>NC_082686.1:104605482-104921982 GCF_949987515.2 Delphinus delphis | reverse complement strand
TAATCCACTCAATACTTTCAACGGGCCACATGCCTTTTTCTTAATTTTAATATTTAAAAGTGTGTCAAGAAATCCCCCCAAAAAGGGTTGTTAATCATCTTAAGGCAATTGAAAATCATTTCAAGGTTTTTCCAAGAAGAGTAGCATGTCAGCCCTTGACTCTGTCGTTAAGAGCAGGAGCAGTGAGTTGGGTCCCCCATGGGTCTTCATGGGTGAGGGACTTTCTGGTCACACGACTGTGTGTTGAGGCCACTTGCCAGACTACTTATGCATGTGGCAAAGAAGGAAACTGAATTGGATATTCTGAGACTAGAGACAGAGCTCTCTTTGATATAGAAGAAAGAACCTAGACTCTTCCCATCAGTATTCATCAATATGCATTTGACAACTATGTCTTAGACTTCATCTGTACACAAAGGCCCCATTTGTGTGTTGGGTCAGAAAGACACATAATACTCTGTGGCCTTAGTAAGTTACTCATCTTGGTCTCAGTTTACTTACCTAAAAAACTGGAGATAAAAAGAGCTGTCTTGCAGAGTTGTGAGGATTAAATGATACAATATTTTTAAAATTCTTAGCCCTTAGTTGAGTTTAATAAATGAGAAATCTTAGATATTTTATCACTCAGGTGCCCTCAGGAGCATATTTTGAAAGTCACTCAAGGCAAATCTCCTAGGAATTCTAGGTGATATCAGACGATTTCTTCAGTAAGCTATGGTCTTCTATATAAAGAAAGTTCCTGGCACACTGGAGTTTATATCTGTTAACTTTGGGTGTAGTTCTTATGGAAAATGTGATATACATCTATAATATATATATATATTCTTAATTGGCATGTAAGACTGAAATTTATGAGAATTGTGTAGTGCTTCAATTGTATAGTGCTTCAATCCCTCTTTCTAGAGCATGGTATGTTATCTTACATACTTACCCTTTTGTTTTTTTAATCATTCATTCTACAACCATTTTTTGAGTATATACTATAAATGCAAGGTATAGAGCAGACACAGAAAAGTGTAAAATTTCTTTAAGTATCTTACAGTCTATATGTAAAGACTATGTATGTGTGTATATGTATATATATATATAAAATGTTACTTAAACAATGCACATATAAATTATGGCAAACATTTAAGTAATGCTACCAGATAGTATAGATTAAGAACAAAGACAAACTGTAATAGTGAATATTGTAATTGTTTATAAGAGGAAATGGTTAAGAATGTTTCATGGATGACATAGGGCTTAACTTGGCCTTCAAGAGTGGCTGAGAGATCATCATTTAGAGAGGAACAGGAGCCTGGCTTCTGTATGAATAAATAGGACAGTGAGGAAGTCAAGCCAGAGAAGAGGGTTGTGTTAGGGATTAATGGGAAGTAAGGCAGTAAACGCAGCAGAATTCAGGCTGCAGATGGGTTTCAATGCCAGACCAAGTAATCTAGCCTATAGTTCAAGATCATCAGCCAAAATGTCTTCAGGAGCTGGTAAAAGTTTCAGGTGGTCAAGGATAAGAAATAGGGAGTGGTGCAGACTGTGGGAGATCTGGAGAATATAAAGGTCTTCAAATTTAAAAATATTTGAAACACTGGGCTTCCCAAACAAAACATGCCTCCAGGCCAAATTCTGTCAGCTGGACCATGGTTTTTAGCCACTGTTCTAGACCATTACCTGGGCTACCCATTGCCGTGCCACACGATTGGCAGACATTATCAAACCAACAGATCACTATTTCTTACCAAGCCTAGATGAGCTCTCAGAATCCTTCTCAACATAATGTCATGAGCATTATTTCTATATTGATTTTTCTCCCACCCTGTTCTCCAGTCTCAGTAAGGCCATCACAACATTTGCCTTGCACATATTTGCAAAAACACATTAATTTATAAGTGAAGGGGGAGCTATTTATCATATAAATGTGTAGTGTCATGGTACCCCTCTCTCTAACCCCCAACTGCCCACAGTCAAACTTTTCTCTTTTGCATTCATTTTCAGCCATGTGTCAATTTTGTACTACTGGGACCTTGGGACTATAAGGTTACCCTTTCTTAAGGGAATCAAGGTCTCATGGTGTCCTGTTGGAGTAAGGAGATTAGGGATCCCGGCAGGGGTAGACTGGGAAAGAGACAGGGTTATGTGGGGCATTGGAAACCAATGCCTGGCCCACTGATGATTGCCATGAGTAACATAACCTCTGAGTCCCAGTTTCCTCAGCTCCCAATGAAGGTAATCACCTCCCCTTTGGCCACCTAATGATGTTACTGTGAGAATCAGATAATCTCATGAGTGTGTAAGGGTGTGTAAGGGCAAACTAAAAGAATTTTAACATTATTCTTTAATCGATTCCTCTTACGAATTAATCACAAGGGAGTTATGGGAAGTTGATGGATAGGGTGGGCATACATGTCTGATGAGACCGTATGCTATGTTCTGATTAAGTTGTATAATTTTAAGATTTACCATTGAATATCCTGTTTTAAAGGTTGTCCAGGAAACCAGGAGAGCTTTCTTTGCAGGGAAGCATGTTTGGTAATAACAAACACAAAAACTGAGGTCAAACAAAGAAATGAAACCATTTTGCAGATTGAGTGTGTCATCCTATGCTACAATGAAACTTTCTCCTCTCCAGCCTCTGCCATTCTAACAAACCCTTACACACTCATGAATTCATGTGGTCCTCATAGTAGTATCATGAGGTGGTCTAGGAGGGGATGATTGCCCTCATTTGGAGCTGAGAAATCCAAGATTCAGAGAGGTGAAATCACTCATACCTGGTCATCAGTAGAGCCAGAAATGGGATGTGGGTTTTCTGATTCCCTGTATGACCCTGTCAATTTCCTTGTCTATCTCTATCTAAAACTATTTTTCAGCTCAGATTCTGAAAGGATGCCTGGAGTGGGAAAGAAAAAAGGAATCAGAACATGGTCATTCCTTCCCATGTCTTCAGCTGAGACTGCACTCCCAGATTTCCACTGCCCTTAGCTTGCAAAGTCGTGCCCTGCTTTAATCATCTGTGTAAAGGTGGCCTTACCTGCAGCTAACCTGATGCCCTTCTGCTTTGCCCAAATGCAAGAAAGGATGGATTTACACTTAAATCAATATTTAATCTAATGTACCTCTCTTGATTCCGTTTGTGAAATTGTGTGTAGATCTTGGATAAGAATGTAAGCCCATGAGCTGAATCAAAGCCATTTGAAAGACAGCTCCAGAAGGAGACATGGTCATACATGCAGAAGAGAGGAAGTTTCCTTGATGAGAACCAGTGTATTTCCTTACCCTCCCCCCCTTTTTATTAAAGATATGAAAAAGGAAGTCAATAATGATTTAATTGGGCCCTGTTGCAAATGAGGCTCAGGATTCCAATAGGACCAAAGACATTAGCAATAATGAAGAAAAATACCCTAATAACATGTAGGAATTCTTGTCAGTCATATATCATAATACTTCACAGGATATTTTCATTATTTGGAGGAGAAAAGGCCCATATATGTCATTTTTCCAGATCATAAAATAGGAACTAAATACATGATACCAGATGAAACTTAAACCCCAATATTACATTTTTTATGTAGAACCTGAAGTCTATGGCTATCTTTCAAAGTGTCCCCGTTTCAAAATGATTTGTCCAATGCCATTTTAGAGTGTGAATTTCAAACTAGAAATGGAATTCTCAGCCTGATCTTTAAGAAACAGGTTTAACTTCAATCTCCCAGTCTGGGAAATAAATTGTCTGTGGAGTGAAGATGGTGAGGTAAGTGAGCTTGAAGCATGAAGCAAGAATGAAAGGAGGAAAGAAGAGAAGAAAAAGGAAGAAAAGAGAAAGAAAAGGAAGGGAATAGAAGAGGAGGGAAGGAAAGGGGAAAGAAGAGAGGGAAGAGTATACCTCTAGTGACCTGCAGGAATCAAAGCCTCTTCATAGTAAGCTTCTACATCTTTCTTATCAGCAAGATCAGACTCATTTTTTAAAATTTATTTATTTAATTTATTTATTATTTTTTTGGCTGTGTTGGGTCTTCGTTGCTGTGCGTGGGTTTTCTGTAGTTGCGGCAAGCAGGGGCTACTCTTCATTGCGGTGCACAGGCTTCTCATTGCGGTGGTTTCTCTTGTTGCGGAGCACGGACTCTAGGTGCGTGGACACCAGAAGTTGTGGCTCGTAGGCTCAGTAGTTGTGGCTGACGGGCTCTAGAGCACAGGCTCGGTAGTTGTGGTGGACAGGCTTAGTTGCTCCGTGACATGTGGGATCTTCCCGGACCAGGGCTCTAACCCGTGGCCACTGCATTGGCAGGGGGATTCTTAACCACTGCACCCCCAGGGAAGTCCCAGACTCATTTTTTAATTAACAGATTTCAAGGTTTCAAGTTCAGTGAATCAGCCTACTTATTTAAAAGTGTTTTCACCCTCCCTTTGCTAAAATGTCCCACATTCAGTAATGTTCTACCTGACCATTTGTTTGATTGACAGTAAAATCACAGTAAGGGGTTCATACCATAAATTCACAATTAAGTGGCTCTATGAGGCATATGAAATGAGCAGCATTTCATCAGTGAATTCTATTACCCGCATCTAAGGATCAGCAAAGTACCTCTAACTCCAGGATGCCTTTGGAAGCACTGATTATGTCAATAGGAAACTTTAGTTATATGCTTCTAAATGCATAGTTCTAAGAAGCAATGACATCACTCATAGCTAATGTTTTTAGTATTCCTCATGGTAACTAGGGCTTTGGAAGTCAAGTCAGATTTGGGACAAGAAGCACATTTTGATAATACATCTGTTACAAAGCATGAACTTTGGATTTCTATAGTGTTAAAATGCCCCCTCATAATCTCCTTCAGCTTCTTTCTCCAAAACCTCTTCAAATAGACATACAGTCAAAGCAGAAGCATGGTGCTTGCTTTGCAAATGCAGCTTCGAGCCAGCTGACTTTCACCCCTTCAATCCGATGGCCTCCTGTAAGACCATCTATAATGAACTTTTAGAGCCTTTACTGAAACAAAGTCATTAAATTTGAAAACTTACAAAATGCCTAACTTTGCACATTTAATACTTTTATAATGGCTATGAGATTTTGAACTACTTTATTAAATCATTGTAATAAGCTGAGATTTTGCTATAAGCATAGAATGAGGAACACTATCTTCTATCTGGAGGGTAACTGTTATAGTACACATGGGTGGTCATTTGTTTGTACGTTAGTGGTTACACACTGCCACCCCTCTTAACCTTGATGACACTTGTCTGATTGTGTTAACGAGCAGGAGAGTGTTAGACAAAACCACTGTGGTCAAAATAACAGGGAGAGAAGATGGATAAACCACATGAAAATCATAGTCCTTCATCCACATCCTCTTTAAGAGCACACATTTCCACTGTGAATATCTGATAATGATAGTTACTTTGTCATTTTAGGCTTAACTAAGTAGACAGTCAATTAGAAAGGCATGTTTCAATTGATCTTCATTGTAAGTTAGGTTATACCACTTCTTTTGTATTTATCTGACAATATTAAATCAATATTTTCTTTAAAATTCACATCCAAGAGTTTCTAGTTGACATCTGAATCCCTTCACAGCAGTTCAAGCACCTAGTCAACACATGTTTATTGACCGAATAATCTGGTGCTGTGGAAGCTGCAAAGATAACACTGTCTGCCCTGAGAGAGTTCATAATCTAGCAGAGAAAATAAGATGTACATGGAGACCCATGATATAAAGCAGAATGTGCTACCAGGAAGACATAAGCAAAGTGCCGTAAGAGCTGAGAAGAGGGTTTGACTGGAACCTGTCAGGAGGTGGATATCAGAGAAGGTTTGAGGAACAGGTGAGATTAGGGTGGGTACCAAAAAGAGGGTTAGATTTTGACCTCCAAATAAATTTACTTTTTTCTCCTTCCAGAAAAGAGAATCCCAGCTTTCATAATCTTACTGTGAAGATGATTATACAAAAAAGAAAAGTTCAAGAAAGTGAATCACATGGGCCAAATGGTCTGCACTGTGTGCAATTATTTCACCTAAATGCTCTCACTTCATTTTAGCCATGACGATAAAGCCAAAAAACAACCCTTGAAATATCTCTTATAACAGATTTTGGTCCATTGCCAACGCAAGAGAAAATACAAAAATGCAGAAAGAAAGTTAGTACAGTATTAGATGCCAGAAGTTAAATTGCTAGAATTTAGCTCAGGGTTCTTATAAAACCAAGGTTTTCTCTATTTAGCTTTGTAAACCTTGCCACATGGAGCTGGCCTCTGAATCGAACTGGGGACAAAAATTACAACTGGGTTGCATCAGTGTAGGACCTACGAGTCAGTAGCTGCTTTTCTTCATCTTTTGCTGCTCATTCCAGTTAGAGACTCCCAACCCATTCTAAATACTTGCAGACCTCAAGACAGCCATTAGTGGAGCCAGCATGGGACCAAGATGGGAGCATTCACCTAGACAGGGAGTCAGGGCTCTGCTTTTCCGCCAGCCGGGTGACCCTGGACAAATAGGGTCTCATCTGTGAGCCTCAGTTTTCTCATCTGCACAATGCCATGCCTACATTAGAGGGTTGTCGTGAATGTCCAGTGACATAAGCCACAACGTGGAAGTGCTCTGTAAACTGTGAAGTGCTGCCTAAATATCAGTGAGCATCTGTGTCAGCACCATCATCAGTGGTAGTTTGTTCCTGCCCTAAACAAGAAATCTCCCTCACTGAAGCAAAGCTCTTTTATTTTGTCATCAAATCCATCCTTTATGCTGCTGCTTCTTTGCTGTGTGACCTCAAAGATGCTATTAGACCTTCTTGAGCCTCATCTTTCTCATCTAGAAAGTGGGCATTATAGTTGTGTCTGCCCTATGTTAAAGGTTCACTATAGTAATTAAAGATGATAAAAGGTTGTGAAAGCAAATTGCAAACATAAATCATCTCATAAATATTCATTGTTATGCCCATATGGAGGCTCCAGGCCTTCATTCCTAACCCAGACCCCTTGATTGAGTGCCTGATCCCTGCTCCTCTGGCCAGCTCCCTAGGTACAGCTCGTCACCTACTCTGACCTTCAAGCCTTCGAGGCTTCTGCTCATCCTTCAAGCCTTGCTCATCTCTCTGGTTCTAGTCCACTGAGTGGACTAGATCCAACACATGCCCCTACCCTGGAGTGTCCTGCTCTACCCTGCCCATCATTTCAGGAATCCTACTTCAGAATCAAACTACTTCTACTCCGTGGCCCTGAACTTGAACGCAGTCAGGCTGCAATCTTTTCAGGTCTTGACAATTCCAGGCCTCTTTGCCCTGGGCTGGCAACTGCGTGTTGCTTAGACTTTCAAAATTCTCAGCCATTTTCATCTGACTTCATGCATGGAAGGTTCATAGAGCTCAGTGGTTCCCAACATTGGCTGCACACCAGAACCACGTGGGTGACATGAAAAATAAATAACAGTGCCTGGGCCCCACCTCCAAAGATTCTGATACAATAGGTCTGGAGTATAGTTTGAGCATTAGGGTTTTTCGAAGTTACACCTGTAATTCTAATAGGTAGCCAAGGTTGAGAATCACTGATTTGGAGGTTGTTCTAGCCAAGTTGTAATCTGGGTTGGGAGTGAGGGCTGGCAACAAGCCACGTTTTATCTGCACTGGGGGTGGAGGCCAAAATCTACAACAGAGGTGAGTCCTAAGAGTGGCGTGGACGTATATACACTACCAAACGTAAAACAGATAGCTAGTGGGAAGCAGCCGCATAGCACAGGGAGATCAGCTCGGTGCTTTGTGACCACCTAGAGTGGGGGGATAGGGAGGGTGGGAGGGAGGGAGATGCAAGAGGGAAGAGATATGGGAACATATGTAGATGTATAACTGATTCACTTTGTTATAGAGCAGAAACTTAACACACCACTGTAAAGCAATTATACTCCAATAAAGATGTTTAAAAAAAAAAGAAGAAGCAATGTGTTCAACACTCACAATACCGGTCCTGAAGCCAAATCCCAGGGAGACTGATTCAAATGGCAACCTAGTCCAATAGGATCACTAGGGCTCAGGTAGCAGAACTCAGTAAAGAGGGGGATGGTGGTGGCAGGGCTAAATCTGCGTCTCCAGCTAGGCATTGTTTATATTCCATCCTGAGTTTGAGAAGATAGTGCCTTCATAGTTAAAGATAGTGAACATGGTGTTTCCTATGGTAGACTAGAATAAAATTTTTATGGGCCTAAATGTAAGGTTTTAGCTTATTTTTATTTGTGCATATCTATAAGTTTGCACCCACTTTGGGCCCAGGAAGTCTTGGTGTTCCCCGTGTTCAGAGTCTTTAATAAAGAATCAGAGATGAAGGCAGCAAGAGCCTCAAAGGCCAACTTTTTCATTTTCCACTTGTGAAAACTGAGGCCCAGAGAGGACAACAGTTTGTCCAAGGTCATACAGCATGCAGTTGGAGGTAGAGTCTGGTGAAGAGTGGAGCTCACCATCCAGCAATGGGCGTGCGATCATGGGCTTTGTGTACCACGTGTTTAAATTGTGAAGGCACGAACTGTGTAGAAAATTATCTTAAAATGGATCATGCTGTTCATAAAATTTCTGACTGGTGCAGATGTATTTCAAATTCTTCCTTCACTTTGAGACTGTAAAGCAAGATACTTTAGTAAGAGAGGGGGCCCAGCAGGTGAAAGCCAGGTGCTTTCCACTTATTTTAAGGGGAAACAGAAGATAAAATGAATCTGAGTTCTTCCTTGGATTTTTTTTTTCAGTTAGCAAAAGAGAAATTAGTAAGAGCTTCTGATATCTTTGTTCTGTGATTTCTGGGGGAGTGTAATTAGCAGGGTGGGATGCATTTTTCACCTAAAGCTAAGGTATTGGTCTAAGGACTCATTGTAGTTGGATGCTGACTGCAGCAGATGTTTAATATTTCCACGTAGGTAAGCATCAAGGCCATGCATGAGCCACCAGAAGATGGCTTCCTGGAGGAGCTTGGCTAAACAGGAAGACAGACAAGGCAATAATAATAATGGCTGGCATTTCACTTTACAGTTTATAAAACACTTTAAGGCATTGTTATAGCCATGTCTTAGGAAAATATACAAATCAAGCAAGGGTCACAAAATAGGTAGAAAAAACTCAAGCTATTTTAAGAAAAGAAGAAAAAGACACTCTGTGAGTGCCCTGTGATTTGGAGATACCCATTTCTTAGGTGGCCAAACTAAAGTTCAGCAAGATCGTGTGACTTGTCAAGGTGGCACAGAGTAACGATAATGAAAATGACCAACGTTCATATTTCCTATCCAGAGCCTATTTTTCTGTCACAGCCCAGATGCCTCATGGCAAAGAAAAGTAGGCAGGGTTGAGAGTCCAGGAGGCCAGAGGTGGCAAGAATAGCACTAAGAAGTGGGTTTGGCACTCCCCAGTGACAGGACTGGCTGTGAGACACCCGAGCTCATAGGTAGTGAGGGAGGTAGAGGTAGGGCAGACATCCGGGACTGCAGTCAGCCTGGAGGCAGAGATGCCATTAGAGTGAGTGTTTCTGGCTTGTCTATTTGCCCAGGTTGTACCAGCTGAGCTGAGCCTGTCTCTGAAATGACCTCTAGGATGTAGCTTCGATCTAATAAAATAACTTAATGGAATTTTTCACTCTGATCAGATGGTTTCAGGACCAGCTTGGGATGACTGATCACATTCCTTCGCTGCTCCCTCATCCTCCCTCCACTAGAGCTTGTTGGATTGGCTGGTGGCAGGACTTGAATGATGTTGCCTTACGGTTTGTGTCTCTGTTAAACTTGGATGAATATCGTGGGACTTAACATAAATTGTTTAACATAAAAAGTTTTTCTGTGCCTTTTCTCTATGTTGAGAGAATAGTAAGATAGAATAATGCACTCATTTCAGGGAAAATCAGATAAATTGACCTTTTCATTTGTGTGGATACTGGAAGCTTTCATACTCTGAGTTGGAAAGATGAACCCAGACTCATAACAAACTAAATGCTTCATTCCCCAGAAAAATCTCTGCACAAAAGTGATCTTATAGGAAATCTAAACTGTGCTCTCTCCATCCTGTGATGATTGTAATCTTTATTCACAATTAAAATATGTTTATACATCAATTAATACAAAGGCTCTAACAGAGAAAAATAAACCCTGTGTTTGTGAAAACAGGATAATTCTTTCGTGCAGACTCTGGTGTCTGACTCTCTGGGTTGGAATTTGACTCTGCCACTTACCATCTGTGTGTCTGTGGTCAAGTTACTTAACCTCACTTTGCCTCAGTTCCCTTGTCTATAAAATATTAAATATTAAATTAGTCAATTTATGTCAAGTGTTAGGGGGGCCTAGCACATGATAAATACTCAACAAATTTAACTTTATTATTGTTACATTATAATTTCCACATTCTAGATTATTTCAGTGGTCTCCTCACTTGTTTCTGTTTATTTTCCAGTTCCTTGCTTGCAAAACCCATTCTATATCTGGTTACTAAAATAGTCTTCCCAATGAATAGACTACATCATTCCCCTATCTAAACATTCACATTGAGAAGATCCTGTTACAAAAGAAAGTGGAGGGCTTCCCTGGTGGTGCAGTGGTTGAGAGTCCGCCTGCCAATGGAGGGGACACGGGTTCGTGCCCCGGTCCGGGAAGATCCCACATGCCGTGGAGTGGCTGGGCCCGTGAGCCATGGCCGCTGAGCCTGCGCGTCGGGAGCCTGTGCTCGGCGGCGGGAGAGGCCACAACAATGAGAGGCCCGCGTACAGAAAAAAAAAAAAAAAAAAGAAGTGGAAAATGCTTTCACGTATTGTATTTTTCACATATAGTACATTACTAAATCAATATGCCTATGCATGTATAAACTTTCTGGATCACTGGGGCCAGGGTGGGGGAGGGGAGAGGGCAGAAGAACACATGAAATTTTAGGAAAATTATTAATATGTATTCAGAATGAGATTAAGAGGATAACAGACTTCCACTTCATAAAATGATTCATTAAATTCTTGATGGGCACTTTTCTACCCAAAACCTGTTGGTCATTCTGACCTGGCCTTGGAAGTATCAAAGTATCAAAGAGTGAGAAGGCCATATTAGCCATTTTGAATGTGAGAGTATACTCATAAAAATAAGTAGAAAATGTTTAAAGATCATGATGTCTAATAAAAGGTTTTATAGAAGCACACAACCATACCAGGAAGAGTTGTTAAAAACAAAATAATGTTGTCTTTGCACAGTATATATTTATCGACCTAAATTTATATAATTAAAGTGGCAAAATAAAACCCTCAATATAATTATGATTTGGGATATTTTTGAAATAAGAATTTCTGCCAAAAGTTAAGTAAGCTTGTAGACACCACTGTTTCCTTTGTCTCTATAATAAATATATCACTTACACATGATATTTTTAGAATAAGAGATGATGAGAAATTCTGGAGTGGGTACTGACAACCATGCCCGTAATTAGCTCAACTTTCTCATTAGGGGATGCTGCTTTTTAAAAAGTAGGAAATTGCCAAGAATAATAGCTTATCTAATTGAAGATCATTATAAACAAATTAGAAATTATTTGTGAGTTGTGCTAATAATGAATGTTAAATGTATGAAGTCATATCCTGGTGTAGAAATATGATGAATATCTGTCTTTCACATTCGTGGTAATTGTTTTCTATTACGTATGTGTTGTTTCCATTTTTTTTATATGTATGTTATTTTGGGGATAGGGAAGTTGCATAATTGGTGTTGTGCTTTGGGAGAATTAACCTAGTAAGCAAGTATGAGTTGGTTGGATAAGCAAAGGAAGGTCTTGATGGAAGATCCTTTGATGAAGGGGAGGGAAGAGGCTGTAAAGAGAATGTTAAGTTTTATTAATATCTAACTTAAAATATCATGTATCAGGTGTTGGTTCAGCAGAAGTGTATCATTAAGAAAAATATGAAATGTCAAAGGGAAAAATACATTGTTAAAGAATGCTAGCAAATATATATACTAAACCTCAAAATTGGCTTAACAATTAAAATTTTTGAGGATGTCTTCTATGTAGGGAATTTAAAGCACTTTATCATGATACAGTGTTCTAAAGAAATAATCCAGAAGAAGCGAAAGGAAAAAATAATGTTAAATCATCACGAGTTGTTATCATGGAAATGTGTCCATCCGTGTGACTCTATGACACTGATCCAGCGACACCCCTCTTTTCCTCCCCAGTGGTGGTCCTTTCTCAGGAACAGATGGCCACACCTACCTCACACGCATCCTTCTCCTGAAAAAGATTCACTTTCTTCCCAGACCTCCCTCTGGCCCCCAAGTACACTCCCATGAGTATGAGTTCAGTTACATCCTCCCCAAGCCAAAAGAGGAGTACAGCCCAGGAAGGCAATCTCATGAAGTGTGCTAGGTATCAGAAGGTGTCACAAGAATGACACCTGGGATTTTTTTCTTCTCTGGCTCCTGGAAGCGAAGACTAAATCAGTAACTGGACTCAGCATAGGTGATTGTCAAAAGTTATACATTTAGTTCAGCCTCATAACAGATGAACTGACTTAAAAAAAAAAAGAGTTAATGGTTTGGGATGGTTGTAATAGCTCCTTGTAATAGATAGTAAAAGAGCTTTGTGGATTGAAGCCAAACTTACCTTCAGTGGAAAAGCACAGGAAGGTAATTGCTCAGAGAATATATACACCAAAGAAGAAGAGGTCATGACATTTTATCATGATAAATGATGGTGAAAAGCCGTTCGGGAATTAATCTTTAATCCATAAGGGCTAGAAAGCTGAGGGAGAGAAAAGTAAAACTATTCTTTTATCTGGCTTTGGAATGAAGAACCAAAATCCTGGGGGAGCTCAATTTTCCCTGGAAAATGCAGGCATTTCCCTGAAATTGTGCTCTGATGAAAAAAAAGAGCTTTTAAAAAAATACACTTTAACATACATCTTAATGTGTACTTCTGTATTGTTATTGAATACCTTTATGCTATTTCTGTTATCATTATTCTAACCTTTGGCATCTAAAATTACACATATATTTGACAATTCAAAGAGGATAATTGTAAGTTTCTCTTCTCTCCTTTTTTTATTATGCAAAATGTAGTGAAGACACATTTTCTGTTGCTGCAAACATGTATCAATCATTTTTGCTGTTCCTACATATTCTACCACCTTACTAGTCCCGTGCTTCTGATTGCTGCTGTCCCAGGTGCTTTGTCTCCAGGGCCTAGTCATGGTTTTATAATGCTGGAATCAAAGCTCAGTGATTTAATTGCAGCCATTTTAAGGTTATGGCCCAGAAAATACTAATCAAAAAAGTTAATAAAATGAATAAAATGGAAGTTGAGAGGAGCATTTCTTAGTCTTGCTCTTCCAGGCTACTTGTCAAAATGCTATCAGTGTTTATTCATTGGACAAACATTACCAAGTACCTACTGTGGGGCTGGAGATAAGAGATGTGAACAACATAGTCCTTTCCTGAAATAGTTTACACACAACTAAGTACAGTAGGTTGACCTCTGAACAAGTTATAATACTATGTGAAAAGTGCTATATAACAAAAAAGTGACAAAGCTGTATCACATGAGAATATTTCAATGCAAATGACACAAAGTAAAACTAAAACTCAGGGTATCCCAAAGAGCAAAGCTAATTTATCAGCTCACATAACTAAAACAGATATTTCTGATCCAAGGTGAGAATGCATCCAGCAGCTCAAAGTATATAGCAAAGGTCATGGCTTCTCTTTCTCTTTCTGCTCTGCCTTCCACAATACAGGTATGTTATGAGCTGAATTATGTCTCCCCAAAATTCTTATGTTGAAGTCCTAACCCCCAGTACCTAGAATGTGACTGTTTTTGGAGATAGGGTCTTTAAAGAGGGGATTAAGTTAAAATAAGGTCATATGGGTGAGTCCTATCCAATCAAACTGGTGTCCTTTTAAGAAGAGGAAATTAGGACACAGACATATAGAGAGGGAAGGCCATGTGAAGATGCAGGGAGAAGACAGCCATATACGAGTCAAAGAGAGAGGCCACAGAAGAACTCAGCTCTGCTGACGCCTTGATCTCATATTTCTAGTCCAGATGGTGATAAAGTAAACTTCTGTTGATAAGCCACCCAGTCAACTGTACTTTGTTACGGCAACCGTAGCAAAGTAGTACAAGATATCTTTGCAAGCCCCGTGGTGGTTCCCCATCAACTCTTGGCACCATTCTGGGGCTTGCAGTATACCATCAGCAATGCCAGACTTTACAACTTCTCACTACATCTTCCAAGTGTAGCAAGAGGAAGCTTGTAGTAGCTCTCCACAATTTTTAGGATTCTTACTCTCTCCTATGCCTTTGTCTGAACAGTTGGTATGCCTGGAGATGGGATCCATGGATTGGCCTAAGCCAACCAGGACCCACCCCTGAGGGTGAGTGGGGTCATATCCATCCACACCACATAAGGTAAAGTCCCCAAAGGAAAATTTAGATATGTTAGTGAGGGACAGATATGGAGATAACCAACAAAGATTCAAAGAAAGGGAACAAATAAATCCACCTAGGAAAGCTAAGCAAAAGGAACCCCAAGGGGGATTAGGATGGATCGTGAAGAATTAATAGATATTCACTTGGTAGAGAAGGGCTCAAAGGACAGTCCAGACAAAGGACACAGCCTCTGTGAGGAGACAGAAGGCACAAAAGGGCCTGTTGTATTTGGTAGAGTGATCAACTTGTCCCAGTTTGCCTTAGTCCCAGGCAAACAGGTACAGTTTGCCCAAGATGATCTCTATTTCAAAACAGAAGCCCTACATCCCAGGACCCCCTCAGTCCTGGAAAAACTGGGATGGTTGGTCACTATATGTTTTGGGAAGTTATGAGCAAGGTTTATGGGGCAAAGTGTCTGGAGATAATATCGGACTGTTTGGCTGAGACTAATTGGGAAGGGGTTTTCATGCACACTAGTTTGAACTAGAGAGAAAATCTGTAGTTTTCCTTTGCCATGTTGAAAAAGTAAGCTGTAGGACATTATTCCACAGAGGGTAAAGGGACTCTCTGTTCATAGTGTGAATTTCATGGACATTTTGCAACTTGACCGATTTGGGGAAGTTCATGGGACTTGAGGGCTGTATAGCATTTGGGAACAGCAGAAAGTTCCAGGCCACCTTTTCTGACTCAGAACCACTGATTCCTGGGGTCAAAGGTCAGCACTCTGCTAGGCATATCATGAGGCTCCATAAATACTACTTGATTCTTGGTTAACAAGCTTACCTTTGTAACTGGGATTCTCTCTTTGCCTTCAACTACCCATTCTGTGTCCCTGTCTCTTAAAACTATCTCTCTCTCTTTTTTTAAACTTCTTCATACCTTCATTTTCCAACTGCCCACCTGGGGATTCAGACTCATTATATCAACCACTAACTGCTCATCTTCCCTCCAATATTACTTCTTTTGTCCATTGCTTTACCTCTGCTGAGAATGCTACCATTCTCCCAGTCACCCAATCCCACGCTATGGAGTACACTGCAGCCACTGAAAAGAAAGGGCTGGAGTGAACAAAGTGACAAGCAATGGATATTTGGAAGGATCCCATATTTGTAAAAATAATATATATGTATTTTTACATATATGAAAATATATAGGAAAAGTATCCAGGAATTAATACACCAAACTTAACAGTTATTAACTGGAGGATGTCTGGTGGGAAACTGGGAGGGGGGATTCTTTTACTTTTTATTTTATATACATCTTTATTGTTTAAATGTTTATAGAATTAGCTTATGTAACTATTTTCCAAATAAAGATAATATACATTCATTGTAGAAAATTTCAATTGCAGATAAACATAAAGAGCAATAAGAAAACCACCTGAAATTTCACCACCAGAGGTACCACTGTTAGCAGTCTGGATAGCAGCCTACCAGCCCTACCCCGGGTCCCTGTGCTGATGTAGATACTGAAGCCACAGAATTGGGTCTTCCCTCCTGCCAGAGACCAACAGTATGTTGCAAAACCCTCCTATCGCTTGCACATCTGCAGGGTCTCTGGAACCTGTCACCCTCCATTTCCAGTGCCATCACCCTTGTTGAGCTCTTATTAACTCACCCCTGCTCTGTAGCTATAGCCTCCTAAGGGGTTCCCACTCCTTTCCTCTCTCCCTCCTTGCATCCAGTCTCCCCACAGCCTCCAGATCAACCATCCTAAAACCTGGCTCTGATCTGTTTCAAAAACCTTCAGTGGCTCCCCATAGCCTATAAAAGAAATGCCAAACTCCATGATCTGAATTGAAACTAAACTTTTCATTGTTCCCTTAGGAACTCTTCTTCTTCTCATTTCTAGTTCAATGGTTTCCTCTAACAGGAATACCGTGTCACTCAAGCATTTTCAGCCATTATAATTCCCCTCCTCCAGGTACTTGCACAATTGTGAGAAAATGATTCCACGAGGATGTTCATTGTAGTCAAGTCTATGATAGGGAAAAATTAAAGCCAACTCTAATGTCCACCAGTAAGGGGCTGATTAAATAAATTATAGTACACACAGTTTTCCAGTTCTGCTGTTAAAATGATATAGGTATAGCTTATTATACAGATGTGGGGAAAAGTCTACAGAATATTACCAATCAAAAAAGTAGGTCATACAGCAGTTTATAAATAATGATTTTTTAAAGCACACATCAAATAATAACAGAGGTGGTAGAATTTTGATTTGTCTTGTCTTCTTGGTACTTTTCTGTTTAATTTGAATGTTTATAAACACAACCACAATTATAGAAGTTACCATTTATTGAGGGTTATTTGCCAAGTACTATGCCTGGTGTTTTACATAAAATAATTCATTTAGTTCTTACAACCAAACTTTGAGAAGGTTATCATCACCCTCCTATTATAGAAGAGTAAACTGAGGGTCAGGGGGCTGAAGAGATGTTCCCAGGGTTACACCGTTAGTGAGAAACAGAGCTAGGATGTAAACTTCTGTCTTTCTGACTCCAAAGACAATACTTATAGACATTATGTTACATAATAATGAAGTACCATTTTTACAGAAAGAATGAAGTTACTAAAATATCTTCTCCCAGTCTTATATGGTCACATTCAATTGCTCTGCTCCTCAAAACCTTCCCTTATCCCCATATCCAGAAGTGTGACATCTAAGAAGATGAGAATAGAGTGAGAAACATATCAGAAATACATATAATGGTTTTCATTTTTCAGTATAAATAGCATCATTCTGTATATTATATTATTTTATGAATATATCTGGTTGTTTATACCTAAAAGTGCATCCCAGGCATCTTCCCATGACTGTACATATGAATCATCCTTGACACATTTGCTAACAGTTTCATAGTAATCACTTGTATGGAGGTGCTATAATCATTTACCTGCCCCCACCCCATGGACAGTCATTTATGCTTATAAATTTTACTATTATAAACAATACCAGAATGAGCACCCTCATTTAAATCTATGTCTGTACACATGTGAGATTGCTTTTGCAAGATAGATTCCCAGAAAAAGACTTACGAGGTCAAAAACTATGGGTTTTTTTCCTTTTCTTTTCCTGTATCAGAGTTCCAAAAAGTTTTAGCTGTGCTAAGTGAATCTGATCTAGGAACCAGCTGGTTGGACTCTTGTGGCCTCGATTCCCCACTCACAGCCTCCCCAGGTGTTGGCAACTGTCTGCACACTGCTAATTCCACCATCTCCAAACTGACTTGTAGAGAAAAAGCTCACTGCACTGTGAATTGCCTGACTTGTGGTGAATTGTTGGCCACCAGGTTGCTGTGTGACCCTGAGCGATAAATGATGCTTCTGGTGACTTCTATTTCCTTTTCTGTAAATAAGATCCTTCCAGCTCTAGCAGTCAGTGCTTCTTAACTCTAAAGACAAGAATAACAGTTTGTTATTCTGACTTCTTAGATTTTGAAAAATAACATACATACCATAAAGCATTATCTTGCCTCATTGAAAGTTCAAACGATATGGTGATAAGACCATATTAAAAACATTAATAAAGGTCCATGGTAAAGAGTTCATTATGGTTCGTTAAATCCCCTCATGCTTTTATCCACTTTAGTTACTGTATTTCCTGTAAATGGGATTTATGCCAGGGCCACGTTAACACCATTTCCCATTCTGCTGTGCTATTACCCACTGGGCTTGAATCAATTGAATGAAAGAGACCTTTTCGAGTGTATTGATTTTCATTTATCCAAACTCATCTGTTTGCTTTGCTGCATGCTCGTACATAGAAGAGGGCACAGCTAACCTTCTCTATGGTGTTGCTTTTCCCCCCTAAGCATTTAATACTAGAATATACATATGATAAACACTGGTATAAGAACTGCAGAATATTCACTGGAAATACGGTTTTCCAGGGATCATATAAGGGCTTGGCTCTCTTTCTCATGTCAAAAAGAACACTGCCTAAAGCAAAACACTGCAGCCTTTCTTCCTGCATGAAAGCAGCCACCTTCACTCTCTCAGCCCCTAGCGACTCAGTCCAGGGATCCTGCCCTCCTCTTCCCAGAAATAAGGAATGTTGTCAGGACAGCGATTCTTCTAAATGTAAAAGTTTGTTCACTGTCAGGAAGCAGAGTATTCTACTGCTGCCCTGAAAAGAAACACTCTTGTTTCTTTGGTCAGAGATCAAACCGAAATCTGAACAAAAAGAAGTGTGCAGTAGAGAAACACGTTAAATGTAAGTTTTAAGGTCCTTTTCCTACACTCCTAGCTTGATGTGTTTGTGTTTTGTGTGTTTGCTGTGTTGTGATTTCGTGTGACAGAGAGAGACACACAAAGAGGGAGAAAACATTCATTTTGACCCACAGTTAGGATTTTGGAAGTGGAAAGCATTTTAATAATTTTGATTGAATTGTTGTGTTGTTATTCACTGGGTAATGTGTGTCTGTCTGGTGTGGGATTAACTGAGATGTCCTAGACTTATAGTAAATAGATTTTGACTTCTGCTCAGGTAAATGCTAAAATTTATCTAGCCGGGGGAATAAATATTGGCTAAGGCAAAGCCGACGTCCACATTTCCTCTGAGTTGCAATAAATATTTCTATACATCGAAATAAGATTTTATGTTAGAGCTAATGATTAAACATTATCCAAGGCCACAGCAGACACTAAAGTTATCAGGCTAATTCTAAGGCATCTTGCTTTTATATTTAATGCTATAAAGAACAATCACTGTTGGTTTAAGCAAGATCTGATGATAGATTTTGGCATAAATCAGGTTAAGCCTGAGTCCTTATTGTGAAATAGAAGGTAAAAGAAATTCATTTATGAAAAGCTTGAGTTACTTAAATATATCAATGAGCAGGCATTACTGACATAAAATGAAGTTAACTTTAACAAAAGTTTAAATATGACACTAATTAGTAATTGAGCTAATTTTTCCCCTCATTTTCATATCATGTTCAGTGTCATAAAATTTTTGAGAGATTGTTTACAAAACAGTTTTTTAGAAAAAAATTTTTGCCTTCAAAAATAACTATGTCTTTTTTTTTTTTTTTTTTTTTTTTTTTTTTTTGCGGTACACGGACCTCTCACTGTTGTGGCCTCTCCCGTTGCGGAGCACAGGCTCCGGACGCACAGGCTCAGCGGCCATGGCTCAGCGGCCATGGCTCACGGGTCCAGCCGCTCCGCGGCATGTGGGATCTTCCCGGACCGGGGCATGAACCCGTGTCCCCTGCATCAGCAGGCGGACTCTCAACCACTGCGCCACCAGGGAGGCCCAAAAATAACTATATCTTAATAAGTCAAAACTATCTGACTGTCACTTGGTTAGGAACTAGGAACAGTATAGAGATACAGCTTCAAGGAGATTACAGCCTAAATGAGGAAAACAATAGATACATGCAAATACAGTATTGTGGAGCTGTTAAAAACACGAGCTTTGGAATCTTAATGAGTTTGATTTCCACCTCTGTCACTGTGACCTCAACAAGATTTTCGGAGCCTTAGTTTCCTACTGTATAAAAATGGGATAATAAATTTGATCTCATCGGATCATGGTAAGAATGAAGAGTCTGTAAAGCACTGAAAAGGTGCCTGGCAAAAAGAGAGCCCTCCAGAAGTGGTAGCTTAATGATGTATTGTTTAAGTGACAGATGAAAACACGCATGGAGGCGAGTCAAGGAGGTACGCAATTACTGAATTTTAATGAAACAGAATATTTTTGCCTTAATTTCACAGAAGAAAGCTCTTATAGGTGGGTTGCATGGTCAGTCAACTCTTCAAGGAAGAGGTAGGATTTGAACTTGAGGTTGTCAAAGAAATAGGGTTTTTTTTTTAGTTGATATATAAAACTAAAAGTAATGAGCACTACAACTGCCTATAAAATAACAGTCAGCTATTCAGCCATGGCCCCAACCACATCCTCCTTAATTTTCTCTTCTTGATTAATTGTCATATTAACATTTCCTCCAGGTTTTTCTAATACTTTTCAACCATTTCTTCTCGGTCTCTTTTGTTAGCACTTCTTCTGCCTGTTTATTTCCCTCGATGAAAAATAACTTTAAATAATAAGTAAACAAAATAAAATAAGAAAAAGGAAAATCACCAGAAGTCTCATCTTCCAGTTAATATATAACCTTCTGTCAATATTTTGGTGAAGGTCCTTCTAAACCTTTATGTATCTCTGTGTCTTTCTGTCTCCCTATTCTTGCACACGTGTGTGTATGTGCATGCACACACACACATACACCTATCTAGTATGTAGATAAGATCATACTGTACATGCTTTTTGTAATTTCAGTTTTTCTTTGAAAAAATATGCAACATGCCATAAATATCTTCCCATGTCAAAGAACAACTTCTTTATATTTAAATGGGTTTAGCACATTTTATTGTATACATGTTTATCAACACAATTTAATAAAATCCTTAATGACATTTTAGCTGTTTGCAGTTTTTCTCTATTAAAAATAAAGTGCTACAGTGACCATCCTTGTACGTTCATTTTGGCCCACATAGGATGATCTCTTCAAGAAAAATTCCTAGAAGTGGAATAGAGGGATCGAATAATACATGCACATTTACAATTTTGGTATTTAGAACCAGAAATGACACATAAAATTACCACATTTTGTCTTAGAAGACTTTTTAAAATTATTTTTTAGTTGAAGTATAGTTTATTTACAATGTTGTGTTAGTTCCAGTTGTACAGCAAAGTGATTCAGATATATATATATATATATATATATATATATATATATATATAATTTTTCAGATCCTTTTCCTATACGGTTATTATAAAATATTGAGTATAGTTCCCTGTGCTATACAGTAGGTCCTTGTTGTTTATCTATTTTATGTATAGTAGTATGTTTATGTTACTCCCAAACATAGAAAACAAACTTATGATTACCAAAGGGGAAAGGTGGGGTGGAGGGATAAATTAGGAATTTGGGAGTAACAAAACTTTTTTGAAAGAACTTTCCCCAATCTTAACTTTCATGAATAAATAACACAAGTATCCTTTTAAAATTAATGTTCAAAACTAAAATTTTAAACGTAGGAATACATAATTAGAAATAGTTATGTGTAAGTCTACATAGAGCAATGTCTTAACAATAGAAAAAATTATGGAGAGGGAAAAAATTATCAAATTGGTTTTGTTGTAAGAAGTGTTGCCAATTAAGCTAATCAAGCTTTTTCGTCTAAATGCCTGACTTCACAACTAAATTGACTTTCTAGCACAATTGTCTGACATTTCGATGAGTTATTGTGGTATGTTGAACTGTACTGATCACTGGAAGTCTCTTGTATAGAGAACTTGTATGCTAGTAACATTTTAATCCAGTCTATGCAGTTCTCTCCTCTCATTTCTTCTAAGACTATAGTGAATAACTTATGCTTTTAGTGATCTGTTATCTTGTTGTCATGTTTATGTAAGAAGCTTCCCATCAACATGACCTCAGTTGTTTCAAGTGTTTGGTTTCTTGACCTATCAGTACTAGTTGATTTTGCTGAATTTGGTTTATTTGTCAGAATCTATGTCACTTTTTAAATTTAATTCTTAGTTTTATCATAGTAGACTGGATTTGATGATTCTGTCCTATTGGATTATGTCCCTCTGTGTGACAATCTAATACTTAAATCCTGTAATTTCCTTATATCATTTAAAAAATTTTAGAACTAGAAAAATCCTGATCTATCGTTTCCCAAAGTTTGGCCCTCAAGGTATATATGCCCCCAGATAATAATACAAAAAAGGAATATAAATGAGCAGATATAAATTAATTTGGGAAATCCTGGGATAAATAGCAGGTCTTTTTACTGAAGGATATTCATGAACCCACATGTGCTAAAATCCTATATTATATGCAACCATTCACAGACTATTTTGACCTTGAAATTCATTTTTATGAAGTACCCATTATAAAGTACCCATTAAAAGTGTTATTTGTGTCACTAGTTACGCAAGCACAGATTTAATCCAATCTCCTCAATTTACATATGAGGAAACAGGTTCAGAAAGATTAAATAACCTCAATAGTCTAAAGAAAAATAAACTTTTTTTTATTTAAAAATAAATTAAAATAATAAAATTATTTTAAATTAGTTGCAGTCATTGCATGCTAAATATGCACTGTCAATAGAGAAATACTAAGCACTTTTGTTAAAGAATACAGCATTCTTAATAACTCTATCCATTCATAAACAAGACCAATTTTAAAACTGCAACCTCTGGGAGCCAATATTATTGGAAAGACATTCAATGTTAAATCAAAATATGAAAATATAAATTATTGCATACATAAAACACGAACAAAAAGGTAAAAGGGGAGAATTTAAAAATCCCACATGTCTTGGAGGTTATGGAAGAAATTTTCACACATTGAGGTATGAGGAAGTCATCCTGGCTTATACATTATTTAACTTAAATCTTATGCTAACTAGAACAGTGTGTTTTGTGGCCTGTCAAACATGCATTGTACATTTTCTTTAACCATTAAAGAAATGAATGCATTTAAAAATCAAATTGGAGTAACTGTGGTTCAGGCATCCGAAATGGAGCTGGATGGCCATTGTGGATGCAGTTTCAGATATGTTTCTGCATCCCCGAGAACCTGAATTTTCTGAACTGTATCAGACTCAAGGACACCACCAACCATTCTCAAAACAGTAACTGCTAGCAGCTGCCAGCTGTAACCTTATGGTCTCAAGGACTCCCCTTGTAACTATGCAACCATTTTGGACCCCAGCCAATCCTTGTTTAACAAGGCCCGTTACTTCTTGCTAGCTCTAATTATAATTCTTGACAAACAACTTATATAATTTTTCAGTTTTTGCCTTTATACAGTTCCCCCATTTTGTAATCTGGTGGAACCCAATTCAAGTGCTTCTTGAATCTGTGTCTCCTGGGCTATAGTCCTCAGTTTGGCTCAAATAAAACTCTTTTCTATTCCTATTACAGATTGTTTATTGATTATTTCCATGAACAGAGGTAAAAAGGAATATGTATGATAGAAAAAAAACAAGCTGAATTGGAATTATAGTACTGTCATTTATTAGCTGTGTGACATTGGGAAATTTCCTAATTTCTCTGAGCTTCTATCTTCTCATTTAGTACCAATAATACTCTCCTGGCAAGGAGTTGTGAGAATATAATGAGATAGTTAACATCAAAATTGACAGTACTCATTCAACAAGTATTTATTTATTTCCTTTCTTGAGGATGGAAATGTGCACGAGCAGGCAGGCCTTAGAGGCAGGCTGCCATGAGCAAAGGGGAACAGGCAAGTTGGGGAAAATGGCATCTTGAAAAAGCCAGGAGTTTTATTAAATAAATATCTCTTGTTCAAAACAAGCTGAAAAAGCTTCTGATGGAGACCCTGATTAACACTTTCATATATTCAAAGAGCAGAGAGTCAAATAATAATGCAACATGACCAAGTAGGTTTTATTTTAGTACTGCAAGGATAATTCAATATAATGGAATATTTACATATAATCAAATTGTTAAATATGAAAATCTACATGACCATCAATGCAGCAAATGAATTTGATAAAACTTAATACCATCCTTCCTAAAAATATTTAAAATAGTATTAAAAAGATAATATTATAAACTACTAGTTAATATTACATTTAATCAGGAACTACGAGCATTATTTTTTATTAAAATTAGAAACAAAACAAAAATCTTTATGGTCACCATTATTGCATTGAACAAGATTTCCAAAGTAATGTTAAATCAAAGGCATGAAACAGAAATAGCAGTTTTATACAATGGAAAAGAAGAGAAAAGTGACATGACTATGTACATAGAAAACTCAAAGATGTAAGCAAACAACCACTTGACATGATAAATAATTCAGACAAGTAGCTGAATACAAGATGAACATAAAAAAATCAATGATATTTCTATATTCTGGCAATAACTATTTGAAAGTATCATTTTAAAATATCTTGTTCACATTAGCAACAGAATTGTAATGTGCCCAATAATAACCTTAGGTTAAAAATGTATATCCTATTTGAAGAAAACTACACACACACACACACACACACACACACACACACACAGAGTAAAATAAGAGTTTGAGAAACAGAAGAGCCATGAACTATTTATTTTCCTGGTTGACAAGACTAAATACCAAAAGATGTCCTTTACCTCCCCCTTAAATATACATATATATCAATAATATAGAGCTATTTTTAGATATATAGATATAATTTAATCCTGATCAAATTTCTGATAGGATTCTTGTTAGAACTGAAAATTATTTTTTGAAAATTCAACTGGCAGTTGAAAAACCTAGGATGCAAAAACCTAGGATGCAAATGTTTGTTGAAATGTGATTCATAATTGCCAAAAGCTGTACATAGCCCAAACGTCTATCAGCTGGTGAATGGATAAACAGATTGTGGTACTTCCATATAATGTGAATACTACTCACTAAGAAAAAAGGATGAAGTACTGATGTATGGAGCAAAACAGAAGAATCTCAATAGCTTATGCTAAGATAAAGAAGCCAGACTCAAAAAGTTGACCGAATATATGATTTTATTTATATGGCATTCTGGGAAAAGACAAAACTATAGGGAAAGATATCAAACCAGTGATTGCCTAGGGCTGGGGAGAAGAAATTGACTACAAAATGGCACAAGAAAACTTTTGGGGATGGTACTGGTTATATAACTATGTAAGTTTGTGCAGATTTATAGTACTACATACCTAGAAAGGGTCAGTTTTACTGTATGTAAACTATACTTAAGTAAACAACAAAGCAAAACATACACACATACTTTAAAAAAAGGTGAGCTATTAAAAGTCCCTCCTGGAAAGGAGTTGTTTGCCTCTACTCCTCTAAGACGTTAAAATGTATTTGAAAGGAAAGCATAAAAGCAGTGGCTTGTTTATGGGAGGATAGACAGATCACTGGTAGAGACCATATGAGCACGAAGTCAGTCCCACTGTACGTGATCATTAAAGACTGGGTAAAAAGAGGTCCCTCCAAAATAATGGGTGGGGAAGAGAAAGATTCTTCAGTGAACTGTTGTAAAATACTAACTGGTGAACACTTTCTCAGTTTAGATTTATACTTCACGTACCATAAGATAAGTTTCATTACAAAATCAGCATCAAATCTTTAAAAATTAAATCATTTGCCAGGACTCTAAAACATTTAGAAATATTATAAATAGATCACAAAAATAGATCCAACTGTCTAGACATATATTCTCATACAAATTAAGTTTAAAAAAGAAAAACAATGAGTAAAAGAAGGTATTAAATAGAGCAAGAGTTATATGTTTGCAATCCTATAATACAGTATAATTAATAAGAAAAATATTAAAACTGCAATAGATAATTGGGTAAAATAATTACATTACATTACAAAAAGTAGATATAACTATCAAACCAAACTTATGAAAATATTTTAATATAATAAATAGAAAAATGCACATTGTTTTGATTATCACATGCTATTCTTTTATGTGTTCAGTAACATTGATGAGTTCTTTTCTTGCTGCTGATGGTAGAAATGTGTGCATCCCATCAGAAAGATACTTCTGAAGTATAAAAGCATCCCCTCTTATGGTCATTTTTTACCTTATTAATATTTCAAATAAAGGAAAACAATATTTAGTTAAAGATATTCATTGCGGCATTATTTATAACAATAAGAAAGTGAAATCAATTTAATGTTAACCCTTGTAATAGATAGACCAGTAAGCAGTCATTACAATTTTAATTATGCTAACAATAAAACAGCATGGCAAGCAATTATTATGATCTTAAATGAAACAAGAATCATACACATGGTACATATGTTATCCACTCAACTACGATTTTAGAGTCGTGCAGTAGAGAAAAAAGACAGAAAATACTGCTTAAGGGTAACAGCAAATGCTTATACAGCTCCCACCATGCCAGGCAGTACTCTAAAATCTTTATGTGTATTTGCTGGTTGAATCCTCACAACTCCATGACTTCCATTTTGTCAGTTAGGAATTTGTGCTACGGAGACGTTAGGTAACTTGTTCAAAGTCACACAGTTATTTAGTGCAATTGCTGGAATTTGAACACAGGTCATCTCTTACCTATTATCCTATAGTGCCTCAATGTGCTGAAATAAAATGGATGTTAGTTGTGTTAGGCTGTAGTTGTGTTAATACTACCTGTGGCATTTATTTTCCAATCCTTTTGTAATATTCTTTTGTTTTTTAATCATGAGATTGGTGTGAGCTTTAATTAATTTTTATTTATATTTGCTGTGTTGGGTCTTCGCTTTTCTGTGCGAGGGCTTTCTCTGGTTGTAGCAAGCTGGGGCCACTCTTCATCGCGGTGCGCGGGCCTCTCACTATCGCGGCCTCTCTTGTTACAGAGCCCAGGCTCCAGACGCGCAGGCTCAGTAGTTGTGGCTCACGGGCCTAATTGCTCCGCGGCATGTGGGATCTTCCCAGACCAGGGCTCGAACCCGTGTCCCCTGCATCGGCAGGCTGGCTCTCAACCACTGTGCCAACCAGGGAAGCCCCCTGTAATATTCTTAATGAAACATGCACTTTAGAAATGTTTGTGTGGGAGGCATTTAAAGGCTTCGGGGGAAGGATGGAAAGCATGAAGGGGAATGAAGGAATCACAACCACCAGTCTACACCAACAGAAACTGCCCAGGGGCTACAAGTCTAAGGGATCCAGCTGTCCTTCTGACCTGACCAGCAAGGAAGCCAGTGTGTGCTCTGCGCGAATATAGTAGGGTAGGGGAACAGGAGGGGTAATCCTGCGTTTTGATTGTGTCTCCCTCTGAAATCAGTTAAGATTCAATGAAAGAATCAAGTATATCCTGTGGAATTACGTAGTGGGTTATGATGCATTTGGGTCAAATGTCTTACTTTGTCATCTAAATATAAAGCACGTTTTCTTTTTTTGGCAGAAAAGCCAGCAATTCCTGTAATAAAAGTTACCCTGAGGATGTGTAAGAATAAGCTTAGAAAAACATGAATTTAAAAAATCATAAAGAATTACTTGTAGCTATAGTTGTTGATCATGAGGATTAAGTTTGACAGAAAAATAAATCCTTTGGGAAATCCTATTAATTCTTAAAAGCAAATTTTGCTACACCCTGTACAATTGTTGCAGTATGTCTGATGCTGAAAACCTATTTTTATTGAATTTAGGAAACAGAGGTTTCAAATGCCCTGAAATCCACCCTACAGGAAATGTGACTATAAGACTCTAAACGTGCAGACAAAATAAGAAACAAGGGCTTCCCTGGTGGTGCAGTTGTTGAGAGTCCGCCTGCCGGTGCAGGGGACATGGGTTCGTGCCCCGGTCCGGGAAGATCCCACATGCACTGGAGCAGCTAGGCCCGTGAGCCATGGCTGCTGAGCCTGCGAGTCTGGAGCCTGTGCTCCACAATGGGAGAGGCCACAACAGTGAGAGGCCCATGTACTGCAAAGAAAAAAAAAAGAAAAAAGAAATCCTGGAGATGGGAGCCCAGCAGACTGTGTTTTGAAAAGCCCTGCAGGTGATTCTTAGGTACTCTAAGTGTGAGAGCCAACTGCATGTAAATTATTCCCTTTTTTTAAAAAAATGTCTGTTAGGTGTTGTAGACCAGATGTAGATCTAAGGAGATCACAAAAGAGTGCACTTAGTAATCTAGTTCTTACATATTCAGTAACTAAGTTTATCAGATAAAATACAAGATGTCCAGTTATATTTGAATTTCAGGTAAATGACAAGTTTTTTTAGTATGTCTCATACAATGCTGAGGACATAGT
Organism: Delphinus delphis; assembly: GCF_949987515.2. Classification (NCBI taxonomy): domain Eukaryota; kingdom Metazoa; phylum Chordata; class Mammalia; order Artiodactyla; family Delphinidae; genus Delphinus; species Delphinus delphis. The sequence continues at coordinate 104,893,821 of NC_082686.1, read as the reverse complement.
TCTAGTAAAAAAATATTATTGTTTATTTGAAATTCAAATTTGACTGGGAGTTCTGTATTTTTATTCGCTAAATCTGGCAACCCCATCACCAGCACCATCCCGTTTTTCTACAAGTGGGCTCTGAGAGGTGGGAGTAGCTTCAGTTTGGTGGGACCATGTGGCCTCTCTTGTTTTGATCCTGCAGCAGGTCAGGCTGGGAAGAAAGCACCCTGTCATTCACGCCGTGCCTTTTATAAGCACTTGGCTGCATGCTGTGATTTGGGAAAACAGTAATTACTCCACTTAACATTACTTGTTCATTTTGTATCACAGAAAAGGATAATGCCTTTCTCCCTCTTTTAACCTAATAGCCTATTAGAAAAACACGAGGTAGCCTCCCCATTAGTGCCTCGGGGGAATTTCAGAAAAATCAAGCAGAGTGAAATAAAATAAGATGGAGGCTGGGGAAGATGATTTGTTAAAGTGCAGAGAGTGGCACCCAGCATGCCTTGAATAAGCCAGGGCTAAGTTCTTAGTCAAGGGGTGTGTGTGTGTGTGTGTGTGTGTGTGAACACATAGGTGCATGGTTGGATAGGTGGGAAGGGATCCGTAAAAGATTAGGAAACTAATACTTCCTGGGTTCCTACTGGTGTCACATACAGTGCATGAGTCTTTACATAAATTACATTTCATCTTGATGTTATTACAAAAATGTTCTTTGAGAAAGGAATGTTGGAGACAGGAGTTCGGCACTGATGTCAGTATTACCCCTCCCAATGCTACTTGTGCTTCTTTCCTGAAGCTGTCATCTCTGTCTTGCCCACTTAGGTGAAAGAATGCACAGGAAAAAAAAAAAAAAAGAATTCACCAAACTGTATTTACTGCCTATCCCCTTGCTTCAAGAAGGAGACGTGAATACCTTTTTAAAAAGAGAGAAAATTCATCCTAAACTCTAAGGGGTTTAGAATTAAATCCTGAGTGGGAATCCTCTAACAGCAAGCCACTGAAGCTTTGATTCCATGAGATACAATAGGGGTCAAGAGAGACTCAGCTGAATGTGGTTCATGAATTTAATCATCCTGTTGAGTATCCCCACCTACAGGTACTAATTATAAAGTACTGTGAACATTAGGGCAAACACGTTTTTTTAACTGGTTTACCTAAACATGGATTTCTTAGCTGGTAATAGAAATAGTTTATATTTTGAATTTGTTTTTCTATTATATGCATGCTCTCGCTACTAAGGATTAAGGAGAGAGACACAAACAGCCAATGCCACCCCAACTCCTCCCTTTGGAATGCAAGAGAATTTAGGAGAGCAATTCATGCATGGGGCCACTTGGAGACCAAATGGCCTCATCTACCCTCCACCCCCACCTCAAGGCAGGAGTCAGTGATGGTGGAACAGGGTCTGCCGTCACATGAATGGCAGTGCCTGATGGTGAACAGTATATTTTTGTTGAATGACAGGTGTGCAGATGGCCCGGCAGTGCGATGATGGGCAGTGGGTGAATAGAAAGAAGAGCGAGGGGAAAGGGGCCTCAGTGGTCTGGACTGCCTTGTGTTGATTTACGGAGGAGCAGTTCATGACTCCTGAACAATTTGTAACTTTCCATATAATTTAACCCATACATTTTATCTGTCTTCAAAGCAGCCTTAGTTTAACTGCAATTTGGGGATCTGTGACATAGCTCCCACAGTTTTTTGCTAGCCATTAACCACGCAGCTGTTTGGGGGGATTTTTTCTAAACTAATTCAAATTTAGGAATTACTTGTATGGGCACTCAAATTGCTCTTATTTCCCCTTCCCTATCAGAGATGCTGTTTGTGTGATTTCTAACTTAAAGACAAAGGATTGCTTGACATAATGATTTCACTTTCTTAACCGGTTCTAGATATAATTCAGTTTAATTGGCAGAAAGCAGTGGGAGAAGTGAAAGCAATCTTAAGTTTCCAGAAAGCTCGTAAAATATAAATTATTCTTTAACTTCTTACGTTCTACCTTAAATAGAGACACATTGGTGTTCGCAATTAATTGGAAGTGAAATTTGTGATAAAGTGATAAGTTTTAAAAAATATATATACTTGCCTTTTGTATCAGTGACAGTCTTCATGCACTGTATATGCATGGCTGGATAGGGATTTATATATGTAAATAAATGCAAGTAAATATATATACAAACGTACATATGTTTGTAATGTTCTGGCACATTGTAGTTGCTCAGTAAATAGTAACCATTATTATTACTGCGTACAACAAATCACGATGTGGTAAGCAGAGTCAAAACATCCAAATAGTGGGGTCCCTGTGTTACACAGTGAATACACAAAAAGAGTATTTTCAGCTGGTCTATAATCCCTCAAAATCTCGCCAAAAAAAAAATAAGAAGAGTGAAACTTCTATTGTACCTACAGACCGTACTGTGAACTAAGACAGTTCCAAAGAGGCATCACTTGCTCCTGCGTTTAAAAATGGGGATGGGGAGGGGACCAGAACTAATCACTAATCATATTCCATGTGAGAAGGTATAATCATAGGGGTTTATATCATATTCTGAGTAGCTGAAAAGTATAATTCAGGCATGTTACATGTTAGCTGGTAAACCAGATCATTCAACTAACTAGTTAACTCATTTCTCAAACATTTAATACAAATGCAAATTTCACTGTGGTTTTATTGACTCTAGTTAATAATACTGAACGGCACATTTGAAAGTTGCTAAGAGAGTAGATCTTAAAAGTCCTCAACACAAGGAGAAGAAAAAATGTAACTATGCGTGGTGGTGGAGATTAACTAGACTTAGTGTGGTGATCATTTTGCAATATATACACAAATCAAATCATTATGTTGTACACCTGAAACTAACATAATGTTATATGTCAAGTATATCTCAACTTAAAAAAAAAGTATATTCTAATTCTTATCCCTAAGCTATATCAATACGACATCATTAAAACTGGCTAAAACGTGGAAGTTAAGTTAAAGAGGGAATCAGTGTAGTTAGACCTACAGTTAGATAGGTAATGATAGCCAGAGTTGAATTCCTCATGGTAGCTGGGGTCTTCCAAATACAGATAAAAATCTCAGTGGCATAAATGGCAATAGCCAATTGATGCCAGGAAGCTTTTCTAACTCAGAATCAAAATTGAGTGGGTATGTCATCGTGTGGTATGAAGAAATCTCATTTATATTTCATTGAAACAACGTAAAGAAAGGTTTCTATTTTCTTTAATACAGGCATTTGTCTTCTTTGAAAAGTCAGGTGAGAGGCTCTCCTTAAATATCTCTCATGTTGCAGCTTCTGTGGGGGAAAAAAAACAAACCCTGCATAAACAGTTGCCTAGGCTGATTAAAATCATGTATTCTATACAAATTAAAACTATTGAGCATTTAGGGGAACAATTACAAAGCTCTGGAATGCATTGGCACAGAATTCCATCAGTGTTTTCTGCCCGAGCCAAAGCAAAATGACTCAATTCCTACAGCTCGTTAATTTCCAAGCTGGGTTATTAAGGATAACGTTTAGTTTTTCAGTGGATTGTGTCCCCCTCTCCCTTTTGGTTTTTAGAGAGTAAATGGACATTTTACATCCAGGACGTGGATAGTAATTTCACAACTCTGTCTTTAGTACCTTATATATTTGACCTTGAGGAACAAATCCAAGCCTTCCCTTTCAGCCAAACAGAAGCAGAGTTCTCAAAATCAGCCTTTGGTTCCAAGGAAATGGCAGAAAATCCTTTCTCCCCTGCCTCCTCACACTTCCTGGGTAATCAGCCTTTCTCCCTGTTGTCTCAGAATGGCGTTATCCTGTCTGAGAGGCGTGGAGCCAGCCCACCTGGGTTCAGATCTCCAGTCATACACTTATTCCTCTGGGTGGCTTCAGATAATTCCTTCGTCTCGAGGGTCAGTTTCCTCATCTGTAAAATAGGAGTAACACACATAGGACCAGGCACTTAGCAGGCACTTAATAAATATTAGTGGAGAGAAAAACAGTCCAGAAATCTTCGAGGGACTACATTTTGGTAGAGCAGGTCTCATAGACCTGAGCTAGGTCACATGGCCACCCCTAGCTGCAAGGGATTCTGGAGGGAATGTTTAATTGGACATGGTGCTGCCCTAAATGAAGTTGGGATTCTAGTAGTAAGGAAGAAAGGGAGTGTAGATATTGTTTGGCAGCTAGCACTGTCTGCCACAGTGGTCTGGAATCCTGAAAGGGGTGCAGGTGAGAATGAGCTGGTGGCCCCTCCAGCAGAGCAGAGGTCTGTTTGAGTTGCTACAGAAGATGACTTTGCACTGAAAATTCTAGTAATTCTAAGATTCAGACTGCCTTCCTTTTTTGTGGTAAGAACAGATAACATGAGATCTGTCCTCTTGACAAATTTTTAAGTGTATCATACAATACTGTTCCATGTGGAATGAGGTACTATTCGCTTTTCTTGCTTTACTTACAGGAAATGGAAAGGCAAGTCTACAGTTGAGAAAAGTAGCTCATATCTACAGTGATTGATTTGGTTCGGTTTGGTTTAATCATTTCATTTTTCTGAGGTTTGCAGTGCCTCAGGTGTCCAGGCTGACACACTTCTTTCATTAGCTTTGTCCCCGCAATCCATGGCTGGAGGTCTGTCTCCACAGGCTAAGTGTGGACGTTCCTCACAGCAGTCTGCATCTCCCCCCTCCCCAGACCTCTCTGTTGTAATCTATGGATGTCCCGCTGTGGAGAGCACAGCTCAGGTGCCACGTGAGCAGTAGCCCTGCCTTGCGTGGTTGGAGCTGATTTCTTCCATGTGAAGAGGGGAGCACGTGACTGAAATATAAATCCTATCCAAATAATCTTGGCGTAACTCCACAAAGGGCTTCGGTATTGCTATGCGTTCTCTGTCTGAGAAGTGAAGATAAATCAAATGCACAAAACTGAGATTGGTGCTGTAAATACAAAAAATAAATATTAACATCTGTAACAGGTCTGTGTGATATAAGCCCAGCTAAGAAAAATGTCTATTCTTATTTGCTAGAGGGGATCTCCAAAGGAGATGGAGTCACCTTCTGGGTAAGAATGTGGCTCTCAACACAAGAAATATAAAAAGTGTGCTCCACTGGCCTTGACCCAGTGGCTGAAGTTTTATTACTACTTAGTCTTTTAAGGTCCCTGTTAAATTATGGATGTTATAAGTGACATATTAATTAAACTTTATCTTCCACAACACTTGATCTTAAACAAGTTTATCAGGACTTCCCTGGTGGCCCAGTGGTAGAGAATCCGCCTTACAATGCAGGGGACGCAGGTTCGATCCCTGGTCAGGGAACTAAGATCCCACATGCTGCGGGGAAACAAAGCCCATGAGCCACAACTACTGAGCCCACACGCCTCAACTAGAGAGGCTGCATGCCACAAACTACAGAGCCCATGCACACTGGAACCTGTGCGCCACAACTAGAGAGGGAAAACCCGCTTGCCACGACTAGAGAGAAGCCCGCACACCACAAGGAAAGATCCTGCCTGCCTCAACAAAGAGCCCGCGTGCCAGGACTAGACCTGACACAGCCAAAAATAAATAAATAATAATTTTTAAAAAAAAGTTTATCAGATTAATTCTAGAAAATTCCATTAAGTTGAGGCTTTCCTGGGAGCAGGAATTGGGCTTTCTTCCTATATCAAAGGACCTGGCATGATGCGGGCAGCTGGGCACAGAGTCGGTGTCAGTGAATGTTGGCCCAAATTAATGAAGGGGATTGGATGTGGGAATGAAGAATGGGAGGGTCTGAGGAGGGCAGAGCTGACATGGCACATGACTCTATAGGAGGAGGTCCTGGCAGCTGTGAGGAAACTAGATATCTGGGGAGAAAGGGCACAGAAAGAAGACTGGAAAAGCCCCATAGAAAATAGGCATCCTGGGCTTCCCTGGTGGCGCAGTGGTTGAGAGTCCGCTTGCCGATGCAGGGGACACGGGTCCGTGCCCCGGTCCGGGAAGATCCCACATGCCGCGGAGTGGCTGGGCCCGTGAGCCATGGCCGCTGAGCCTGCGTGTCCGGAGCCTGTGCTCCGCAACGGGATAGGCCACAACAGTGAGAGGCCCGCGTACCGCAAAAAAAGAAAACAAAAAAAGAAAAGAAAATAGGCATCCTATTGCACGCATTTGCCAAGAATGATGCTGCCCTTGATACCGTCAAAGTGGAGATCAGGAACCCATGATGCAATACCACAGGAAAAAGAAACACCACAAAGAGGATAAATATTTGTTACCACGTCCATTTCTGGCTTCTGCTTTGGATTTATTTTTAAGTAAAGCAGATCTTATTAAAGTAATTAGCCTAGCTGTGAAAGTTTTGCCACTGATTCTGGAGTCCCCGAGATAATAGAGCTCATGTTGAATAAAGAGATAATTCGAAGCCTCCATGTTTCTCTAGGGTGCTTTCTTAGTACATGCTTATAGCCCAAATTTCATAAGTGTTGAGCTAATGTAATGTTTTAATTGCTCCTGCCCCTCTATATGCCATGATAGAATGCAAGCCATAACACTGATTAATTTTACATTTTGCTTAAACAATATAAAAGTCCTTTCCATCTTTTAGTTTAATCATGCAATACTTTTTGAGTATATTGTTTTTAATTTTTAAGAATGAGGTGCTGATAGTCATATCTTGATCAATAGTAAAGTGTTTTCCCTCCCCTTTCCTTCAGCCCATGTCAACTCCCTCTATCGATGAATTTGTAGTCCTACTAAGTGAAACCACTAACTCAGAAACATTTACTTATTTAAGGGGATTTTTAATATTAATCTGATATAATGGAGCCAATATCCTGTGCTAACTCACTGCATTGCATACACCATCAGTGTATATATAATCACTGAATTTATCGGGTCATGACGTAATGAGGAGATAATTAACCATATTCGTCTTTAGAGTGGAAATGCTCTGGGCTCTCTGAAAAATTATTGGTGAGAATGTAAATAACTGGCTAAGCTTTGGGGAAAGCAAGGTGGTGGCATGTATCAACCTTTTTAGTATGTGTGTTCTATGACTAACATCCATGCCTAGGAATCTGTCCTACTGAGATGCTTGCATATATCTATGGGTTGGCCAAAATGTTCGTTCGGGTTTTTCCATAACATAAAGTGGATGTTATGGAAACATGGAAACACCCGAACAAACTTTTTGGCGAACCCAATACAGCAATGAATGTTCAATTCTGCTCATAACAGCCAAAAATTACGGGGAAAAATCTAAATGCTTATTGTGAACAAAGTGATCAAATAAACTACAAGACAGCCACACTTCAGATCATTCTGTATCGACTAAAATAGATAGTAGAACGAGAACAAGACACGTTGATCAACAAGGTGGTAGTATTGAACAATACATATGGTATGGTCTCCTTCAGATGAAAAACTATATATTTGTATATGTTTGTAATTTCATAAAAGGGGATTGGAAGGAACTACACCAGACGGTCAATTCTAGTTACTTCTGGGGGAAGAGGGGTGGAGTGAATAGGATCTTTAGCACTTTGCTTAGATAAATTTTTGTAATTTGAATCTTTACATGAAAATGCATTCATGTATTTGTTGGATTTTTTGTTTAGTGTCTTAGATCTAACTTTCTTCAGGTTCAAAATAAAACAGTGTGCACAATTTTTTCTTTCAAATAATAACCGGCATCTGTGAGTACCATAAGTTGATATACAAAAAAGAAATATTATGAAGATAAAGTAGAAGTAAGAGTGATGAAATGGGTTATGGCTGGATGTGTTACCAAACAGCACACATACACACGCACACACACTTCATTCAACTTCATTCAATCGCTTATCCAACTATTTATTTATTTAAAAAAATTTTTTTAACATCTTTATTGGAGTATAGTTGCTTTACAATGGTATGTTAGTTTCTGCTTTATAACAAGTGAATCAGCTATACATATACATATATCCCCATATCCCCTCCCTCTTGCATCTCCTTCCCACCCTCCCTATCCCACCCCTCTAGGTGGTCACAAAGCACCGAGCTGATCTCCCTGTGCTATGCGGCTGCTTCCCACTAGCTATCTGTTTTACATTTCGTAGTGTATATATGTCCATGCCACTCTCTCACTTCATCCCAGCTTCGTCCCAAGTGATATTTATTATGTGCTTAAAACTTGTCAGTGCTAAGATAAATGTACAAGTGCATACACACAAAACTATAAACACTGGGGAAATAATGAACCTAAGATTAAACTGATGTTCTATTTACTTCTACCAAAGCTGTGGGTATAGAAAGGAGCCCTTATGTATGAGGAGGAAATTAATTCTGTCTAAGATTTACACTGAAAACCACAGGAGGCAGGTTTGGGTGTCATAGGGTGGAGTGAGAGGAATTAATCTTAGGTTCTCATCTGTAAGATAACTGGCAATATGACCAGTTATAACTATACAGAGAGATGCCGAGAAGGGAAGGAAAGTGGATTCAATAAGTGGGTATGGCTCTACACCAAGAAGAAATGTAGAATCTGATTTTTAAGATAATTCTCAGCTTTACCAAATAAGATCCTGGCTTGAATTTCAACATTAAGGGAATTACTCAATAATAAGACCCATCTGACTTACAAGTTTATAAACTTATTAAATTTACGAGTAGTTTGGAAGTAGACATTTTGCAAGTTCTGGGTAGGCAGAAAGAGAGCAGTGTGAGGGCTGAGCCCTGGGCACTACACATTCAAGAGAGTCAGACACGCAAGATGAGCCAGGGGTTCACTCCTTCCACATTTCAAGTTTACACCACTCTTTATGTGAAGAAAGGGCTTTTATAATATTTTATCAGATGGCTTTCACGGCCACATTATGAGATAACAGTTACCATGTATTAAGGGTCTAATATGTACTTATATCTTACCAGCTGCTTACATAAACTATCTCACTGAATCTTCAAAATCACCCTGCCAGTGTGTATTATTACCACGTGAACAGTGGAGGAAACTGAGGCCCAGAGGGGTCAGGCAAATTGCCAGTGTCATCACACAGCAGAATTAAGATGCCAAACAATGTTTGTCTAATTTCAAAGCCAGTGTACTGTCTCCTAGAAGAAGAGGAGGAAGAAGATGAAGAAGATGCAGACCAAGAAGATGGGAAAGAAGGAAGGAAGGCAGGAAGGAAGGGAAGGAACACTATTGTCAGTTTCACTGTTTCACATGTTTAAAATTAAACTTTGCCAAGGTCTCAACTAGCAAGTGGCAAAACCCAGAACAAAGCGCACACCCCCAAAGTACTCTTCCCGCTGTGGCTCTGCTGGCTCTCCAGTGTCAGGAAATAATGAAACCATGATAAATCTGACAATTCATTATGTCTCATTTTACATCTGTATATTTTCTCTAAACCAACACTGGAAGGGTAAAAAAGTGATTCAAAATATTTTTTCTCTCTCCCTGATAGAAATAGCTTTTCTCAATCAAGCTATAATGCAGAAGTGAACAAACTATGTATTATACATTCAAATTACACAGAGCAATAAATAATTCTCAAAGGAAATAAGCAATGATTTTCAAAAATTCAAGTGACATCCCAAATGAGATCTACATAAGAAGGTCAGCCAATTAACTCTGCCAACCACTCTTTCTATTTTGCTATTCTCACTTGCATTCTAAAATTTTGTTTATATAATTACTTCAGAACCATGGGGGAAGTAAACTCATTTCTGTCTTTTAGGGAATAATTGTCTTGTTCAAAGGGCAGCAGTTCTATCCATGAATATGAAAAAAGATGCAAAAGAAGAATAGCCAATAATTCCTTACACTATGAGAGAAAATTGCTTCAGGTTGCAAAAGAAAGAGAAGGTTAGGAAGATTAACTAAAATAATCTAAAAATTTGCTCAGATAAATGTCAGAGGAAAAATAAATAGAGTTGGTTTCAGGTTTCTCCTTCCTACAGCATAACCCACAGAGCTGAGTGGAGGAAGCGTCAGCCATGTAATGGATTCTCTATGTAGAAATTCAGGAATGTCCATCCTCCAACACTGGGGAAGAGGGACAATGTTGTGTTCCTACCTACATATCTTCAAAATCCCCTTTCCTCAAGACTGAGTCACACTTTGCCTAAAGAAGTAATCATTTACAAAAAAAATGTTTCGGTACCAATGTGCTCATAGAAGTCCTATTTGTAATAGCAACAACTGGAAATTACTAAACACAACAAGAGAGTGACTAAATAAATTAAGGGTGCAAATATATATCATATTTCTTAGATCCTTAGATGCTATCTACCGCAAGGTGCAATCCTATTTTACAGGCTTCTTTGAGGGAAAAAGATACAGTATATTACATACTCATCAAATTTTTTAACTTAACCAACATTGCAATTTACCTGTACAATTACACACTCTCACAGTTGAGGTCGGAGTATACTTCACCTCCTCTTCTAGGATAAAGTTACATCTGGGTCCTGTGGCCCAGAGCTGTCTGTGTGGCTTAGCAGGGACATAAGGCTTATCTAACCAAGATCCATTCAATTTCCAGGTGTCTGAAAAAGTATCCGAGTTGTGTCTGCATTTTCTCTTTGGTTAAACTCGAAGTTCTTCTTCCCTCTCCTGAATTACTCACACCATATATTAAGTAGCTTCTCTTCAAGGCAATTTGGAAGTTTTTGACCGAGCTTTTCAGTGCCTGAGTGATAGACCATCACAGTGCATAAATCAGGCACATCTGTTCTCCCAGCCTTGAAAATGCTATGATCTACTCTAAAGAACTTGACAATTTCTACTGCCTTTAATTCCATTACTCAGGGTATGGCCAGCTTTCTTCTGCATACACAAAAACTTTTTCTTTCAAAGCCCCATCATACTGTGGTATTTTTGAAGTCATTAGGAAATCATTAGGAGTCCATATTTAAGTTAAAATTCAGATGTATTTGCTGTTGCCAAGTCCACTGAGATGATGCTCAAATGGACAGGTACTTTCTACCCTTAGGGAGAATCACATAGTCTCAGGTATTGACAACTGTTTTACAATGTACTCCTCTGCCTAGCCACCTGCATGTTTCTTTGACATTGATCATTTTGCATATCCTAATTTCAGAAGCATTCCAATGCTTTTTAAAATTCTTAGAAAATAAAAAATATCAGTAATAGAATCTCATTCGACCATTTTAAAAAGTTATATTTAAAGGATTCTCAGTCACAAATGAAAGAACTCACTTCCCAGCTGTTAGACCTGGGATGAGTTACAGGCCTCTCTGTTGAAATAATACTATCTATAACAGAGGGCTTCCGTGAAAATTAAATGAAGTGAGGCAGAGGTTCTCAAAGTGTGGTCCCTGGATCAGCAGCGTCTGCATCTCCTGGGAATTTGTTAGAAATGCAAATTCTCTAGCACCACCTTCAAGTGACTTTGATGCATGCTAAGGATTGTGAAACACTGGGATAAAGTATTCAGAACATCTGGCACATAGTAATAATCATAGCTACCAACTTCTAAATACATAGCACGTGAAAAGGCATTCTACTAGGTGTTTTCTGTGCCTAATATTACTTAAAAATCAATAATCCAGTGAGGCAGCACCACATTCATTTTATAAATGAGGAAACTGAGGCCCAGGGAAGCTAAGGAGCTTAGTTTTGTTCTGTACTCAGGTTTCTTGTTTTGAGACATCAGTGTTGTTAAGCCACAGATTCAATCACTTGGTCAATCACATGCTTATCAGTCTCATTTAGTTTATTGCCTCGCTTTCTAGATTTAAAAAAGTGATTCCCCAGAGAAGGAAAGGGACTTGCCAAGAGTCAAATATTTAACTCAAGAGCCTGAACTAGGACTGAAATCGTGAAGCTTCTAGTCTGGAACTATTTCCATCACACCTCACTTCCCCTAGATTCAGTTTAGACACTCTGATTTCAAAGTAACAGATGGATACACATGAAATGTCACTCTCGGAATACGTGTTTTGTTCCAGGGGGAAAGAACTTTTTTCCCCCAGAATACTCAAGGACCTCAGATATGTGCCAGGGTATTTCAAACTGGAGGTGCCCACTGGTATTAAGATTTATGTTTTTGACATTCCTTGAGTATTTAGCTCACCAACTGTATCAGAATGTGATTGTTTCCTTGAAAACAAGTATTATTTCATGTCCTAAAGCAAAAAAAGACCAAAAATGTTACTGACCTCAGTATCTGCTAATAAGTTGCAAACTGTTGGCACCTTTTTAGTAGCAGAGTACCTGCCTAAAAAGCCAATTGTTATTTGGGGGATTCCCCTCAACTCCATTGTTTTCATAGTTTTGTCATATACTCATGTATTGAATTGTTTATTTACAAATTAAAGCTGGGCTACTCCTGTAGGCCATCCCAGGTCCCAACCACAAATTAGATCTTTAATTCTTTTCTCTTTTAATCAATTAATTATCAGTGATGCTCTTGATAGGGATATACATAAGTAGTTATTTATTATAAAGTTTGGGATTTTTCAGAAAAACAGAGTTTTTACATTCAGTATTTTCCTGGAAAATCTCAGCCATCTGGGGCCAGGACAAAGTGATATTTTGTACTCTGGGGAAGAAGCTGTATTGTTTGTTCACAGTGGACTGTGACATCTGGTTCTGGCTGTGTTCTCACTTATTGCTGTGACTTCTCAAAGCTTACTGCCCCCCAGATGGAGATATTTATTTCCTCATCTATTAAAAAGGATGGTAAACAGGTGCCTGATTTTAAAGTATAGAAACTAAAAAAATTCTGTAGCGTCACTAATTTAGGACAGATTCACTTATTTTACAACCCCTATCATCCCAAACCTTACCATTTTCCCGAAAAACACATTCACATTTTGTTGCTGATAGAGAACACAGTGGAGACTTGTCTAATTACCACTTGACCAGGGTGACCACAAAAACAGTGTCAGCATCTGAAATATGGTGCAAGACTATGGGCTGCCATTTATGTATTAATTACTTAGGTGTTGTTCTCACAATATATGCAAATACCATATACTTCTGACCAGGTCTTAGAAGTTTCTACCAGTAAACCATGTAGTATAGCAAAATAATACTTCCTTTTTTTCACTAGGGTGATGCTCTTTCCTCAGTTTTACATACAGCAATTCTAAAAGTTAATGATCACATATAACAGGATTAGTATACTATCTGCTCTCTGTCTTCCTAGTTAATATATTAATTCATTTGAAAAACTAGGCATATCAGTGTAGCACTGTGTTTTTTAAAGCATTTTATATATATGATTATTTGGTTCTCACACGAACTCTATAATGTAGTGTGATGGATACAGGGCTTCTCATTTTACAGATGAGGAAACAATGAGAGCCTGACCTGCTTATAGTCACACAGCAAGTTTTGACTCAGGTCTCCTGACAACCCACTTCAAACTTCATAGTCCATCATTAACCATAAGTCAGGTCGCTGTCCCTTCCACTAATTATTTCCACTAACAAACTTGATAAAGAATATCTCTAGTTTGTAGAAACCCAGTGAACGTGAATTTGAGAAAACTAACTTAATAATGGAATTAACATGTCATTACAAAAGGGAAAAAGAAGTCTCCTAGCCAACTACTAACCCTGTCTCAAATTTGTATGGGATGAAGACACATCAACCTATGATACTGATTACTTCCGGGGAGAGGGAAAACAGATGAGATGTAGACTTTGGGTGCATCTGTAATGTAATGTGTGTGTATGTGTGTGTGAAGGGTAGAGAAAGGGTGTCTGTTGTGTTGTTTACATATGGATGGACCTAATGGGTGATTGTAGAGTTGGGAATGGAGCGGGGGAAGGACTGTAAATGACATCTTATTCTCCTCCCAAATGTCTAACCAAATGAGTTATAGAGAGCAGACATATAGTGATCAAAACCAGCTTTATTACTGACAAGGTCTGGGTATGTGGATATGCCTTAAATGTGTAGCCACAGTGGCCTTTCTATCATTTGCCTCTGAATTAGGTAGATTGAGTTGCCCAGGTACAGGATCCCCGTGCAGTGGCCGCTGTAGGCTCACTCATGGAGGAAGGGCAGAAGACACAAGCAGACAGGCTGACTCTAAGAAAAGACACTCTAGAAGGGGCTAAATTATGATTATGCCTTCTCCCCTGGGGGGACACTGGAAGTGTCCCCGTGCTTCTCCTTCCTCAGCAGTACATTATTCCATTGCTCCATGGAAACATGGAGGAGTGTTGGAGGTAAGTGTTTCTCCCTGACATTAATCAAGATTTGGGGACAGATGAAGAGTATCCCTTATGGACAGCTGGCTCCTCTAGGCTTAGTACTATTTGGAGGTATCACCCTTCATTTGGGAGGACAGTGACATGTCTTTTTTAACAGCTCATAGACTTTTTATTTGCTTGTTCCCTTCTCTTTGGAAAAGTCTGAGATAGATGAAGCAATATGAAACTATGGCCCCTCCCAGCTTGAATCTATGGAATAGATTTTGTTTTCCTTTCATCAGTCTTACTGCACATGGTGAATAAGAGTAAAGACTTAGTGACATAACCATATAGATTTCCAATTCTGATATTTATAGATGCTACTTTCGCCAATGCATGTATATATTCTTCTGGCAGTATCACAGAATTTCAGGCACCACTGTCATCATATCAGGAATCTGTGGAAGCCACAAGGGGATCTTCCTGGCCTCTTGGACTCAGTCCTACTGGCTCAGCCTCACCCCAACCCTTTCGTATGGTATTCAGAGTGTTAGCCACAAGAGTGGCTGTTCATGGTATGGCTCTCAAGAAAAAAAATGATCATTGAGAATTTTACTAAGTGAACTTTCTTTTAACAAATAACACCAATTATACCCTTCAACATTCAATTAATATGACATTCTCAATTTGATGTCACCAAAATTCATTCAGAATTTACAGAAGCCTCCCTAGTCGTATAAAAGTAATTCACTGAATATTTACTGAGTAACCAGTAGGTGCCAGGCATCATGGATAAAAAGAGGAATAACACAGGGTTCCTATGGTTGAGGAACTCATGGTCTAGATATGGAGAGAATTATAAAAGTGAATAATTAGGTTACAAAGTGGGAGATAGGGAAGGAAAGATAAGTTGATACAAGAAGCGCAGGATCTTCTATGCTGAACTGGAAGTTTGAACTTAACCCTTTAGCCACTAGCTATTCATCATAGGCTATTAAGGAAAGGAGAGACTGTTCAGATTGGTGTTTGGGGACTGTTAAGTTTAGGGTCATGGAGGACAATGGACAGAGGAGAGTTCGAAAGGAGCAGCATACCAATAATCGGGGAGAAAGATGATAGGGGCTCAAGTTCAGGCAGTTAAAAGAGGAAGTTGCCACTTTCATAGTTTTTAAATCATGTTTAGAAAATACAAAATTCTGTACTAAAGATTAGAAGTGTCATGAAGAAATAACGGGAAGAGTCTTTAACCGGGGGCTAACCAGAAATTGTTTCGCCAAGATTCTTCTCCCATAGCATATCTCACATCTAAAACCAGAACCAGTTCCTACTTGCAATGGAATTAAAAGCTTCTGTACTTTTTACCGATCATGGTTGGTTGCTGAAAATATCAGTAGAACTTCAAAGTATATTTACGTTTAAAATAAAACACCAGAAATTACAGTAAAACTACATTCGTTCAATAGAAAACTGATTCTAATAAATCTGGGAAGCCAGCTTAACACTCTAGCATTTTATATGCTTATCCTTTTTTTTTTTTTATCCTTTTTATTGAAGTATAACTCATGTACACTATTATATTTGTTTCATGTGTAACACACTGTGATTTGACATTTGTATACATTTCAGAATGATCACAACTCCAGTTATCATCTGTCACCATACAAAGTTAATACAATATTATTGACTGTATTCCTCACACTGTACATTACATCCCCATGACATTTTTTTATGACTGGAAGTTTGTACCTCTAGATACCCTTCACCCATTATGCCACTCTATCCCCCTCCCCTCTGACAACCACCAATCTCTTCTCTGTATCTCTGAGTCTGGGTTTTGCTTTGTTTTGTTTTTTTAGATTCCACATTTAAATGAAATAATATGGTGTTTGTCTTTCTCTGTCTGATTTATTTCACTTAGTATAATACCTTTAAGGTTCATATATGCTGTCACAAATGGCAAGGTTTCGTTCTTTTTAATGGCTGAGTAGTATTCCATTGTGTGTATATATACCACGTCTTCTTTATCCATTCATCTGTTGGTGGATACTTAGGTGGTTCTATATCTTGCCTACTGTAAATAACACCATAATGAGCATAGTGGTGCATATATCTTTTAAAGTAATATTTTCATTTTCTTTGGATAGGTGCCCAGAGTGGAATTGCTGGATCATATGTTTTATTTTTAACTTTATAAAGAAACTCCCGACTGTTTTCCATAGTGTTTGCACCAATTTACATTCCCACCAACAGTACACAAGAGTTCCCTTTTTTCCACATCCTTGTCAACACTTGTTATTTTTTGTCTTTTGACAGTAGTCAGTCTGACAGGTGTGAGGTAACATCTCATGGTTTTAATTTGCATTTCCCTGGTGGTTAGTGATGTTCAGGATCTTTTCATGGGCCTGTTGGCCGTCTGTATATCTTCTTTGGAAAAATGTTTATTCAGATCTTCTGCCCATTTCTAAATCAGTTTGTTTGTTTTTTGTTATTGAGTTGTATAAGTTCTTTATATATTTTAGATATTAATCCCTTAGATATATGATTGGCAAATATCTTCTCCCATTCAGGAGGTTGCCTTTTAATTTTGTTGATAGTTCCCTTCACTTTTTAGTTTGATGTGGTCCCATTTGTTTATTTTTGCTTTTGTTGCCCTTACCTTTGGAGATCCAAAAAGACATCGCTCAGACCAATGTCAAGGAGCTTACCGCTTATGTTTCTTTCTAGGATTTTTATGGTTTCAGGTCTTACATTCAAATCTTTAATCCATTTTGAATTAATTTTATATACGTATAAGAAAGTGGTTCAGTTCCATTCTTTTGCATACAGCTGTTCAGTTTTCCCAACACCATTTATCAAAGAGACTATCCTTTCCCCATTGTATAGTCTTGCCTCCTTTGTCATAAATTAATTGACCATACATATGTGGGTTTATTTCTGAGTTCTGTATTCTGTTCCATTAATCTATATGTCTGTTTTTATGCCAATACCATACTGTTTTGATTATCATAGCTTTGTAGATAGATAGCTTTGTAGAAGTCAGGGAACATGACACTTCCTGCTTTGTTCTTTCTCAAGATTGCTTTGGCTATTCTGGGTCTTCTGAATTATTTGTTCTAGTTCTGTGAGAAATGTTGTTGAAATTTTTTTAGTGATTGCATCGAATTCATAGATTGCTTTGGGTAGTATGGACATTTTAACATATTATTTCTTCAAATCCATGGACATGAAATATCTTTCTATTTATTTGTATCTTTTTCAATTTCTTTCATCAATGTTTTAGAGTTTTCAGTGTAGGTCTTTCATCTCTTTGGTTAAATTTATTCCAAAGTATTTTATTCTTTTTGATGCAATTGTAAATGGAATTATTTTCTTAATTTATCTTTCTGATAGCTTGTTATTAGTGTATAGAAACAACAGATTTTTTATATTAAGTTTGTATCCTGCAACTTCACTTAATTTATTTATCAGTTCTAGTAGTTTCTTGATAGAGTTTTTACGGTTTTGTATATATAATATCATGTCATCTGCAAATAGTGACAGTTTTAATTATTCCTTTCCAATCTAGATGCCTTTTTTTTCCTTTATTTTTGCCTAATTGCCATGGCTAGGACTTCCAATACTATGTTGAATTAAAAGTGGGGCAAGTGGGCACCTTTGTCTTGTTCCTGATCTTAGAGGACAAGCTTTCAGCTTTTCACCATTGAGTATGATGTTAGCTGTCGGTTTGTCATGTATGGCCTTTATAATGTTGAGGTATGTTCCCTTTATAGCTACTTTGTTGAGAATTATTACTATAAATGGAAGCTGAATTTTTTCAAATGGTTTTTCTGCATCTACTGAAATAATCATAAGATTTTTATTTTTCATTTTGTTAAAGCAGTGTATCATGTTGATTGATTTGCAAATCTGGAACCATCCTTGCATCCCTGGAATAAATCCCACTTGATTATGGTGTATGATACTTTTAATGTATTATTGAAAACAGTTTTCTAATATTTTGTGAGGATTCTTTCTTCTATGTTTATCAGGGATATTGGCCTGTAGTTTTCTTTTTTGTGGCATCTTTGTCTGGTTTTGGTATCAGGGTGATGTTTTTCTATTGTTGCTTTTAGGATTCTCTCCTTAACTTTTGATATTTTTATTGTAATGTGTCTTAGTGTGGATGTTCTTGGGGCCATCTTATTTGGAACTCTCTGGGCTTCCTTGACCTGGATGTCTGTTTCCTTCTCCAAATTAGGGAATTTTTCAGCCATTATTGTTTCTTTTTCTTTTTTTTTTTTTTTTTTTTGGCAGTACACGGGCCTCTCACTGTTGTGGCCTCTCCCTCTGTGGAGCACAGGCTCCGGACGCACAGGCTCAGCGGCCATGGTTCACGGGCCCAGCCGCTCCGTGGCACGTGGGATCTTCCCGGACCGGGGCACGAACCCGCATCCCCTGCATCGGCAGGTGGACTCCCAACCACTGCGCCACCAGGGAAGCCCCCATTATTGTTTCTTTAAATAAGTTTTCTGGTGCTTTTTCTTTCTCTTCTCCTTCTGGAGACCCCTATAGTGCAAATATTATTCTGCTTGATGTTTTCCCTTAGGTCCCTTAAGGTATCTTTACTTTTTGAAATTCTTTTTTCTTTTTGCTGCTCTGTCTGAGTGAATGTTATTGCTTTGTCTTCCAGCTTGCTGATCCTTTCTTCTGCTTCATCCAGTCTGCTGTTGAAATCCCTAGTATATTTTTCAGTTCAGTTATTGTTATTCTTCAGCCCTGTGACTTCTGTTTGGTACTTTCTTATATTGTTTTTCTCTTTATTGAAGTTCTCACTGTGTTCATCCATTCCTCTCCCGAGTTCAGTGAGTATTTTTGTAACCATTACTTTGAGCTCTTTATCAGGAAGGTTACTTATCTCCATTCATTAAGGTCTTTTTTCTGAGGTTTTGTCTTATTCTTTTATTTGGAACATATTCCTCCATCTCCTCATTTTGCCTGACTCTGTTTTTCTCTACGTGTTAGGGGAAAGAGTTACCTCTCCCAGTCTTGAAGGAATGGCCTTGTATAGGAGATGACCACTGGAGCCCAAGAGCACAATCCTCCCTGGCCACCAGTGCAAGGCACTCAAGGGGCATCCCACGTGTGGGCTGCATGTGCCTGTGGCAGGGCCACAGCAGCTGGGGTGGAGAGGCAAAGCGTTTGCCTGGCTGGCAGTGATGCAGCTGTGGTGGGAGTGCAGGGCTCACCCACTGGCACCACCAGGTTAGAGAGAGAGTGCCAAAATGGCAGCCACCAGCACTGGCAGGAGCTAGGTAGAATGAAAATGCAAAAATGGTTCCTGGCAGAACCTTTTTCCCTGGAGAGAGTCCCAACAGATTCTTGCCTCTTTGGCAGATACCGTACATTAAAATTAGTTAGTTAAGTCTCCTTCACATATGGTCTGGGTACTTTCAAACTGCTGCTTTTATGCTGGGTCCCCGGGCAAGTGAGCCTAAGTGAGAGCCCCTTAGGAGTGGGTTCTTTGTTCCCTACAGCCCTACGGTTCTCCTGGGTATAATCCCATTGGTTTTCAAAGCCAGTCTTGAGTGCTCATCTCTTCAGCGTCAGACCCAGTGTTTGGGGTGCCTGACGTGAGTCAGAAATTCCTTGCTTCTCAGGGTAATATTCTGTATTTTCGAGATCCCTTCTGTTATGGTTCGTCCACCTGGGGTGAGGATTTTGGCGAGACCATGTCTCTGCCTCTCCTCGGTCTTGCTGCAGCCCTTTTATCATTTTTTTGTGGAGGTGCTGTTCATCTAGTTTTCAGGTCTTTTTCAGAAGAAATTATTCCATATGTAGTTGTAGATTTGTGGTGACTATGGGAGAAGGTGGGTTCGGGACTTTCCTACCCTACCATCTTTAACTGCCTATTAATATGCTTATTAATCCAATAGCTCTTACATTTTGCTTTGTATTATAATTTCTACACACACATCTAATCAGCCCACCAGACTGTAAGCTTCCCCTGCTGAGGGGCTTGTTTAACTTTTTGTATCCCCCGCCAAACTGCCTGCCTCTGGGACTTGCTTCTGGTAGAGATTAGATATTTATACACCCAACAATATTTTTTATTGTAAACCAGCCAGGTGCCAGATACTGGGACTCAGTGATGAAGTGTTGATGAGACTTCCATGAACAACATATAATAATCCCTGCCCTCCCTGAACTGACAGTTCAGTAGGGACAGGAAACCCTCTATACATCTGAGGAAGCTTATGACAGGGGAGGTATGGGAGATGCTAAGGAGGTCCAGAGCACAGTGTCTAATCCACACCTAGAGGGCAGGGAAGCCTTCTCAAGGAAGTAAAACTAAAAGCAAGTAGAAGGTAGGGAGATGAACAGGGGCAAAGAGTGTGCCACTCAGAGGAAGGAGCATCTGTCAAGACCAGGAGGACAGAGGACAGCCCAGTACACTTGCTCACAGGAAAGAGGTTCCTGGTGGCTGGGGTGCAGAGAGCCAGATGGGAATGTGGAGTGGTAAGGGTGGCTGGATAAGCCAGGTCCAGATCGTGAAGTTCCCTGAATAATATCAGCACAGGGGCTGGCACAAAGTAAGCACTCAAAAATGATTGAATAAATGAACCACTGTACGTCAGCTTGCTTAGGAATCCTGTCTGTCTACCCAAATCAATTTATGAATTCAGTGTAATCCAATGGAAATCTCAAAATAATTTAGCAAGGTGGTTTGAAAATTTATACAGAAAAGGAAAGGAAACACATTAGCCAAGACCATTATGGAGAAGAACAAGAGTGGGGACTTGCGTATCTGAAATCAAAACTTCTTGTTAAGCCATAGTAATTTTAACAGTGTGGTTTTGATATAAGAATAGATAAATAGGTCAACTAAACAAAATTGAGGGTCCCAAAGGATACTTATGTGAATATGTGGACTTGGCCTTTGACAAACCCTGCATTGCCCATCAGGAGAAACGAAAGACTCTTTAATGAATGGTGCAGGTGTTACCAACCAGGGTTCTTGGCCTCCCTAATCAATAGAAATTGATCAGAGGCCAGACAAGAAATTCAGGCAAGGCTTTATTGGGGCCCCTGCTGCAGCAAGGGGGAGTGAGAACAAGTAACAGTTTCCCTTGCTCACCACCCCCCCGAGGGGGGCCAAGCTGGCTCCTTATATGGGGAGAGGGTAGGGGCGGGTCCAGGAGTCAGGCTGGAGGGGTGGCTTAGGTAGTTTGCCCACCTTTTTGGTGGCATTGTGTCCAGGGGGCATGCACAATACCCTGTTTTTGCTCCTGGCTCTTCAGAAGTGGAAGTTGGTCTTTTTGGTCTTTTTATATCTCGTTGGACACAATTTGCCCCAACTGCACATGCACACAGTTATTTTTAGTCCCTTATAGTTTCTTTGTATCTTGTTGCTCAAGGAGATGTTTGTCCAGGTGCAAGCGCTGCAGCAAAGGGTCCCGGGGCCCCAGGTCCCAGACTGACTCACAGGGACTACTGGTTTTCTATAAAGAAAAGAAAATGGATCCTTATCTCTTACTATACACACAAAACAATTATAGAAGGATTCAAAACTAAACATGAAAAGCAAAAACTTTAAATCTTTTATCAAGAACATGTGGTTGAATAGATTTATGAACTAGAGCTAGAGAGGAATTTCTTAAACATAACACACATAAAAAAGCTCAAACTACAAAGGAAAAAATTGATAAATTGGACTATGTTAAATTTTTTAATTCTGTGCATCAAAAGGCACCATTCTAAGAAGTAAAAACAGAAGCAAGAGATATACTTGACAAAGTATTAGTGTCCAGAATATAGAAAGAACTCCTACAAAATCAACATCAACAACAAAATATATAGAAAAATGATGACAGATGGAGAAAGAGCAGGAAGGAGGGAAGGAAAGAGAGAGGGAGAGAGAGAGGGTGGAAAAGATCAAAAATGAACAGAAGAGGAAGTCTGAATGGCCAATAAACACAAGAAGATATTAACCTCACTAATCAGGGAAATGCAAATTAAAACCCCATGAGATAACATTTCATACCCATTGGACTGGCAACAATTTTAAAATTCTGAGAATATCAAGTGTTGATGAAATATGGGGCATCTGAACATTGCTAGGGTCGTATAAATTGTTAACCACTTTGGAGAACCATTTGGCAATTAAAAGCAAACTTTCAAATGTGCATTTTCACAGCCCAGCGCAGGACAATTCAGCCACCTCCCAAATGCCCTAGAGAATCTCCCATACTTGTCCACAGAGAGGCATGTGCAAGATGGTCATAAAGTGTCGTTCATAATAGAAAAAGATAGATACATAAATTATGGTTTAGTCATACAGTGTAATAACGCAGTTAAATGGATGAAATACTTGCATGTGTCAAATTAGATAACGCTCAAATATACATTCTTGCACAAAAAGTAAGTTGTAAAATCACACAAGATATGATTCATTTAAATTTAAAATATGCAAAACTACCACATACTATTTAGAGGTACTTACAGATGTAATTACATTTTTAAAAAATATGTAATGACTGGATAAACTATAGATTCACAATTTTGTAGTCTCTCTCATGCAAAGAAGAGGAGAATTTGATCTGGGGGGAGTGCACAGACAGCTTCTACTATATAATTTTTGTTTTATTTTCAAGCTAGGTGATGAGTGGTACACAGATGTTTGCTATATCATTCATAATATCTTTTTAAGTGCCTGGAATATTTCATTACTTTTTAAAACTGCTAAGTTCTATGCAGATATTCTTCTGTTTGAATCACAGGTTGCTTAGACGTATTTATTCGCATTTCACACAAGAAGGATTTTCGCATTTCTTATTTCTTTTCACCTTCCTAGTAGCATTATTCTAGATGGAGGACAAAGTGAGACTTAGATTAAGCGACTTTCCTGGGGCCAATAAATTGAATGACAGAACCAGGACTGGACCCAGCTGTTTCACCCTCACCATGACTTCCACCAGCCCAGCTGCCACTCAGTGTTAGGGAGAGAACCGGTGCCATGGAGACGGTCTGAAATGGCTTTATTGAAGGGAGAAAGGGGCTCCAAATTGCTCCAAATAGCGCTCTGCAGACAGAACAGAGCAAATAGCATGTGTCCAGAGCAGATGCTGATAGTCAGTGGGGTGAGACCGTGTACCACCCACTCGAGCAACTGCAGAAACGCCCTGATAAGGTGGGGGGAGCTGATTGCCCTCCCTCTTCGCACATTTCAAATCCTAGCAGTCCTTGTCACTAGCATTGCAGTGTTTCACATCCCCACTCAAGGCATGATTAAAGGTTGGTCTCTTTAGATGTAAAACACTGTGCCCGTTTGACAACAGCATCCCATAAAAACAAATTAGGTGAGCTTGGTAGTAATTCAGGTGCAAGATGTGAAATGAACCCTGCATTAGGCAGAAGGACATGATAATGGTTTCACAGTGGAATTAACTTATGGACATCTGGGAAGCAGCCCTTTTTTCCTAAGCCCAAGCCCCTTTCACAGGCTAACCGGCTACCCCCGTGGGCAGGCCCGCAACATAAGGGATCAGAAAACTGCCACCATCATGGAAAACTACAAATGTGCATCAGAAAGGCCTTTCCATTTTTGTTTGGCAAAGAGAAGTGCAAAAAATATATCAGTTGATGTTACACTGAAATTCTTATTCGCTGACACATTTTCATAACTATTAGGCTTGTGGAATTAGTCACTATAATGCATTCAGTTAGTTCAAATGAACTCCTGAAAGGAATTACATATTTGTTCATAAAGTAATTTATAATGAATAATTAACAAGGCTTCAGTTCAGTGCATACATGGTTTATTAGCAAATTGAAATCGTCCTTCACTGAGCAGAGTCAGCATTGGCTACACCTGACAGTTCTACCATTTTGAATGAATGTATTAGCCAGGGCTTCATTGCTGAGGAAGAAGCGCAGTGAAGCTGTGGCTCTCTTTTCTCGTGTGATTTCTCAGATTGTCTGTAGTTGCTGACCTTCTATTATAAAAAGGATGAGGGTCGCCAGAATATTTTGCATTAAACATTATTTTTATTGAAGACTATTCATTCATTGCTTCTAAATACAGCTGGAATTTCAACCCACCTCATAGCCTCAAATACAACTAACATGTTGTACTGGGTTGGCCAAAATTTTCGTTCAGGTTTTTCTGCAAAACGTTACGGAAAATCCCGAATGAACTTTTTGGCCAATGCGATACTTTCCCCCTGAACAACAGGCTTAGGGATCCAACTCCCTGCTCGGCATCTCCATTAGGATGTGTAATTGATGCCACAATCATACCATATCCAAAACAGATCTTCTCGCCCCTACCCCAAAACTGCTTCTAATTTAGCGGTCTTCCCCATCTTGGTTGCTAGCAACTCTATTCTTCTCATTGCTCAGGCCAAAAACCTCAGAGCTTATCCTCCTCAACTTGTTTCTTTCATTCAGATCATATCTATGTACCTTGTATTCAATATATCAAGAAATCCTCTTATTATCTATCTCTAAAACATATCAAGAATTTGACCATATCTCAGCACCTCTTACACTGTGACCCATTTTAACCCACCATCATCTCTTGCATGTATTACTTTAATAGTCTCAAAACTTCCATCCATCCTTCTGCCCTGGCTCCCCTCTAGTTTATACTCAACATAGAAGTCAAAGTGTTTCCTTTAAACGACTAAGACAGATCATGGAACTCCTCTGCTCAAAACCCTTTAGTAGTTTTCCATCTCATTCAGCACACAAGCAGATCGGGGGCCCCCATTACCAACCCCACCTCATCTATTTCCATTCTCCTTGTCACTGGCCTCTTTGACTAACTCCATGAATGAATGAATCATGGGCTCTGCTTCTGGGTGTCAAGGTCAGCTTAGTCCTGTGGGAAGAGCATAGGCCAAGGTTAAAATCCACTTCAACCTCTTAATAGTTTACTTAGCCAATTACTTACTTAATTTCTTCATTTCCTTATCTCTAAAATGGAGATAACCAGTGATTGTGAAAGAAAATAAATTATATAAACTATCCCATATATTTTGTGATCAATATAAGGGAGCTGCTTTTATTATAATTTCTTCATCTTTAAGGGAGTTATTTGTTTATCATAGTATAGTTTTCAAGCTCACATGGAGCAAAAACTATTTTACGAACTTTGAATAGCAGCAGCGAACACCTGAACATTTCACCTCTCATAAAGCCTCTTGGTATCTGTGATACAGTACACTTTGCTAGTTCACTTATTCATTCATTTGGCAAACATTTATTGCACACCTACTTTGTGCCGGGCACTGTTCTTAGCACAGGAGATATGGTAGTGAAGGTAAAAATTTGTGCTCGCACAAAGCTAAATGTTAGTACAGAGCAACAAAATAATTAAGATAAATGAGACAAATATATAGTATTTGGAGGTAAGTGCCAAGTGAAAAATATGAAGCAGGCAAGGAGGATATGAAGAGTTGGGGTGAAATCTGGGATAGGAGAGTCAGGAATGACCACATCTTCTATCTCTCAGACCATTCCTAGGTCCCCCTGCTGGTTCCACTCCCTTTTCTGGAATCCTAGACGTCAGCCGCTCGCAAGGCTCTGCCAGCAGCCCCTTCTCCAGTCCCCTGATTTCAGAACACCCTTTGACGGCTTCATTTATCTCCTCCCAGTGACTGCCTTCCAAATCTTCACCTGGCGGTGGGCAGACTCCCACTGCCTTCACTCCTGGACACCTCCATGTGCACGTTCAGAGTCCAGGTGTCCAGGATGAACTCATTCCTCTGCTCCCTTTGCCCAAGCCTCCAACACTTGACACTTCAATGGACTTCACCTCCTGCCTCTGCTTCTCTAGCTTTGGAGACACAGAGCCTGTCAGACCTACCTCCATAACCTCTCTCAAATCCCTTTCCTCCTTTCCACCATCTTCATGTCCCCTAACTCAATATTACCTCTTGTGAAACTGCCTTCTAAAAACCTCTCTCTGTCTCCACCTCTTCCACCCACCTTCTACTCTGCTGCTAGATAAATTCCTTAAAAGTGGGATTTTGATCACATCCCTCATTTTGGCCCAAGACGTTCTCCTTTTGCCTTTAATATGATCCCTAGTCCTGGCAATAAACATGGTCCGCAGCATGACCTCAGTCTTCCTTTCCATCCTCATCTCACCCCTGCACATCCCTCCCCACTGCTCAGACTCCTCTCTTTGCTGTCTGTCCCACTTTCACTGCTCATTCCAGCCTAAGCCTCTGCTCATTGTGGCCATGATCAGAAGCCCTCACTTTTTCCTTCCATTCATCCAAACCCTACTCATCATGTGAGTCAGTGGTCCCCAAAGTGATGTGTGTGCACTACGGGGGATGCACAAGAGAATCCATTTGGGGGCAGGATTTGAAAAGAAAATTCCATTTTTCCTTATCTTTTATACTGAGCTTTACTAATATGTAACATGCAGACTGAGGCTGACAGCCTCACTCAGGTGGTATATTAGACAGGAGGTGTTCTGAGGGCAAGAGGACAGTCCCCCAAACAATGAGTGTTGGGGTGCTCTCACTCTTTCATGGTTCCAGCGTATTGTGGGAAATTTTAGTCTAAATGTGCCTGATTAAGTGGTTTTATGGATTACATTCTGAGAAAAAGAGTTTTATTATGCTTGATACTGAGATGAGCAATAATCATAAAATCTTTTATTATACAAAAGTTCAGGGAAAAGAGTTGGCACGTTTAAAGCTGAGTTGGCGTTTTTTTCTTTCAAAAAAGATAAGATTCTGAAATCTCTGGTCTTTTCCGTGAGGAAAATATGGTTGTTGAAGACCCTGTTCCCCTGCAGATATTTTAAAATGAAGAAATAGAAACACACCTTCAAAAAAGTTGGTATTTGAATCATGAGTAAAAAATTAACTGTTTGTCCAAATAAATTTTGCTCTGGAGACGGCTTTTTAAGAATGGAAGTGTAGAGATGTTTTCACTGTTGTTAGATGTTATTGCTGATATGACGTGTATCACGTGTTAAAATACCTCAGCTGTACATTGTAAAAAACTTGGAATTCGATTTTCTAACCTGCTTTAAAATTTTCCATATAAACAATTCCAGTGGGTTTTTTTGACCCATTTGCACAGATAGATAGATGATAGATAGATAGATAGATGATAATGTGTGTGTGTGTGTGGTGTGTGAATCCCACAACAAAACCCAAATAGTTACCAAAACTAATTGATTGACATTCAGGGAAGTACATGTTCAGGGAAGGTATCCATTTTTTTAAAAAACAAAATAGAAAACTGCAGCATAACTGATGGAAGGGATGAAAAAAAGACTTAGTAAGTACAGGTATCAATGTACTTTTCCATTTGGAGCTGCACATTTTTGAGCAAATGTTCAATGGTGCTTTGTTAGCAATTACAAAAAAGATGAATGAACCTAATTGTACATCACTAGGGAAATGGACAATAAATTGTGGTCGATTCATACAATGTAATTCTATACAATTGCAAAAATGAAGGAACTAGAGCTATACACAGTCATATAACATTTTTGAGCAAAAACAAGAAGCAAATTGTAGAATGATATGTAAGTGTTGAGACCATATGTATGTGATTTCAGAACCTATAAAATAACATCAAATGTTGAGTTCATTGTTTTAGGTATACCCATATGTAATCAAAGTGAAAACAGGGCTTCCCTGGTGGCGCAGTGGTTGAGAATCCGCCTGCCGATGCAGGGGATGCGGGTTCGTGCCCCGGTCCGGGAAGATCCCACTTGCCGCGGAGGGCTAGGCCCATGAGCCATGGCCGCTGAGCCTGCGCGTCCGGAGCCTGCGCGTCCGGAGCCTGTGCTCCACAGCGGGAGAGGCCACAGCGGTGAAAGGCCCGCGTACCGCAAAAAAAAAAAAAAAAGTAAAAACACATGCATGGGACTGAGGCACACCAAATTTAGATAATAGTTGCTTCTGGAGAAGAGAAGGAATGGGATCTGGGGAGGGTATTGTCAGGGCTTTAATGGTTATTTTTGTGCGTGATCACTCACCCTGGGTGGTGGATACATAGGTTTTCCTTTTATTGTTCCCTGTGCTTTTATGTACACCTGAAATATTTCATAATGAAAAATGTTTTCTGCTATTGAAGATGGTTTTCTTTTAAAATCCCTTTGAGGAAATTACAACTGTGACAAATTCATAGACTTATATCCATGGCAAAAACATTCTGAGATGCTTCATTAATTTTAGAAAGCTGGCATGAAACTGCTGTGGCTTTCAGAAAGTGTGGGTTATCATGTTTTTCTAACCATTGAGGAAACTCCCTCAGAGTGTGAAATATAAAATACCAGGAGGCTAAACCACCTGGAGAGATATAACCTTTCAGGATTTAAAGTCAGATAGAAGTGTAGAGGTGGGGGTGGGAGCTGGCCAGTATTTTCTACTTTGGACTTTAAGCATCTTTCTCTATCCCTCCAATAATATCTAGTACCACGTCTTCCACATCCATAAGAAAATCAAACAAAAACGCATTAGTAATGATAAAACAATCCATTCTCATTAAATCGTGTCCAGGTTGATTTCAGATTAGATTTTCCAAAAGACCCAAGTAAAAATTTGGTAGAAAATCTATATGTCTAAACCAAGATGATGAAAGATTTCTGTTTGTTTAGCTTGCAGAAATATTTGTTTTTAATTTATTTAATAGATGACTTCCATTTAAGAAACGAAACTCTGTAATACTAACATTGTTCACCTATGTCTTAGAACTCGAGAAGCAATTGTTAACAAAACAAATTACCAACTTAGCAGAGATAGTTCATTCTAAGGCTTGTAGTGGAACCTTTAACCTTAAGATGAGGTGAAGAAGTGAATTTCAAAAAATGGATTCAAAGCCCATTAAAAAGCCATGTTCGCCCCTTTAAAATAAAAGAGGAGAAGCAATTAAAGGAAGCTTTGGGGGATGGTGTAAAGAGGAGAAAATTTATGGTTGGAAGTATCCCATTACACGCATGACCCGGACACATCATTATAACTTTGCTTAGCTTCACTTTCCTCACTTGTAAAATGACAATAATAATATTATTTTGAGAAACAAGAGGAAAAAAGCATATGTTACTTCATTATTATATAGCAGTACTTGATTTTTTTAAATGCCAGTTTGCCCTAAATGTCCAAAAGATCCCAACATAAGTTCAAAAGATCCCAAGAGCTCATTGTCATTTTTTGCATTACTGTACTTACTCAACTCCAAATTACTTAGGAAAAAATAGATCACAGGAGACTCACTTTCCACAGATAAAATACTAAAAAAAAGTTTTTTGGAAAAAAATTATTTTTGTTGGAAAATAATTAACAGCATATTTCTGTTAATGGCTCCCTTTCTCTTTCTTTTCTTTTAAGGTAAAATATGAAGGCCTTTAGTGCCCCAGGTTTAAAGAAATTTGAGTTTGTCTGATAAAAAATATATGGTCATAAAAAGCTACAAGCCTTGAGGTTGTAAAAACAGTATCTTGGGCACTGAGTTTCAGGCATTAGGAGGAGGATAATGGGTATTTACTCTCTGTAAAGACAGAGAGCAGGCCCTCAAAGCATTTTCAGTCATGTAAAAAGACATATATACATGCAGTTAAACACCACTGGGGCCCAGGGCCACCACCTACTTTGTGCGGTTGGGGCACAGCACGGCATCACGTGGTGCAGTTCACATAGACCATGACAGGGAAAGTACAGAGCTGTGTGCTTGCATAGGGTACCGGGTAGTGCGCTATTGCATGGATGTACGCATGAGACACGCATAACCTCCTTCATCAAAAGAACTCCCAGCTCAGTGGAGGAGATAGCACAACAACCGAAACATAAACAGATCCTTACAAAAGGAGCTGAGAGTACAAAGACAGCCATAGGCACAGAAGAGAATGTCACCGAGCTGCGGGCTGAGGAGAGACCGTGCCTCAATGAACCTGAAGCATGAGTAGCAGTCCATGGAGAAAAGGTAGGACAGGAGTTTTCCAGGCAGATGGGCAGTAACGGCTGAAGTACAGAGGCAAGAAAGAGTCTAGCGTATCCTGGAGCTCTAAGCAGTCTGGTGTTCCAAGACACTATAGTGTGAAGCATTGGGCAGTAAATCTGGCAGCTCAGAAAGGAAGCTCTGGCTTGTGTGACATGGTCTGGTGTGACAGCCACAGGCATGACCACCAGCTTTGGAACAGCCAAAGACAATAAGGTTCTATCTTCCATAGGTGCCCTGTCTAGGCCCTTAGATTAACCTAGAGCCTGATGCTCTACTGGGACCATTTTTGTCTCTAGTGTGCCTTCCATTAGACTTAGTCCTACTCATTACTTTCTCTTTCTTGGTTTACTAGAACTGCCTTGCATTCTGTACCACTGACAGCCTGAACCCTCCATCCCATGAATTAGACCCAAAGTTTCCTTATGATGTTTTAGAA
This sequence comes from Delphinus delphis, assembly GCF_949987515.2. Taxonomy (NCBI): domain Eukaryota; kingdom Metazoa; phylum Chordata; class Mammalia; order Artiodactyla; family Delphinidae; genus Delphinus; species Delphinus delphis. Next base: position 104,863,346 of record NC_082686.1, on the reverse strand, counting down.
CATGCCATCAGCATACAGATCATTTTCCTTCATTTAAAATAATAATTATTTGTGTTTATCTAATTATAGAAGTGATGTAGTGCATCATAATTTACTTAACCAATTCGCTACCGTTAGGCATTTTGGTGTTTTCACTATTTACTACCATAAACAATATGAGATGCACAACCTTACGTGAACCTCTATGATTTTAAACCTATGTCATTTAACATCTGTGACTGTCTCCTGAGAATAAATTTATGGCAATAGAATTGTTGAGCGAAAATGTGTATATTAAAAAAATGTTTTAAACATATTGCCAAACTGCTCTCTGTAAAAATAGTTCCAGGGCTTCCCTGTTGGCACACCGGTTGAGAGTCCGCCTGCCATTGCAGGGGACGCGGGTTCATGCCCCAGTCCGGGAGGATCCCACATGCCGCGGAGCGGCTGGGTCCGTGAACCACAACTACTGAGCCTGCGTGTCCGGAGCCTGTGCTCCGCAACGGGAGAGGCCACAACAGTGAGAGACCCGCGTACTGCAAAAAAAAAAAAAAAAATAGTTCCAGTTTACCCTCCCACCCTCATCTAAGGAAAGGGCCTTTTTTTCCACTTTCCTAGTTATTTTTAATCCACACTGCTAGGCTGAATCTACAAAGTGGCCCCATGTCTCCCTTGGGCATGTCAGCATACAGAAGATCCTGTGAGATGATTAGAGGACAAATATTCTCATCCTGATTAAAAGAAATACATTCATATATTGAGAAATTAAGTAAGTTGTGGAAATTCTACAGTAGCAAGCAATCAGAGGCAAAACCCTTCCAGTGCAGTTTATCCTAGATCAGTGTTCGCTCTATGCAAATAGCAGGCATGACTTCTTTGGTCCACATTTTTTAATTGGGAGATTTAGCATAACAATCTAGGCTTATGGCTTCTCTTGAAAAAAAAAAAATAGGACATCTGGAAACACCATGCCCGCAAGGTACCACCAACTAGAGCTAAGAGTGCTGCCACCTTCAGACAGAGCAGGTAACCTCAGGTAACCACCTATGTAGTCCACCTACCTGGCTTCACTCATTTATGTTACCTACCTGATCCCTGTCAGAATTTGAACTTGAAATTCCACTCTGAGTACTGTTTCTTCACAGAAATAATAGTAGAATTCTTTTGGAACAGAATTATAACAGAGATTTAGATATACTGAAAGTCAAGCTGTGACCTCTGAAATAAATCAGTAGCAGTAGGGCTTCTGAGTTGGTGCATCCTATCCAGTTCTACATTATAAAAAGATTTTACCATAATATGTTTACATAAATATATAGATAATTTGTGTATGCAATATGCGTAGCTACAAATATAATTGCTAATCTAGTATTAGAAATTTGTGCAACAACAGACTTCAAACAAGAAGTACAAGAATTTTGTTCACATATACTTTCCAATTTAATTCAAACTCAAACTGCAATAAGCTTACTTGGAAAAATAATAGCCAATTAAAAATTTTAAATATCTAGCCTGTGATCTGAGGACAGAATTATATTCATTTCATTAAGTTCAAAAGTGTAATTAGACGTATATCTGGGTATGGTGTCAGGATTCTGCAGGCAGTTACTTATGCAAGACCATGCAGGAATTAAAGCCTGGGAAATAGGTGTTCTGAAGTCTTTTCAGTTGCAACATAAATACAATCAAGCAGAGTAAAGACAGCAAAACCCTCAGGAGAAATCTGAACAAATGATAGGAGCATAAGCACATACCTTTGTCAGTCGAAATAGGCCTGAGGTTTTATTTTAGTAAATCTTAGTTAAACGTATCAAGAGGATTTATGCTAAGGTTGGCAAGTAATATAGAGTTCTTTTAAAGCACAAGGCATGGGTCTTAAGATGTCCTATATAAAGTGATTTATATGACGAGCAAGAAAGAGAATGTTTTAAAGGTTTGTTTTATTTCAATGACTTTTAAGATAAAAAGAAATGCCTTCTTCACCAAGGCATCTATTGCCTGTGAATATGCATACACAGTAGCAATAGATTAGATGAATGAAGAATTTAGAAGTGTGTCTGATGTGGTTAACTTAAAACACCATAGTGTCTGCTCTACCAGTTTTCCAGATCTTAATATCCACTTTAGCTCTTTATTATTAGTTGTTTAGCAAGGAGAATTTCAAACATACACAAAAATAAATAGAGTAGCGTAAGGAATCTCCATGTACCCATCACCTAGCCTCAATGACCACCCCCAACCGCGTTTCCCCTTCTGTATTAATTTCAAGCAAATCCCAGATATCATAACATTTTATCCATAAATGTTTCAGTATGTATCTCTAAAAGATAAGGACCCTTTTTTCTTCAACACAACCATACTATCATATCACACCTGAAAAAAGATACCATTAATAATCCCTCAATATTGTCAAATATGCTATCAGTGTTCAAACTTCCAATTGTCCCATAAACGTCATAGTTTGTATTGCTCCTTTTAAAATCAGGTTTCAAATAAGGTACTTACATTGTAGTTGTTGCTTTGTCTCTTATGTTGCTTTATATTGCAAGGTTCCTCCTCCATCTCTTTTTCTCTTGAAATTTATTTCATAAAGCAAATTAGGTTTTAAAATAAAAACTATAGGAAATAAGATTAAAACTTGGTTTTTGTTTTTCAAAAAATTATTATCTGATTAAAATGGGGAAAAAGGGAACCCGTGTGTGGTAGAATATGTGTGTAAATGTGTATGTATGTGTGTGTGACTCAGCATCCTTTCCAGGAACATTTATTTACAGTGTGATCACTCATTTACTCTTGCATGCGTTCATTTATTTACTCTTCCGTTCATTCATTCACTCACCCATCCATCCATCCACCCAGGAGTGTCTGAGCACTCTACATGCCAACAGTCCTCCAGCCAGTGGAGCCAAGCAGAATAAGACACTGCTCCCTGCCCTCAAGTTGTCTGCACATTTAAGAGTCAGAACAGTAAACAAACACAGTGTGACGGAGGCCCCAATTATTCCTGTAACCCAGTTACACAAGAAAGGAAGAACTGCCTCCTCATGCTCTGTTCCTGAATCTGTGCTTGATCTCTGAATCCCCCAGTAGTTTGGCTCAACTTGAGCATTCTGTGCCTTGGGGATTCTTTCCAGCTCAGCATTTCCTGATGCAGGAACATCAATATCCTCTTATTACACAACTTCTGTTCCTCAAAAGGCACCGATTTCAGTCTCAGCATGCCCCTGCCTATGTTATCACCTTTATCAATTAACTTGATTGTTTGTCTAGCATCCATTGAGATCTGGTTCACTGTGCCCCATGTAGAAATGTCAAGCCCCTGCACAAGGTGGACATGGGCAGGCATGCACTTGGACAGTGCATATGTGACCTATCCATGCCCTCAGTAGATATGCCTCCCCATTTTTAGAACAAAGTTTGGTTTCACAGCGTTGACTTCTTCACTACAAAATGAAAGGTGTCCTCTCCCTCCCCGGTCTATCTCAGAGCTTCATATAATCCTTTTCAGTTGCCCACAGAGAACTTTGATGCATCTTGGTCAGGTTAGGAACCTTGTAGACCGGTGTCCTTGCAAACTTGGTAAGACTTCCTCTTGTCCAGTTTCTGTGTCGCTCCTGTCCAGGGATCTGCAGTGAGCTTCTGCTTAGACATCCAGATCTATCTCAATAGACCCAAAGAGCTACAGCATACTCCTCCAGGAGTCTTATGAGTTGCTGCCTTTCTTAAGCATCCTACCTCATCACTATCCAAGCCATCCTTTGCAGGTAATGGTGGAGTCTGGAGTAAGCCTCTGGAATATGTGACTATGGGAATTGTGTAAACAAGAGAAGGCTGAGCCCAAGAGAGAGACTGGGTCTCAGGTGATCCAATGAGGAAAGGGCATATATGGGCAGTCTGGGGGTGGGGGAGACGGGGCAGCAGACAGAGGCCAGGGAAGCATGATGGGCTAGGATCATGGACAGCTAGAATTAGCTGTCCTGCATAGAGCCAGTCTTCCTCTTACACTCCACATCCAATTAATCGTAAACCCTGCAGGATTCATCTTCAGAGTATTTCCAGAATCTGACCACTCTTCCTCACCCCTACTGTACGTCCCACCCGAGCCACCATTGTGTCTCATCTAGATCTATGTCCTGGCCTCCTGACTGTCCTCCCTGCTTCCATACCAGGCACCCTGGTCCTTTCCCACCTCTGGACCTTTGCGTGTGCAGTTCCCTCTGCCTGTAAGTTCTTCCCCTAGGTGCCCCTGGTGTGGTGTTCACTCTTCACCTCCTCCAGGTGCTTGTTTAAATGTCGCTTTGTTAGGGAAGCTTTCCCCAGCCCCCCATTCTTAAAAGTATAGCATACATACACACAATCACATCCAGTTCTCCCTAGGTAACTCCCTTAGCTAATTTTTCTTCACTTTCTAATACACATTTTCCTTGTTTATTTGTTTATTGTCTGTCTCCAATCTCCTCACCAGAAGGTAAGCTCTATGAGGATGAGAATTTTGTTTTTTTGTTCACTGCTGCATTCACAGTGCCTAGAACAGTACCTGGCACATAGTAGGTGCTTGGTAAATAATGAATGAATGAATGAATGAATGAATGAATGAATTGGCCAATCAATCAATCAATGACTTCCTCTCCCAAAGAATTAGGGAGACCTTTGTGTAAAACCAAGTTAGGCATAACTCTTGCCCTTGAGGTTCTGAGACACACCGTGATACTTTCATGGTGATAGCAAACGTTTGTCTAGTATAGTTATGAACTGACTTGGGAATGTTGGGCATGTGGGGAGGTGCTTGGTAAATTGAGACAGTGGTTAGCTAAAGTTCTTAGTGTAATAAGGATGATCAGACACAGGGTAATGAGGAGAAGATGCCTGAGAGGAAGGAGGCATGGTTATATGTCATCTGCAGTTTGCTTTGGTTTAAAATAAACATGGTGCCCTCTTTGGACTGCAGCAGTGCTAGGACCTCAGAGAAGCATCACTTGACAAGACAGCCCAGATTTCCTTCTGGGCATACCCAGGGTGAACTGGGACGTGTGGGCAGCCTGGACAGGCTGGTGACTTGCTGCCCCCCTTAAATGGCTAGTTTTCACGTATTTGTTCAACATTCATTTAATGAGCATGTTGGAAAAAATATTTTCTATTAATAAAAAGTGCAGACTTTTTTGTTAAAATTCAGTGTGAGGTATTTATTTCATTCTTGATATATCACCATATTTTAACATATTTAAAATTCTTCACATCACAGTTTTTCTACCACTCATAACTCAATAGTGTTAGTCATCAAACTCACTGAAAATAAACTTCACTTACATGAGTATGCTCAAAATATATTTAATTTTCTTTTCTTTTGAGCTTCGTGTTGGCAAAATATTTTTCACTTTTCTCTCTTTGATTTGATTTTTATGCATGTTTTTTCAAATGAGGCAACTTCTTGAGAAATGTATTAAAGGATTTAAAGTTGGTGAATGAAATAAACAATTTATTCCTGGGGAATATCACCAATGCATGCTTTATCCAGTTCCTGTTTCAACTATCTACAATTTCTGAGTAGGGGACTGTCTACTGGTGGGTTGTGGGACATGGGATGCAGGTCTGTGATCCCAACATCCACAGCAGACATGGTTGCATGGAGAGGAAGTGTCTTCTTTTGTTTTTGAAGAGAACGGTTTTCCAACTGGTGCTGCACCAGTTGACATCTTGCCAGTTTTGTAAGGTGTGGCACTTGGGAACTGAGTTAGCCGGCTCTATGTCCAAGCATACAGTGTTGTGGAGAAAACTGGGCATTGTGAACAGTCCCGTCTCTTTCCCCACTGCTACTGCTGTGTACACTGCTGTGCAGTGTAGACTGGCAGTCCAGGACTGTAGTTTTTCAGGGTAGAAGATGGAGAAGAAGGAGGTCTCTTTTACCAGTGTTAAACTCTGCCTTGATCACCTTATGCTACCATGCTCCTGGGTCCCAATATTGTAGTTCCTCAGTTAATAAACCCCCCCGCCCCTCTTTACCACCTTCACCACACACGCATACACAGAGCTATATTTTCCCACACACGCATACACAGAGCTATATTTTCCCAGTGCTAGGTTTCCAGCTCTCACTAGGAAATGTGCCAAGAACCACTCCTTTTTTCAGATGCCCTCATCCTTAGGGTAAATTTCCTTTCACAACTTTCTGGGATCTTCCCTTGATCTTTTTTCTCTATCAGGGCCATTTCCTTGCAAGAGAAACACTGAACCTCAGAACAGAAGGCATCAGAATCTTAATCCCTCTCCTCCAAGGAGATCCCGTGGCTCCCATGCAAATGTCCCTTGTTCCCTCCTCACCAGTACTTGATTTCCACAACCAAGAAGGATGCGCAAACAGGGCCTCTGTCAGGCCAACAGATGTCCTATTACACTCTTCCCTGGAACAGTACCACTTGCCTTACATGTCCAGTCTAAGAGGGGCCATTTAAAGGTGTTCCTCCAACAGAGACCTCTGCCCCAAGGTAATGTCAATAAACAAATGACTAAATGACCAAACTCTGTCAGCTGTGAGCATGTGTGCATTTAACGTTGGAAATTCCCACTGAATTAAACTGTTCATTACTGCATGCACTTTCATAAACAGAACCCATTTTATAAAACTGTTAGAAGATTTGTTTTAGACTTAAAGTGTCAACTTCTATTAATAAAGAATGTATATGTATAGCTGGTTCACTTTGTTATAAAGCAGAAGCTAACACACCATCGTAAACCAGTTATACTCCAATAAAGATGTTAAAAAAAAATAAAGAATTGACAGGGCAAGAAGATCTTGAGTTTAGGTATGGCCAGTTGTTGCCCACCTTAAATGGAGCAGAAAACCTATTATACTAATGTGCATTCGTAGTAGGCAGATTTTTTAATAAATTGTTTGTGAATTAAGTGGGTTTTAATTGGGGAGGGTGAGTGATGTCCAGTGTGATAGATCTTAGTAAAAGGATAAATCTCTCATGCATGACGTTTTAATATTTCAGCCACGAGATCAGCACTGTTACATTGCAAATCTCATTTAAATTGTTTGCCAAAGGCTTGAATTAAAAATAATTTATGATAATATAAAGTCATCATGGCCAAAAACCGATGATAGATAACTTTTAGTGGGTTCCAGAATAATTCTTTATCCAACAAAATGGTTTCCAGGTCAAACTTGATACATCTGTTCAAGGAAATGCTCAGTGATGTGCTAATTACCTTCAGTAGTTTATTACTTTTAAAAAGTGTTCAAATTATATGTAGAGAAGGAACTCTGATTCCTTTGTTGCAATGAATAATGCAAAGGTTTGTTTAAATTCATGCAGTCCTATTTATAAAAGAACACCTGGGTAGCTTTATTTTGAGCTTAGAACAAAACATAAAATTGTTGAGAACATGATATTTAAATGTACTCATTTACATTCTTAGGCAGATCGGCAGCCGTAAAATAGCCTTGCTGAGGATATAGAAATCTAGATCAGTGATGCTGTAACAACCACTAGCCTTCAATGAAGGGGAAAGAGGAGAACGATAAAACATCAGGATGCTGGTACTCATCCCGTTCCCGTCGTGGAAGGAAGGAGGGTCAGGTGCTAATCTCCCTGTTAGTGGCAGCAGGAAGGGAAGGACTGCTGACAGCAATGAATCGACTTTTATTCAGTTCTTTCTCTGTCACCCTCCTTTCATCCACTCCTAGCTCTTCCCACCCCTCCAGCCCCCCCCCCCACACACACCCCCCCAACCCTCTCTCTGTTGAAATCTCCTCCCAAAGATCTCTTCCCATGTCTTTGGGAACAGTTGGTTTCATGGGCCACCCCAGCCTCAGAACTCCCCATCCCCTGACCTGAATTAAGGACAGGGTGGCCTGGGCAGCCGGCTGGATGGCATTCGATAGTGTTCCATTACCCATAATGGAAAAGAGAAGGATCACCACAGGACTAAATCGGACACGTTCTCACACATGACTCCTTAACCCACAATATAATTCGGTCCTGCTCCTAGGGAAGAAGAGAGAATCCACAGGTGAAAAGTGGAAAGCTAAATAAAAATCCTCACCAGAACATTCCAACTTCTGTTAAATAATTTTTCTATGCCCACACAACAACGTCTACATTCGGAGCAGCTCACCAACTTGAGACTAGCCACCTGACAGCCTCTGACGTCAGCTGTCAGAGTCAATTAAACTTCACACATTGCTGTTCACCAGCAATGAGTCAGTACCCACATCCATGTCATTTGTGCTGTCGTTACAGGGTGTGGAGGCCAAACACTACCCATGTATGTATGATGGAAAAACTATAGAAGTAAAGGGAAATCCAAATGAGTGAAAATTGGGGTAACTAAGGGCACATCAGTTCTTCATTACCTACACGCTACTTTTATTAATAGAAAATCACTTCCTCCCCTCCTTAACTAAATAAGTTTTGAACAAATATTTAATAAATATTAGGTTTAATGAAGACCAAATCACTAGCCAGGGTGGTGGCCCAAGGTGTAATTAGAAACTAGGCTGGAAGTAAGGATGCGATATGAGAGTGATTGAAAAAAACACCTTCCTTTGCTGGCTTCCAACTACTCTCTTGGTCTTCCAGGCTGGTGGCCACTCCCAAGTCATCTGAGGTCACAGCAACCTTGCCTTCTGCCAACGCTCCCTCCACGACAGTGGGGCCAGTAGCCTCAAGTCCAGGCCTGAAAGAGAGCTGCTGAAGGAGCTCGTGTTGGCTGGACCTCCATCTTGGGCCTGGCATCATCACCCTTCTCCCATCCCCCTCATTCAAGGTTGGGGTGTCAGGCCCTCTTCCTCTTCCCCATACCCCAAAAGGTGGCTCGCCATTTCCCTACTTCTACAGTCTCACCCACCGCCAGCCATCCTGCTTCCTGGGAACAGTCATCTCTCCCCATTCAGGCTGCCACTTCTCCAGGAGGTACACTGAGCTGATTCACCCTTGGGATTCACTTTGAACTTCTCTTGACTCTGTGTCCTTGGAGTGCTGCCATGACCGCCCACCATGGAAGTAAGAGCAATGACCTGGCAACTGGCATTAACAGAAACCCATTTCCTGCTCCCTCAAACACGTGCAGCCCGCACAGCGGACAGAACGTCACACGGCCCCTCCACCTGTGCACCCTGACACAGGGGCCCTTACTGCCCCTGTCCCTGCCCCATGTGGGCACTGAGCTGCCCAGAGGATTATCAGATTCTGCTCACAAGAAGCCAGGAGGTTGAAATCCACATGCAAAGGGTCACAAGAATCCTTCTGTGTCATCCAAGGAGCAATGATTTTTAACAGGGTAACAGCAGCCACGTTTCTGCCCCTGAAAATCCCCAGAAGTAAAACCCTCTTCTGACAGTTCACCGCCCTCACGCAGAGCCTCACCAAAATTGAATCTCTATACCGGTTTGTGGTATGTAGTACTTGGAGCTACCCCAAGGGACCCTAAAAGATTTCAAGATATTATACTGAAGGTTGATAATTTTTAATTAATAAAACCTTTAAGGAATAATTTTTAACTAACACTCATGAGAATCAGACACTACTTATAATGATAAATTATCATATAAAATGCAAAGTGTGCAGACGTACTAGGGAATAACCACATTAATTACTCACTACAGCCATTAAAATGTTTCCTAGAGATGCTTCATGCAGTCTCGACCACCTGGGATGCCCTTCTGCTTTCTCCCTGATAATGTAAGTCCATCATTCCCTTCAAGACCCAACTTAAATCTATTTTTTACTAGAAGCCTTCTCTTTCCAGCCCCACATACCTACATAAAAGTTGCTTCATAATTGTTTAAGTTCTTGGGTTAATACTATCACTTCTTTGTTTTCTTTGGGGAGCTTAGTAAAACATCCTGCATGCAAAAGATCAGATATCCCATAGAATACAAGATACCATCCCTACAAAACTGATGGGCCAGTGGGTAAATGACCAAGAAAGTCAATTCATCAATTAATCAATCAATGCATAGATACATAAATTTGGAAACCTGATCCAGAAAGTCATACACTGAGACTTAAGTTTGCCAAACAGTATGATCCTTGCCTGAAAGCATAGATTTGGGTTTGGAGTAATGAGATTTGAGTTCAGGCTGTGTTTGGCCATTAAAACCAAACATTAGACAAGTTATTTTACATGTCTTAGAAATCGTTTTCCTCATCTTCTTTTTTAGAAACACAATACTAAATCAAATGAGAGAATAAATGAGCAAAGGCCTCATAAGTGATGTAAGTGTGGGTAGTCACCAATATTATATAAATAAAGAAGGAGGAAATTAGGCACAGAAAAAGATCTGTGCAGCAAACTGGGTCAATCTAGAGATTCTGAAATATGCACTAAGAAATATAATATTTGAACCAAACAAAGGTATTGTTTTTCCTTAGTATTCAGCATGTTTATATTCCCTAGCTTATTATTTTGTAATTGATAGCAAAGCTGTAAATGGCTTGGGGATTGTTGCATATCTCACATTATTGCCTTGCTGTGGAATAGCATAATCAAGTGGAAATGGAGAACATTTCTTGTCAAATATTTCTTTCTATAGGAAAGATGCTGCTTTTTTCTAAGTACCTTTTAGCTGTTGACTATTTTATAATCATTGGCATAAATATAAAAATGGTAAGCAATGTTTATTGTTTGCATACAAGTGAGTCTGAATTGGGGGCTTTTACTGCCAGTCATTCGCAACGCAATCTCAAGAACATAATAAGCAATCAGTGATTTATCTGACCCATTATTGAGAAAGAACCAAGAAAAATCTAAACATCATTTGGCTCACTCATGTGCACATTGCAAATGCAAAACAGTGAATTATCTCAGCTTTGTCATGATTTTCTATGCTATAAACATATTTAGTATTTGAAAATTTGCTTTTATTGCTGCCCTTAGTTTTTCTTTGTTCAATCATGGGAAGAAATACCAAAGCAAAGTAAATATAATGGGGTTTCATAAAGAAAAGGTATCTAAAAATCAAGCCAATGGCTGCACTAGAAAAATAATTCTCTAGGCTTTCTTAGGGTGAGATGTGTTGTTTCAATGTCATGACCGAATTCCAGCTAGGGTAATGACTTCAGTCTACACTGCCTGCAGGAAATGCCTCCTGTAGTCTGGGTTGGCCACTGGACTCTGTCACGTTGATAGAACCATTGGTTAGTGGTCTGCTAAGCAGAGGCCACATGGTTGCATTTCAAGTGAAGATGAAGCAGGCTTGTATGCTGAGTGAGTTCTAAGTCCCAAAACAAACTCCAAATCACAAAATGTACTTTTAATCATTTATTTTATGACCAACAATTATGTTATGAAGTTCATTTGAAAAAATAAGCCAGTGTTACACCATGAAAAAATAAGACACAAATGAATTGCTTTACTAGGTAGTTTAGTAGCTAATCAGATATTGATTCTGTGCCTGCCTCATGGATTATAGTCTGGTAAGCAAGATGGACATATCCGAATAATGACACAAATAAATGTATAAACTACACACTGGGAAACTGATACAAAAGAAGAGAGCAGAGTTCAGTGAGAGCACATGGCCAAGGGAGCTGACTGGGGCTGGAAGGTCAGGGGAGCTTGAGTTGACACTGCAGGGTGAGAGGGGATGGGGCCAAGGCAGGGGATGGAGGACAGGGACAGGGAACAGCAGGTGTAAAATCACCCCAGCGAGCGAGAACACAGTGCATTGAAGGCAGCAGGGGAAGGCTTTGGGCAGAGGTGAAAGTGAGGTGGGAGAGGGGTAGGAGGAGACCATCCCAAGCCTTGTAGGGTTGACACTGTTCCTAGGTTTTGCCCCTGAGTTTTGTTTTTTGTTTTGTTTTGTTTTGCGGTACGCGGGCCTCTCACTGTTGTGGCCTCTCCCGTTGCGGAGCACGGGCTCCGGACGCGCAGGCTCAGCGGCCATAGCTCACGGGACCAGCCGCTCCGCGGCATGTGGGATCTTCCCGGACCGGGGCACAAACACGTGTCCCCTGCATCAGCAGGCAGACTCTCAACCACTGTGCCACCAGGGAAGCCCTGCCCCTGAGTTTTAATGGGAAAGATTACCATTATAATAAATCAATTATAAAATCAACTTTGTAGAATTCAGATAATTTGTTCCATATTCACCGTATTTTATTACCTTTAATTTTCATTAGAGATTATTAATATTTAAATAATTAAATTTTGGGCACTTATTTAAATATTTAAATCATTAAATATTTACTAACTAAAGACTGGGCACTGTATTGGGCACTTTGATACATCATTTTGTTTTCTTCTCACAGCAGCTCATGAGGCAGACATTTTTCTAATTGGGGTATTGAGGAAACAGACTTTGTAACCTGCCCGAGGTTCACAAGTAATATGTGGCAGAGGAATAATTCACGCCGTAGCCGGCCTGACTCCAAATTCTTTTTATTGATCTGTCTGCCCACATTTGTTTTCTGGCCCAGAATACTGAAGTAGTCTGTGGAACTATTTGGTAATAGCTCCAAGGAAACATTAAAGAGTATCCCTCGGGCTTTCTTGGTGGCGCAGTGGTTGAGAGTCCGTCTGCCGATGCAGGGGACGCGGGTTCGTGCCCCGGTCCGGGAAGATCCCACATGCCACGGGGCGGCTGGGCCCGTGAGCCATGGCCGCTGAGCCTGCGCGTCCGGGGGCCTGTGCTCCGCAACGGGAGAGGCCACAACAGTGAGAGGCCCGCGTACCGCAAAAAAAAAAAAAAAAAGAAGAGTGTGACTCCAAGATACTTACCCAGCCACAAGTGGGGTTTGACCACAATGCTTCCAGAGGTGACTGGAACAAGAGCTCCCTTAGAGACACAAGGGATGAAAGAGTAATAGGCAGCAGTTGGTAGGACAACTGTGGACCCTGAAACCACATAAATAAAACACTATTTTCATCAGAAAAAAAAAAAGAGTATCCCTCAGATCACTGATGAGCTGTTAATGCTGCAATTTTAATCTTAACAGTTTTCAGTGGGCATAGTCAAGGCCAATTAAAATGTATCCCTAATTCTGGAGTTTTCTAGGAGGTAAATTTTAGTGTTAAGGATCTTATATAAGTCAAGAATTGGCCAGAGATATATGTATGTCAAATCACACAGTGTACATTAAATATGTACTTTAGGGCTTCCCTGGTGACGCAGTGGTTGAGAGTCCGCCTGCCGATGCAGGGGACACGGGTTCGTGCCCCGGTCCGGGAGGATCCCACATGCCACGGAGCGGCTGGGCCCGTGAGCCATGGCCGCTGAGCCTGCGCGTCCGGAGCCTGTGCTCCGCAACGGGAGAGGCCACAGCAGTGAGAGGCCCGCGTACAGCAAAAAAAAAAAAAAGTACTTTAAATACCTCACAATTTTGTCAGTTATACCTCAGTAAAGCTGGGGAATAAAAAGAGAATTGGCCAGAGAAAATAGATTGGAATACTTTGTAACAAAACCCTGCAATCAGCAATAGTGCTAAACCTAGATTTGGAGAGTTCAAACTTAGCTTCATGCACAGACACCAACCCTGATCCTCTCTATGACTGCAAATGGTTTGGTCATCTTCATTCTTTGGCTACCATGTTGAATAACAAAGACAGAGAACACGTCCATCATCACAGAGAATTCAACTGGACAGCACTGGTCTAGAGCCTGGCTCAAACTAGTAAGCTTTTTATTACAACGTTTTATTGAGACTAATCCCCTCTCCACATTGCCATGCCCTCTCCACATCTATTCCATTTCCCTCCCAGTTAACTCATCCCCCATCACCATAGCAGTCTACATGACTCCCTCATAAGCAGTAGGGGCTGTCATCAGGAGAAATGAAGCAGAAAGCCGGCAAACTTGACTTTCACCACGAGTTATTTTTTTTGTAATGATCTGGGCTTTTAATAGAAATTAGCCAATCAACCTTTGAGACCTCCCTTCTAGTTCAGAGTTTTGTACTTTCTGGTGCTATCCATGCTTTTCCAACTTCTACCAGCAACCTATAGGACAGACATCAAGATAACCTGGATCTCCCACAGCAAGTAGAGGGACAGTGATAAATCCCAGTTCTATCTACCTGCACCCCAATCACACAAGAGAATGGAAACAGGGAGAACAGGATATTAGAGAAGACGCTATCCCTCCCAAAGGCATCACCTAGGGTGCAAAAGGGAAGGGAAGGTAGACAAACTAGGGAGGGCAGTTTCAGGGAAGCCGGAGACAGCTCCTGCTGGCTCATGAGAGCCGATTGTTAAATGTTCAGGAATTTGTGAGCCTGTTGTTAAACATAGCAATTTTTTTTTTTTTTTTTTTTTTTTGCGTTATGCGGGCCTCTCACTGCTGTGGCCTCTTCCGTTGCGGAGCACAGGCTCCGGACACGCAGGCTCAGCGGCCATGGCTCACGGGACCAGCCGCTCCGCGGCATGTGCGATCTTCCCGGACCGGGGCACGAACCCGTGTCCCCTGCATCGGCAGGCGGACTCTCAACCACTGCGCCACCAGGGAAGCCCCTATAGCAATTATTTTTAAATAAATTATATAAACTTACAGTTAAGAAAATTACATTAAAAGGACTTCCCTGGTGGTCCAGTGGTTAGGACTCCACGCTGCCACTGCAGGGGTCACGTGTTTGATCTCTGGTCAGGGAACTAAGATCCCGCATGCTGCATGGCCAAAAAAAAAATAATAATAATTTAAAAATAAATGAATAAATAATATAAAAAAGAATTATGTTAAAAACAAAGTAGTAAATGCATAAACTCATCCCTTTCTAATTATTTGGCTACTTTTTACTATTGTCTATGCTCTTGAGGTTATTTGTGCCTACTGCACATGTTTGATAGAAATATTATATAATACTTTGTTGCTGCACCTTTCTTCCCAATTGTGTCCAATGACGTCATGTTGGTAGTTTGAAATTGGCCATAGTAGGGTTATTTATACCACAGAAGAAGGCAGATACTACAATCAGAGTTGTTCGGGTTTCTTTTTTAACCCAGAGAGACAGTTGTTAAACATTTTCCAGAACACCATTCTCCTGTGCAAGCCAAAAAAATAAAAATAAATAAATAAAGTGAGATACTAGAGTTGTAAGATGCTGTTTCTGCTAACTACAGACCTTTGCTGCTGAAGGTGAATACTGATTAAAATTCACCCAGCTCTGAAGGAGCATCCCCCCCCACCCCGGTTAGAACTTCCCCTACACCTTGAAGCAGCCTGCCTCAGTGCTCTTCAACCAGGAGACCTATCGCCAGGCCTCCTTACGCCCAAACACCTGTCTTTTGGGCGTCTCTGCCAATTAGTTGCCATTTCGACTTGCCCTGGTTCACTACCCCATCATTACTTAGACATCATAGATTGTGGATCCCGTTCCAGTCACAGTTAACAAGGTTTGCTTTCCTCTACTATTTTATCCCTGATTTAATCGCAGATTTTCTTTCTGATAATAAATTCTTGCTATTCCTAGACTAGTAGACACTTTGTCATATTGCACCTACTGGCCTTGACAGCCTGGTTATCTGACCCTAAACTTCCCTGGTCTGGACAGTCCTTTTGAGGCTCTTTCCAATCTCTTTCCATTACAGCCACCAAATTATAAACAAAGCTTTTATGGAAGGCAAAGGAAGGCTGGCCTCAAAAAAACAAAACAAAACAAAAAAACAAAAAAACACTTTCAATGGCATCTTACCAAAAGATTAACTTTTATGGCTACATTTAAGTTTGCAGAAAGTATTTTTATAAAAATAGAATGGCATTTTCAAGGGGCTTAGAAGAAATTACTGTTATAAGTTTTAAACAACTTCGTCTTAGTTATAAACAGTGGAAATGAATATATGTATCATATTAAAGGCAATTCACAGAAGACTAAATTAAAGAGATGTGTAATACAGAAGCCAACAGGCACAAACTCACTTAACTCTTGACACAAAGTATTAAACATCATCTCTTTTTTGTGACCTGATCTGTACACTGTTATGGATCAAGGGAGATTAGCCACGTGGCTGGAGTGAGGAATTAGATGTTCTTGTTCTGAAGGAAACCACCAAAGCAGAGCACATCACTTACATGTAATTATAATGATTACAATGAGAAGCCCTTGGACTTAACAAGGAAAATCATGTCATATAAGAAGTCACTATTTTAAACAAGATAATCAAAGCATCAGCAAGACTGTTGAGAAAAGGGAGGGAAATTTTAGGAAAGGGCCGTACATAATTCAAGTACAGAAAATAATTCAAAAGCAATTGCAATAACAGCTTGTTGATGAGAAAGTAATATTGGACTAAAAGTTTTATTATTTTTTCCCATTGATGACCTAAAGAATTGACTTTTATCCCTCTTGTTATTTTCCTTACTTATAAATTGTTTATAAAATAATGAGCTAAATAAAAAGATATTTTTATGCAGTCTTTCAAATTCTTTGTATTAGAATTTGTATAGAACTAGGACTTGGGAAATTTTTAAGGTACACTTTTTGTTTCTAAACATTTAACACCTCCTCTTGTGTGACAGTAGCCATAATTTACTATACATAATACCTTGCATTAGCCAACAAGCTAAAGAAATATTTCATAGCTTCAGCCTTGACATAGTGAAAGCACAGTTATAAAAAGATAAAAGGAATATTGCAGTAGCCTTAAGTATTTAACTTTTAGAAAGCACTGGTTTTGTATGTCTGTACCTGCCAGGTGATATTGTTGTCTTTAAATACTGGTTTGGGCCATAACATTGAAAATAGCCATTGTGTATAAACTGCCTACAATTTTATTCGTTGACCATATTATTAAATAAAAAGTCAACAATATTTTTATTCTTGTTGGGTTCCCTTTGCCTAACTTGGAGTGACTTCCAAAGAACAGATATTTGATGCTTTGTAGTATATTTGTTCTGATTTTAAAATAATCCCTTGCACATATGCTATCTATGCCTCTATAAGAATGTGCTGGGCTTCCCTGGTGGCACAGCGGTTGAGAGTCTGCCTGCCGATGCAAGGGAAAGGGGTTCGTGCCCGGGTCCGGGAAGATCCCACATGCCGCGGAGCGGCTGGGCACGTGAGCCATGGCCGCTGAGCCTGCGCGTCCGGAGTCCGTGCTCTGCAACGGGAGAGGTCACAACAGTGAGAGAGGCCCGCGTACAGAAAAAAAAAAAAAAAAAAATGTGCTTTATCCAGATAAAGTAACTTCATGGACAAGGCCCCCATCTGCCTTCAATCTGATATATTCAGTAACACTCTTTCCCCCTCTTCCATGAATGATTATACAAGTGCTTGTACATTCCCTCCAAACAGTGTATATCCCTACAGAAACCTGATACTAAGAATAGCCTTGAGTTTAAGCTTCAAGATAAAAATCCCTGTCCTATAATGCAATACTGATTCATAAAGATAATATATAAGAAAATGCAGTGCCCATTGGAAATGAAAATTTATGTGAGTCTATCTAAACTCTAAAGGAAACTTTTCTCCTCCCTTTTTTGGTAGTCAGTAGCACTAATCAATTTTTCAAAGATCAGCAATTAACTTAATGTTATTTATAACATTCTTTGTTTCAAAAGGGATTTAGAAGGCATACAAAGATATATATAAGGCAACTATAATATTAGAACAAAGGTAAAGTAAGTTAACAAATAAAAAAGGGGGAAACCAAAGAGAAAATAATACATATGTTATAACTGATTTAGTACCTCAGAGTTTAATAATCTGGAATGGGCTTGAAATGAAGTTATGGAAGGAAGGGTCAGGGAAGCGATGGGTAATGAGTCACTGAATGTTTGTGCAAAATGTGGTGGGTATGTTTGGTGCACATTTTTCTCTTCCTTCCCCTTCCATAAGTCTTCTCTACAATGGCAGATCCTTGAAGCTAGATATACAGTCCTTAGATATCTACGGAACTTCTATACTATGTCCTAGGACCATGTAAGAATGACACAGTAAAGATACAACGTAATTTCACTTTCCATTCTGGATGTTTCTGTTTCCTTTGTACATTCTTTTCTCCTCTGGATGCTTTCCCCGCATTTTACTTAATCATTATTATGTGAACTAGATAACAAAAGGGAAAAAACCCACTACTATCACAGCACATACACTACACCAGATACGAACAAAAAAATGTTTGTTATAAATCTTACAGTGAAACATCTGAAGAAATGGTTCCTCTCCAGGAGACCCTGCCGTTTCATATTATTCTAAAGAGAAAAGCGTTTCTTTAAAATTAGGAAAGACATGTAGATCTCTATTCTCTCTCCTTTAAGTCCACAAGCCTAAATAAAATAAATACATAAATGTATATATACATACAGACATATTTTTGGTCTTTCTCTTTCTTTCCTTTCCCCGTTAGGACTTCTGATGTTTAGAAATCAAACACTATTTCAGAGAAAGAATTCTTGACGGCAGCGTATTCACTGGCTTTCTTAATGTCACCTCTAGCTTTTCCATTTCTTGAATATTAATGGTGTCTGTGCTGTAAATCAAGGTATTTTTCAAAAGAGCACAAAATACTGCATTTCTCTCCAAGAACTGTCAGTGCCTTGGCCATTTTTCCTTCTCATCATCTTAGGAATTCATGAGAAGTCTTTTTACCCACAGGAATTTCCCTACCTGCTACCAGAAATAAGGTAATTAAGGGTCAGGCTCTCCTAGGGGCACGTTGAAGGATTTTTAAATTCCCTGAAAATTGGTTTCACACTCAGTTACCAAATTTAGTCCCTCTTCCGTTTTGCCCCCCTCCAGGGGGCTATCTTGATTTCATTTCAATGAAGTCCCTGAAATCTTGGGCCACTCTTAAAATTACATTCAGGGGAACTGGTCAGTGTCCTATTTTCAGAAACTTTTACAGGAGAAAAAAAATCTGCATTATCTTTACCAAGAAGAGCTTTAAATGTAAGTGAGTCACTTTTTCAATGAAATAATGGGGGAGGAAGGCCAGGAATATAAAATGGTCTTTGTTGCATTGCCTGGATGTAAATAACTTGAGCATCCAGTTTTATTTGTTTGGTTTTAATATAGTGAGTGGCCAGAAGATGTATGAGCATCTTTTAGGACTGATGGAAGCAGAATGAAGAAACTCGTTAAGCTGTTTTACCCATTTTCTGGTGTCAGCTGAATAGATTCTCTAAGATCAAACTAGAAAAACCATTTTATTTGCTCTTAGTTCCTGAAAAAAGCTTTCCATAGTCCTGCTAGTGACTCCAGCTGTGCCTATGTCTGCAAACTGGTTTCATTGTTTTATCTCAGTCTGGTTATTTAAAAAAAGAAAGAAACCTTAAAATCCTTTCTAACCTTTCCTGTTTGCTTTGTACAACATAGCAGCACAACAAGGGCAGCCACTCATACCTCCAACTACTGAGCTTCTTCAAAATGCATTCTTAAATAAGAAATAACTTTAAGGAGGGAACTGAAAAGCAAAAAAAAAAAAAAAAAAGCACTGTCAAACTATTTCTGTAGGCCTGAAATGTCTTAAAAAACTGGAAATATGGAAATCACCATATAAGGCAGTTTACATCAAATTAAATAGCTGTGAGTCAAAGTTCAGTTCATCGGACATATTGTAACCATTTCAGAGAGGATATAGTTTTCTTTCAAAACTGCTCAAACCTACTTGTTATAGGGTTTATTAAGACAACTGTAATAGTGTTTCGTTTTGTAAAAACTGCTATGAATTGCACCTTTTAAAAATTTTTTGTCCTCACTTTTCCTTTTCTTCCTTTCCTTCTTTACATCTCCCTTCCCCCCTCTTTCCCTACATCCCTTCCATCTTCCCTCCCTTTTACATCTCTGACTATTTCAATGAATTTTCAGGATTACATCCCAGCCTTTCTTCAGAGAGGGGAAAAGGTCCACTTTTGTACAGTGCACAGGCATAATGTTTTAAGAAAAAGAGCCAATCATCGGTGATGGCCTAGAAATGTACTTTCTCTCCTCAGACCTGTGAATTTTCCCTGTAGGAACAGCTGTTACATAGTGCACTTTTCCAGCAAAGTAGCTAAAAGAGGCCAATGCATTTTAACCATCACCTGTATAAATGAGCAAAATTTGGAGCTGAAAAATGGTGATATGATGAAAATATTTCCAACATATTTACAGTATACTTAACCTCGTATGGGTCCAGGAGAAGCAGATTTTCTAAATGGCCTAGCTTATTTTCAGAAAACAGGGACAGCACTTAAATAACTTAGCAAGACCACTATGGTGCCATTTTGGCCCCAGGGAAATCTCTGGTCTGGACAGGGGAAAAAAAATCTTTTAGTTTCTGGAAACATGACCGATAGAAGGTTAGAAGACAATTTTTGCATTAACCTTTTCTTTTAATTACATATAAAGTGCAGGTGTAGATGACTCGATGAAAAGAAAAGGGAAATATGGTCTGGGTAAACATTTACATTTTAATTTTCTCTTAATTTCTTGAGGCCCATTATGTGTTTATCAAGGCGGGTAACAGCTTTAAGTTAACAATGCAACAATGCCTCGTTAAATGTACACCAGATGTTCCTTTCCTGGCACCTATTACTGAGAGCCCTCAACTTGCCTGTCAAGGAGAGGAAAAAAATGTGTGTTCTCCTTTAATAACGAACACTAACCCATCAAAACAAGAAGCAATAACGGAAAGGCTCTGACACATTGCTTTGATAAAATACTGCCTGGAAACTCATTAGTGTAACAGGCTGCAGATGAAGCAGCATACCCACTCCTCAGCCATATTCTTGAGGAGCTGAGTAATAAAGACACTCAGCAGAAGTTTAAGCCTAAGCATTGAACCGCTGATGCAGTTTCAAACGATGGGCACATTGGTTGCCCTTGTGAATCACAAATAGAGAGGACTTGGGAGCTAGATGAAATTGACAGACAGCAAAGAGTATGAGCAAGCCCATTCAGAAAACGGGTGATACGTGTTTTGGAGATCATAAACTAAAATGTTACAAAGAAAGTTGGAGCAGATGGCTACACGGGCATAAATGTTCTAAAATGTGGAGTTTTTTTTAAAGGAGCTTTTTATGGAAGATGTGCAGTTGGATCTTGGAATGGATTAAAATTGGGGGAGTTATAACTAGTTCTTCGCTTTTCCGTGTCTGATTAATTTACCTCCCAGAGAGTTACTTAAGTGGGCTTTCATAGATCCACTGTAGCAAATCCTGTGAAAAGATGACACATTTCCCCTGTGGCTGATAGATTTATGGATATTTCTACAGATCAAATCTCAGCCTGGAAAACTGGTGGTGGGGGGAGGTGAAGAAGGGAAGTGGGTGAGAATAAATGTACCAATGAAACTTGTGCTGTTCTTTCATTGAACCAAATTAATTGAGACACATCAGCTTTCCTGTTTTGCAGGCAGTTTTAATGAATTTTGGATTGCAAATGTCTTCGAAGTAAAGTAGAATCGAAATCTCTTCAAATGTTGAAATGTTCCATGCAGTTTGCTTTCTATGAGGGAAAACATTCTCTTTTACCCAAACTGATAAACTCAGGGTTTATTCAAGGAGGAAAAAAAAAATCAGAAATAATGAAGTTAAAAGGAGCTGTAAAAATTGCTTTAAAATACGTAGAGCACACATTTCAAGGCTGAAGCTTTGCCCAGCTACAATGTATGGATAAAGTTCAGAGCTTTACGATGGTACAGCATGAAAGTGTCCACCAGGAGCCTTTGGTACTGGGAGTGGAATATTTGGGATTTCACTTCTCTTCTTTAATTCTGTCCTCCTCTTTTCTCCTATAAATGAAAACAGAGTGCATCAAAGTTCTGTTAACGTTGTATTAGTGAATTGAAGCTCTGAGCTCAGCAGTGAAACGCAGAAATCCTCTGTTGGGCAATATCCAAAGGTCGTTTATTCAGCCTTTCAAAGTGGTATTTAGTTTGCGCCAGGTGATGCTGGGCCCTCTATTGAAAGGAATCCAGGAACTGAGCTGGTGATAGCAGGAATCGTACCACCCACAGGACCATTCAGCATGAGGCATGACGGCATACTTAATGATAAGTTATATCCTCCCACAAAGGAATTTCTGAACCTGCCATTTGAGAGCTGTGCCATTGAGCTATGATTCCTGTAACTGAGAAAACGAAGTTCTGCCTCCCACTGAGTGATCTGTTGAGTCTTTTCCTACTGAGATGAAAGTAAAGAAATGAACATAAATAGTGTAGATTACAAGTATAGTTGTTTCTGCAACAAAATTAATAAAAGCAACTGACCCAGGTGTTTTGGATCATTTCCAAATTCTGTTGGTTTGAATGTAGTTGAAGGATTATTATTCTGAGCACTAGGAACTAGGATACTAAAAGAATGGCCTTGAATAAAAAGGAGTCCCAAGCATTTCATATATATTCCTTTGTCGGAATATATATTGCACACATAAGTACAGAAAAATCATAAGTGAACAACTTGATGAATAAACTGAGCACAACCATGCAACCACCAATTAGATCTAGAAATAGAACGCTACCAGCACTCAAGAAACCCACAGGGTCACCTCCTATTCATTACCCCCCTCCTCCCCAAAGGTAACCATTAGTCTGATTCCTATCACAATAGATTAGTTTTGTTTTTGAGCTTTATATGACTACCATCATGCATTATACTTTGTATATATATGTATCTGAACTCCTTCATTTCATAACATGTTCATGTTATTCCTCCAGGCAATAATATTTTATTTTCATTGATGTGTAGGTCCCATTGAATGAATATACTGTACTACAATTTATTTATTCTAATGTTTAAGGATATTTGGGCTGTTAACAATGTTAAGGTATTATGAACAACACTTCGAGAGCATTCGTACACATATTGGAATTGCTAGGAGTGGAATTGCTGAGTGATGGAATATGCATATGCTTAGCTTTAGTAGATAATTCCATACAGTTTTCCAACGTGTGTATCAACTTAGAGTTCTATTATACCATCAGTATCTGAATTCCGGTTACTCAAAATCATTGTATGATCAGTTTGCTTAAGCTTTAGCCATCCTGGTAGTGTGTAGTATACCTCATTGACTTATTTTCCCTGATGATTGATATAGTTGAGCATCATTTCATATGTTTACTGGCAATTTGGATATTCTCTCTGATGTAATCCCTTTTTAATTTTCTTGCCAGTTTTTAAAATTGCATTGTCTTTCTCTTACTGACATGTGGGAATTCATCATATATTCTATGTGTGTGTCCTTTGTTAGTTGTATGTATTGCAAATACCTTCTCCCATTATGTAGGTTGCCTTTTTCACTCTTTAAATGTGTCTTCAATGTAAAAGTTCTTAATTTTAACGTGGTCAAAGTTTTTCTCATATATAGTGTTTTTGGTGTCCTTTTCAAGAAATCTTTGCCTCCTCAAGATCATAAAGATATCCTCCTATGGTATATCCTCGAAGCTTTATCATTTTACTTTCACATTCAAACCTGTAATCCATCTGGAATTGGTATTTGTCGTTGATGAAGAGGCATTTTTTCCCATATGGATATTCAGTGGGCCCAACACTATGTGTCAAAAAGATTGTGTTTTGCATACTGCTAGGTAGTACCTCTGTTGTCATAAATGTCCATATATGATTAATTGCTAGGTGTTGTATATGAAAAAGTTTAGTGATAATTTAAGGCTCTGGATGATAGTATTGTCCTTCAAGGAGGATTTACTTTTCTTCTGGCAGGTATTTGAAGAGGAGTCACTTACTTTTCAATCAAGGATTAAGCCTATTTAAAGCCTTTGTGAGGGGTTGTCACTTTCCATTTTGCCCTTAATCATGGAGTATAGCCTTTCAGGACTACAGCTGAATGTCTGGAATGTTTAGCAAGGCTCTTCATTTTTGGTGAGCCCTGAACTGCAATTTTTTTGTGCTCTCAGTCTCATCAGCCTTCCAAAATTCTGCTTGCCTTCTCAGCCTCTCAGCTGTCACATTAAAATTGCCAAATGCTTTGCCAAATATCACACTCATCTCTCTAAGCTTTCCTTCTCTCCGGGATCATAGCCCCTCAAATTCTCTTTTCCAAATCAATTCTTCAATCTTTATTTTTCCTTCAACTTTTCTACTTTATCACACTGGTAGGGCTCAACTGATGAAAATTGGTCTATCATAGCTAAAAGTCTCCAACATATTTTAATGAAAAAATGTTTTTTAAACCTGAAGATTTTATCAAGCTTAACTGAACCACAAACTAAAAATTATACTTTGATTTGTGTTAAAGAATTAAATGTTAAACTTTCTCTGAATTTTGACCCAGTTTGTTTAAATACAACCAGTAAAAAGTTAAAGCAATGACCTTTATTTTTTAATAACTTTAGCAGATATATTTTGGTCATTAATATGTGACAAATACTCCTCTAGGAATCATGGATGCAGTAGTGCACAAGAGGGTTCCCTCTCTCACACAGCTTAAGATTTTCTAACTCTATTGAACTGAAAATTCCATATGGTTTTAGCAGTGCAATGGCTCTTACAAGGAGGGAAATACAATGGAATCCATCTTCCCTTCATTGTGTAAGTCAGTCTCAGCTTGGAACCAAGACCAAAAGGCTTAACTATAAAATCACCCTCTCATCTTTTCAGAACAGGCATAGTGTGAAGGTGCCTGAGTGGGTCACGTACAGGCCCAAAGCAGAGAGGTGATGATCCCATACGAAGTGAAAAGCTATGACTTGATAAGAAGGGGAAAAAAGGACAGAAAACAAAAAATAGAGTATTTGGTTGACCATATTATCAGGCAGAAAAATTTAACAAAATCAATTGAACCTAATTCTGTACTTAGGGTAAACTTTAAATAATTAAAGCTGTAGAAGCAGGCTAACTATTACAAGAAAAACTGTGTCGAAAGTAAATGATGCCCTGACTGGCATCAACATGTGAAAAGACTAGGCTGTGGCCCACATCAAAGGTTAAGCCGAAACTTAGTAGTTAAAGAAATCTGGAGTGGACCAGTAAATCGTTAGAAATTAACATCACCCCTACCATATAATTCTACTTATTGTACATAATTCTACTTATATCTAATTATTGTAAATAATTATTTTGTTGGGAGTTAACTTTATGTTCTCTTATTCCATACATTATTTTTTATTCTCAGTGAGGTCTTTTTATTGTGTTCACAAAGTCTCAAGTTAAAGAACCACTCCAACACATCGTTAACTAACACATCAGCAGTTGTTAACATGAAATCTACAGACCCCCTGTAATAGCTACAGGCGAGTTGAAATTTTATATCAAATTTTGTGTGGATATATGATTAAGTATTTTCCTGGGGAGAGGGTTTAAAGGTTTTTATCTGCTTCTTGGAAGAGTCCATAACCCAAAAAAGTTTAAGGACCACTGCTATTCCATCAGTATCTGAATTCAGGTACCCAGAGTGGATGAAACAAGGAAAGTAATTTCTTTACAGAATCCTGCCTGCAAAAGCTTTACTTTTAAAAGAGCATGCCAGGGCTTCCCTGGTGGCGCGGTGGTTGAGAGTCCGCCTGCCGATGCAGGGGACACGGGTTTGTGCCCCGGTCTGGGAAGGTCCCACATGCCGCGGAGCGGGCTCGCTGAGCCTGTGCGTCCGGAGCCTGTGCTCTGCAATGGGAGAGGCCACAACAGTGAGAGGCCCGCGAACCGCAAAAAAAATAAAATAAAATAAAAAAATAAATGAAAGAGCGTGCCAAACTTTATAAGAGAATATGATCATATGCACCACACTAAATCTCACTGGAACTATTATTTCAATCAAACCACCTCAAATAGCCTGCTACTGTAGCAGTTTTTTTTTTAATAAACTTGGGTTCTTTTCCTGCCTTATCAGCAGCTTTATTTTACTGAAAAAACAAACAAAGAAACAAAAAACAGGATTGGGAGACTGTTATTATGAAGGAAAAACAAGACTTCTTCCAGTAAAATAGGTATCTATAAAAATTGTTCTTCCACCAAATGAATATTGTTAAAATGGCCATACTGCCCAAAGCAATCTACAGATTTAATGAGATCCCTATCAAACTACCCATGACATTTTTCACAGAACTAGATCAAATAATCCTAAAATATATATGGAACTATAAAAGACCTGGAACTGCCAAAGAAATCCTGAGGAAAAAGAACAAAGCTGGAGACATAATCTTCCCAGTCTTCAGACAATATTACAAAGTTACTGTAATCAAAACAGTGTGGTATTGGCACTAAAACAGACATATGGGTCAATGCAACAGAATAGAGAGCCCAGAAATAAACCCACACACCTATCAACTCATCTTCGACAAACGGGACAAGAATATACAATGGAGAAAAGACAGATCTCTTCAATAGATAGTGTTGGGAAAGCTGAACAGCCTCATGCAAATCAGTGAAGTTAGAACACACCCTCACACCATACACAAAAATAAACTCAAAATAGCTTAAAGACTTAAATATAAGACATGACACCATAAAAATTCTAGAAGAGAACATAGGCAAAACAGTCTCTGACATAAATCATAACAATGTTTTCTTAGGTCAGTCTCCCAAGGCAATAGAAATCAAAGCAAAAATAAACAAATGGGACTTAATCAAACTCAAAAGTTTTTACAGAGCAATGGAAACCATAAACAAAATGAAAGGACAACTTATAGACTGGGAGAAAATATTTGCAAATGATGTGAATGACAAGGGCTTAATTTCCAAAATATGCAAATAGCTTATACAACTCAATAACAACAACAAAAACAACAAAAAACCCCACAAACAACCCAATTGAAAAATGGGCAGAAGACCATACAGGTGGCCAATAGGCATATGCAAAGATGCTCAACATCACTAATTATTAGAGAAATGCAAATCAAAACTACGAGGTACCACCTCACACTGGTCAGAATGGCCATCATTAAAAGGTCTACAAATAACAAAAGTTGGAGAGAGTGTGGAGAAAAGGGAACCCTCCTACACTATTGGTGGGAATGTAAATGGGACAGCCACTGTGGAAAAGAGTATGGAGGTTCCTTAAAAAAACTAAAAATAAAGTTGCTATGAGATCCAGAAATCCTGGGCATTTATCCAGAGAAAACTATAATTCAAAAAGATAGATGCACCCTAATGTTCATTGCAGCACTACTTACAATAGCCAAAACATGGAAGTAACCTATAAATGTCCATTGACAGATGAATGGATAAAAAAATGTGGTATATATACACAATGGAATAATAGCCATAAAAAAGAATGAAATAATGCCATTTGCAGTAACATTGATGGAACTAGAGATTATCATACTAAGTGAAGTAAGTCAGAAAGAGAAAGACAAATACCATAAGATATCACTATATGTGGAATCTAAAATATAACACAAATGAACTTAATTTCCAAAACAGACTCACATAGACATAGAAAACAAACTTATGGTTACCAAAGGGGAAAGGGCATTGGGGAGAGATAAATTAGGAGTTTGGGATTAGCAAATACAAACTACTATATACAAAATAGATAAACAACAAGGTCCTATTGTATAGCACAGGGAACTATATTCAGTATCCTGTAATAAACTATAATGGAAAAGAATATGTATATATATGTATAACTAAATCACTTTGCTGTACACCAGAAACTAACACAACATTGTAAATCAACTATACTTCAATAAAAAAAATGTTTAACACATACACAACTTAAAAAAATTGTTCTTGCACTATTAATTTTTAAAATAATGATGAACTATAGAACAGTTTTATTTTAAAGCCTATAAGTTGCTCAACAGAAGTGTTTAAAACTCATATTTTTTCAAATATGGCATCTGTTAAATTTTACCAACATTGAGATTTTATCATTACAGTCACTGCTATTAAAATGTTGTTTGTAGTTTTCCAGTTCTTTCCCATTAAAAAAAAAATGAACAAATTTGAATAAAATTGGCAAAAAAATAATCATGAGGTCAAATTAATTTGCATTATGTTGGTACATGAAACCACATTATGGATGCCAAAATTCAGATTAGAGGCAAGTTATCCCCAGTTGATATTACTATAATATGGCATTAAATTATTTACAAAATTAGCTGTTGGCTACACATTTTGTGATACTTACAAAAGGAGAAATGTGAAATTACCTAATTGTGCTTGCTACTGATATAGTAACTTCACCTGAACAGATATTTCTTTAGGCTGCCACACTGCAATTTTTTCTGACCGGGTGTGTATTTTTAATTTTTATTTTAATTTATTTTTTATACAGCAGGTTCTTCTTACTTATCTATTTTATACATATTAGTATACATATGTCAATCCCAATCTCTCAGTTCATCCAACCACCACCAACACCACCCCTACACTTTCCCCCTTCGGTGTACATACGTTACTTCTCTACATCTGTGTCTCTATTTCTGCCGTGCAAACCAGTTCATCTGTACCATTTTTCTAGATTCCACATAATGCGTTAATATACGATATTTGTTTTTCTCCTTCTGAATTCACTGTATGACAGTCTCTAGGTCCATCCACGTCTCTCCAAATGGCCCAATTTTGTTCCTTTTTATGGCTGAGTAATATTCCATTGTATATATGTACCACATCTTCTTTATCCATTCATCTGTCGATGGACGTTTAGGTTGCTTCCATGACCTGGCTATTGTAAATAGTGCTGCAGTGAACATTGGGGTGCATGTGTCTTTTGGAATTATGGTTTTCTCTGGGTATATGCCCAGTAGTGGGATTGCTCGGTCATATGGTAATTCTATTTTTAGTTTTTTAAGGAACTTCCATACTGTTCTCCATAGTGGCTGTATCAATTTACATTCCTACCAACAGTGCAAAAGGGTTCCCTTTTCTCCACAGCCTCTCCAGCATTTATTGCTTGTAGAGTTTTTGATGATGGCCATTCTGACCAGTGTGAGGTGATACCTCATTGTAGTTTTGATTTGCATTTTTCTAGTAATTAGTGATGTTGAGCAGCTTTTCATGTGCCGCTTGGCCATCTCTATGTCTTCTATGGAGAACTGTCTATTTAAGTCTTCTGCCCATTTTTTGATAGGATTGTTTGTTTTCTCAATATTGAGCTGCATGAGCTGTTTATATATTTTGCAGATTAACCCTTTGTCCATTGTTTCGTTTGCAAATATTTTCTCCCATTCTGAGTGTTGTCTTTTAGTCTTGTTTAAAGTTTCCTTTGCTGTGCAAAAGCTTTTAAGTTTCATTAGGTCTCATTTGTTTGTTTTTGTTATTTCCATTACTCTAGGAAGTGGGTCAAGAGATCTTGCTGTGATTTATGTCAAAGAGTGTTCTTTCTCTGTTTTCCTCTAAGAGATTTATAGTGTCCGATCTTACATTTAGGTCTTTAATCCATTTTGAGTTTTTTTTGTGTGTATGGTGTTAGGGGGTGTTCTAATTTCATTCTCTTCCATGTATCTGTCCTGTTTTCCCAGCACCACTTATTGAAGAGACTGTCTTTTCTACATTGTATATCCTTGCTTTCTTTGTCATAGATTAGTTGACCATAGGTGCATGGGTTTATCTCTGGGCTTTCTATCCTGTTCCACTGATCTATATTTCTGTTTTGTGCCAGTACCATATTGTCTTGATTACTGTAGATTTGTAGTATAGTCTGACCTCAGGGAGTCTGATTCCTCCAGTTCCGTTTTTTTTTCTCTCAAGATTACACTTGCTATTCAGGGTCTTTTGTGTCTCTAAACAAATTTTAAGATTTTTTTGTTCTAGTTCTGTAAAAAATGCCATTGGAAATTTGATAGGGATTGCATTGAATCTGTAGATTTTTTGAGTAGTATAGTCATTTTCACAATATTGATTCTTCCAATCCAAGAACATGGTATATATCTCCATCTGTGTCATCTTTGATTTCTTTCATCACTGTCCTATAGTTTTCTGAGTACAGGTCTTTTACTTCCTTAGGTAGGTTTATTCCTAAGTATTTTATTCTTTTTGTTGCAATGGTGAATGGGACTGTTTCCTTAATTTCTCTTTCTGATCTTTTGTTGTTAGTGTATAGGAATACAAAAGATTTCTGTGCATTAATTTTGTATCCTGCAACTTTACGAAATTCATTGATTAGTTCTAGTAGTTTTCTGGTAGCATCTTTAGGATTCTCTATGTATAGCATCATGTCATCTGCGGTGACAGTTTTACTTCTTCCTTTCCAATTTGTATTCCTTTTATTTCATTTTCTTCTCTGATTGCCATGGCTAGGGCTTGCAAAACTATGTTGAATAATAGTGGTAAGAGTGAGCATCGTTGTCTTGTTCCTGATCTTAGAGGAAATGCTTTGAGTTTTTCACCATTGAGAATGATGTTTGCTGTAGGTGTGTTGTATATGGCCTTTATTATGTTGAGGTAGGTTCACTTTATGCCCACTTTCTAGAGAGTTTTTATCATAAATGGGTGTTGAATTTTGTCAAAAGCTTTTTCTGCATCTATTGAGATGATCATATGGTTTTTATTCTTCAATTTGTTAATATGGTGTATCACATTAATTGATTTGCATATATTAAAGAATTCTTGTATTCCTGGGATAAATCCCACTTGATCATGGTGTATGATCCTTTTAATGTGTTGTTGGAGTCTGTTTGCTAGTATTTTGTTGAAGATTTTTGCATCTATATTCATCAGTGATATTGCTCTGTAATTTTCTTTTTTTGTAGTATCTTTTTCTGATTTTGGTATCAGGGTGATGGTGGCCTCATAGAATGAATTTGGGAGTGTTCTTTCCTCTGCAACTTTTTGGAAGAGTTTGAAAAGGATGGGTGTTAGCTCTTCTCTAAGTGTTTGATAGAATTCACTTGTGAAGCCATCTGGTCCTGGACTTTTGTTTGTTGGAAGATTTTTAATCACAGTTTCAATTTCATTACTTGTGATTGGTCTGTTCATATTTTCTTTTCTTCCTGGTTCAGTCTTGGAAGGTCATACCTTTCTAAGAATTTGTCCATTTCTTCCAGGTTATCCATTTTATTGGCAGAGAGTTGTTTGTAGTAGTCTCTTATGATGCTTTGTATTTCTGCAGTGTCCGTTGTAAGTTCTCCTTTTTCATTTCTATTTTTATTGATTTGAGTCCTCTCCCTCTTTTCTTGATGAGTCTGGCTAAAGGTTTATCAATTTTGTTTATCTTCTCAAAGAACCAGCTTTTAGGGCTTCCCTGGTGGCGCAGTGGTTGAGAGTCCGCCTGCCGATGCAGGGTACACGGGTTCGTGCCCCAGTCCAGGAGGATCCCACGTGCCGCGGAGCGGCTGGGCCCGTGAGCCATGGCCGCTGGGCCTGCGCGTCCGGAGCCTGTGCTCTGCAACGGGAGAGGCCACAACAGTGAGAGGTCCGCGTAACGCAAAAAAAAAAAAAAAGAACCAGCTTTTAGTTTTATTGATCTTTGCTATTGTTTTCTTTGTTTCTATTTCATTTATTTCTACTCTGATCTTTATTTCTTTTCTTCTACTAAGTTTGGGTTTTGTTTGTTCTTCTTTCTCTCGTTCCTTTAGGTGTAAGGCTAGATTGTTCATTTGAGATTTTCCTTGT
Source organism: Delphinus delphis (assembly GCF_949987515.2). NCBI lineage: Eukaryota > Metazoa > Chordata > Mammalia > Artiodactyla > Delphinidae > Delphinus > Delphinus delphis. The sequence continues at coordinate 104,832,004 of NC_082686.1, read as the reverse complement.
TTCCTGCGGTAGGAGTGTATAACTATAAAATTCCCTCTTAGAGCTGCTTTTGCTGCATCCCACGGGTTTTGGATCATCATGTTTTCATTGTCATTTGTCTCTAGGTATTTTTTGATTTCCTGTTTGATTTCTTCAGTGATCTCTTGGTTACTTAGTAACGTGTTGTTTAGCCTCCATGTGTTTGTGTTTTTTACTTTTGTTTCCCTGTAATTTATTTCTAACCTCATAGCGTTGTGGTCAGAAAAGATGCTTGATATGATTTCAATTTTCTTAAATTTACCGAGGCTTGATTTGTGACCCAAGGTGTGATCTATCCTGGAGAATGTTCCGTGCGCACTTGAGAAGCAAGTGTAATCTGCAGTTTTCAGATGGAATGTCCTATAAATATCAATTAAATCTATCTCGTCTCTTGTGTCATTTAAAGCTTGTGTTTCCTTATTAATTTTCTGTCTGGATGATCTGTCCATGAGTGAAAGTGAGGTATTAAAGTCCCCTACTATTATTGTGTTGCTGTCGATTTCCTCTTTTACAGCTGTTAGCATTTGCCTCATATATTGAGGTACTCCTAAGTTTGGTGCATATGTATTTATAATTGTTATAGGGTCTACCTGGATTGATCCCTTGATCATTATGTAGTGTCCTTCCTTGTCTCTTGTAACATTCTTTATTTTAAAGTCTATTTTATGTGATATGAGTATTGCTACTCCAGCTTTCTTTTGATTTCCATTTGCATGGAATATCTTTTTCCATCCCCTCACTTTCAGTCTGTATGTGTCCCTAGGTCTGAAGTGGGTCTCTTGTAGACAGCATATATGTGGGTCTTGTTTTTGTATCCATTCAGTGAGCCTGTGTCTTTTGGCTGGAGCATTTAATCCATTCACATTTAAGGTAATTATTGATATGTCTGTTCCTATTACCATTTTCTTAATTGTTTTGGGTTTGTTTTTGCAGGTCCTTTTCTTCTCTGTGTTTCCCACTCAGAGAAGTTCCTTTTGCATTTGTTGTAGAGCTGGTTTGGTGGTGCTGAATTCTCTTAGCTTTTGCTTGTCTGTAAAGCTTTTGATTTCTCCATCGAATCTGAATTAAATCCTTGCCTGGTAGAGTAATCTTGGTTGTAGGTTCTTCCCTTTCATCACTTTAAATATATCGTGCCACTACCTTCTGGCTTGTAGAGTTTCTGCTGAGAAATCAGCTGTTAACTTTATGGGAGTTCCCTTGTAAGTCATTTGCCGTTTTTCTCTTGTTTTTTTAAATAATTTTTCTCTGTCTTTAATTTTTGTCAATTTGATTACTATATGTCTCGGCATGTTTCCTCTTGGGTTTATCCTGCCTGGGACTCTCTGCACTTCCTGGACTTGGGTGGCTATTTCATTTCGCGTGTTAGGGAAATTTTTGACTATAATCTCTTCAAATATTTTCTCAGGTCCTTTCTCTCTCTCTTCTCCTTCTGGGACCCCTATAATGCGAATGTTGGTGCGTTTAATGTTGTCTCAGAGGTCTCTTAGGCTGTCTTCATTTCTTTTCATTCCTTTTTCTTTATTCTGTTCCATGGCAGTGAATTCTACCATTCTGTCTTCCAGGTCACTTATCGATTCTTCTGCCTCAGTTATTCTGCTATTGATTCCTTCTAGTGTAGTTTTCATTTCAGTTATTGTATTGTTCATCTCTGTTTGTTCTTTAATTCTTCCAGGTCCTTGTCAAACATCTCTTGCACCTTCTCAGTCTTTGCCTCCATTCTTTTTCTGAGGTCCTGGATCATTGTCACTATCACTATTCTGAATTCTATTTCTGGAAGTTTGCCTATCTCCACTTCATTTAGTTGTTTTTCTGGGGTATTATCTTGTTCCTTCATCTGGTACATAGTCCTCTGCCTCTCCATTTTATCTATCTTTCTTGAATATGGTTTTCGTTCCACAGGCTGCAGGATTGTCAAGGCTGCCCCACTATATTTTAATTAGAATTCTTCATTTTTGGACAATGACCATGGAATAACTTGGCCACTCCCTGATAATGAATGAATCTACAAAAGGGAGTAGTTTTAGTTTCCAATCCTGAATCTAAATGTGGCATTACTTCCATGTTTAAGTGCAGTCCATTCAGCTTTAAAAGACCATTCTGCAGAATAGCTAGGGCTGAATAAAGGCAATTTCTGAAAACATTCTTTACATACAGTCAGCGTGTCCCTAAAATCAAATGGCCAGGCATAGGGTTACGTGATTGGTATTTTTAAATGCACTTAATCCATCCTTCTTGCTGTTCCGTTAATTTTTAAAGGAAAATTACTTTCCTAAATGTAAGCAGATGCAGTCTGGAAATATTTAAGATAAAATTATAAAATAGCATTAAAATTATACCTGTAATCAAGCCTCAGCCCCTTATGTAACCTTACCATTGATTTGAAGAATTCCTTTATTACCTGACAAGCTTGTTCATTCTGTACATTTATTTCTATTTTGTTGGGCTTTCAGCCATGCCTGTAATGTTGCTGAGGAGTAAAATATCTTTCATAACCAGAATCATAAATCTTTCTTATAACCATGGGACTATATATTTATGGCCATAGATCATTTTAGTTACTGTCAAAAAGTGCCATAATATCACATTACAAATTAGAAAACTGAAAGACAGTGCATGGCTGACAATACCTATTACATGTGGGAAGGAAAATAATGTTCCTTTCTCATAAGCCAACATTTCTAATTACAAATACTTTGTAGAAACATAGAACTTGGATGTGTGCTTTAGCCAAATTTGGAAAGCACAACTATGCAAATGTGAGGAAAACCGCTATTTATGAGAAAGTACTCAAATGGAGAAGGTTTAAAAAACTGTGGAAAAGAAGGAAACTCACCCTTTTATTTTATGAGGGATGAGAGAAAAGGATTACCTTTCTGAATTCAGCTTTCCACACAGAGTTTGGAGCACAGATTCAGTAATGAGATAACTCTTTGAGTCTCTTCTTGCAAGAACTGATGATTGTCTAGATGTTCCATGTATGACTTTTGTTGATACTTTGAATGTATGGTCATTATTAAGTTCCTCTTCCTAGTAAAAGAAAATAGAAATTTTGATAAAGAGAACTTTGTGTTATTTTGATTAATAGAATGTTTAACTTTTTTGTTGCTTTATATAAACTCTCCTCCTGCTCTCAACCTATTTATTTATTTATTTATTTATTATTGGCTGCATTGGGTCTTTGTTGTTGCGTGCAGGCTTTCTCTAGTTGCAGCGAGCAGGGGCTGCTCTTCATTGTGGTGCGCAGGCTTCTCATTGCAGTGGTTTCTCTTGTTGCGGAGCAAAGGCTCTAGGCGCATGGGCTTCAGTAGCTGCATCACGCAGGCTCAGTAGTTGTGGCTTGCAGGCTCTATTTCACAGGCTCAGTAGCTTTGGTGCACGGGTTTAGTTGCTCTGCAGTATGTGGGATCTTCCCAGACCAGGGCTGCTTTCAACCTTATATATTTTTAAAGCACCTTACTTCCTTAGAATTCATAGTACCTACTGTGTCCTAATTGTGCCATTCTGAATGAAAACTGGTTGTCATAAAACCACAGAAGACAGTGAGCCATGGCGTTTCATATGTGCCTGTCTCCCCTAACATATCTCTTCATGGAAGAGCTTTTACATAACTGAGGGCTTCGAGTGAGGGTAGTGGAAAGAGAAAGGGGACTTGGGGTGAGCTTTCATGTCCTTCCTTGTCTTTTTGTCCTTAAATATGTTTCCCACCTTCCCCAGCTTTGCCCTGTGTCGCAGGGGTACTGACCTGAGAAATCACATTAATGAGGCTCCTTTGCTAACTGGCTTCCAGCTGGGTTTAGCCAGTGGGAGATACTGGAAGGAGATAGGATGTGAGAGAAAGTGAGAAGCCAGGGCATGCCTCCTCTCCCATGCCTTGATGGCTCCCGGAGCAGCAGTTGCTTCTGCTACATGGCTCCTGCATCCTCTAGGCAGATGCACTGTGGTTCTAGCTTCCTGGGTGGCCCTTATTCCAGGCTTTGATGCCTCATCGTTTTCCTTTGTCTTTCCAGCCCTAGGAATGGTTTCAGCATCCTGAAGCTGCTCACCTCTGGGTCACCTCACTTTTCTCTGCTTGCTCTTTCAGTTCCTCTAACACCTTTGATACTAGGGCATCTCCTCTTATTTCCCAAGTTGCTGTTACAAATATTAAGCCCACTTCCCTTTATATGCTCCCACCTCTACTATCTTTATTGAATCAAAAGGAGTTTGCAATCCTAGCAGAGGGAGAGGAAAAGGAAGAGACCCAAACTGATATGGATACATAAAAGTTTTAAGGAAAAGGTAAAACTAACAGTTAACCAGCACTACACATACACACACAGAGTTGAAAAAATAGCTCCTTAATCTTCTCTGCATAACTAGTCTTTCCTGACCTCTGCTTTCTTTTAAGTCAGAAGCTCAGATAGATGGATTCGGAATAGTTTGAGTATCACCATTTATCCATCTAGGTCCCTCAGTCCATTGGTAAGTTAATTCCTCTCTCTGGCTACCAAAAGATAGAAGGAAGATCCAGTGTTGATAGTGACTCTGGCCCTGGTTGTAATAGGAGGTTAATGAAGCCCAAGGACCTGTGCTTGGAGAGCCTGAGTCTCCCACTGAGAGTTAATTTTGTTTGCCCATTTTCTAACGGTCTTTGTGGTCATTAGGCTTACTGCTGTTTGGTACTCGATGCATTTTCTTTTTACTTTTGGCTTTTGTTATACAGGTTCAGGGCTGAAAGCATCTAGTTCTTAAAACTACTGAGTGATTTTCTACCGGTCACAGTATGTGGGAGGTAGGCACTCTACAAAGCTAAATGTCATTTGGCACAAATTATACTTGGTAATTTATAACCAATCTAACTATTCTTTCTTGATGAGCACATCCTCTGTGTGTGTGTGTGTGTGTGTGTGTGTGTGTGTACATGTATGTATGTACTGAGAATGATAGTCAAGTCTGGCGTTTTAAATTAGACTTTCATTCTCTATTAATGGGCAATTATTGATCTGAAATTCATAACCATCCTTATGATATAAAATAAGCATAATTATTATAATTCAAATTAGAAAACCAAGAACATGTTGTATTCTGGACCACATGTTTCTATCTCTATGGTGACTGTATTTCCCAAACCAAGATCTAGGACATGTGTTATGGTAAAGAACTTCCTTTAAAAATGTTGTTAACTCTTACTTATATGATCATTCTTCTAAGAGTATAAACATTCAATCCTGTTTTATGCATATTTCATAATTTTTAAAAAGAATAAAACTTTCATAAATAAAAATTAGTCTAGAAAGTCCACAGCATTGACTCATACTATGTCTTTTCCCCATTCCTCCAAGGAATGATTCTATCTGTTGGCCTTGTTTAATCTGTAGATGGACTAGGCAGGAATAGAACGGTCACTGGTCCATTCAGGAAGCAATAAAATTCTTTGCTTAATAACACTGGGTTATTAGGCATTTAAGAATCTAACTTTATATGCAATTAAACTGGAGGGTGGAGATTGGATCCTGTAAAATATCCCTTGTTGTGAACTGCACTAATATGCTCCCAAAGTTAAAAAGAGAAAGAAGTCACAGTACATAGTCTTCCCCCTATGGAAGAGATATAAACTAGCTTTTCCCAACACCGGATTAAAATCAGTCTAGTAAAAATAAGGCAAGTCTAATCCATATCTTTTGTGCAAATAAGTTTTCCGGCTGAGTAAAAATTGAAAGAGGCACTTCCTGGATAGGACATGAAGGCCGTTGAGAAAGGAGTCACTGGCCAGGGGATCCCCAAGATGTAATGACCCATTTGAGAACAGTGTGAGTCTAAATGGGACGTGTCTTGTAAGTGCCTTCTGCACCTTCATCCGGGATGTTTGCTTAAGAAAGAGCCAGATATCAGGGGTCAGAAGAAGACAAGTATCAAAAGTCATCGGGAGGTTTGAGGAACTCTCCTTCAGGAATGAAACTCGAAGGCAGTTCTCCATGGTTCCTCAATCCCAGCTAGAAAGAAAAACAGAAAATATACATCAAGAACTTCGACCCTGAGTAGCGGTGTGACTTCTTAAACCTCCTGTAGTTTCTCCAGGTCTATTACTTATTAATCTGCTCTTTTGATATAAATAAAAGCAAACCCCTTAAAAGGAAATCCTCCTTCTTTTTTTTCTAGGACAGTAGGAAAGAGAATTTGGGGAGACTACACCTAACTTGGTATCCTAGTTTGGGGGTAGAAGAATTCTAAGGATAAGAAAGGAAAGAAAGATGGTAAATCCTTGGTATCTGAGGATACCAAGGATAATCTAAGAAGGGAAGTTACAGGCTCAGGACACAGCAAAGAAAAGAGCCTAGGAGTTGAACATTGGGAAGTGAGTGCTTTTCCTCACGCAGGGGTCTCATCAGTAGCCCCTCTGAGCTCACTTTCCAAGCTCCCTGATTCCACATATGCAGCAATGGCAACACAGCCTATAGGAAAAAAATGTTTTGAATTAGCAATTTGGTTATTAGGTCATTCAACCCTATTTTCTAATGCACCTCCCCTGCCCCATTACAATCCCATTAAGAGCATAAACTGCCCCGTTCTTTTCCTTTACAACTCTGGGCCGTCTATAACTGTGGTACCCACATACTTTTCATAAATATAGAAACGATACTTCTCATCCTACCCTTACAGCTCAACACCATTTCCAAAAGTAATGGACAAAAGAATGTCCCAAAGGACAAGGGAATGGGATTCTAGCAAGATGGATTGGGATAGCAAATGCTTGGTACATTTTTTAAAAAGGGATTTCTCTCTCAGAACTGAAAGTAACTTCCCAAGAGCTGGAGACACACTTTGCTCAGATGGAGAACTCCTGCTAGCTCTAATTTGCATTCAAGGCCCTGGTCTCAGCTTGAAATTCTTTCATATTAGAGTCTTCAATACAGAGTCATTTTCAAAGAGAGGATTATTTTTCTTTTTTTATCCCAACATTAATATGAAATTTTTCAGACATACAACAAACAGAAACATTTTAGAGTGAACACTCATTTACTCACCATCTGGACTATACCATTAATATTTTACTGTGCTCGCTCTGTCACATACCTATCCATCCATGCACCCTTCTAGCCATCAATAAACCCACTGCTTTATGCATTTCATAATGCAGACATTAAAACATCTCCCCCCCCAAATACTTCAGCATGTATAGCATTAGCTAAAATTTAATATTTGTTTACAGATTTTAATTGTAAAATTTGCACATGATAAAATGTACAAAGCTTAAGTGTATATCTACTGAGTTTTTTAATCTGCTGCGTTTTAACAAATGTATATAGCTATGTGATCCTAATCCCTATTAAGATATAATATTCTATATTATATTCAAATCTGCCCAGCATTATCATTATCCCAGAGCGTTCCCTCATGTCCTCGCCAACCAATCGCTACCCACTAGTCTCCCCCAGAGTCATCGACTCTTCTGATTTTTTTTTCTTAGATAAAAGTATTTTTCATGCTTGCCAAAGAGTCATGCAAGTTCTGGTTTTAGTGATGAACTTTTGTGGCCAAACTTTAGGGACATTTGGCTTCAACACAAGAGAAACGTAACATTTCTAAATGACTGATTATTGTAGATAAATGAGTAAAAGGAGACTCATTCTAGTGCATAAGTCATCTTCACCTCCTGCCCATTCATATCTAATAGCCTGGATAAGAAATAAAGTACACGTTGTCCCTGCTTGACAAGTCAGCAATTTCACTTGTCTCATAATGAAGGGTCGGGGAAGAAGGTCTTCAGTTTTTGAATATGGTCCTCAGGTGATTACAGGTCCCAGAATACAGAACAAAAGAGAACAGATTTTGATACTACCAATGAGCTCTTTTGGCCTAGTCACTCATACTCACTTCTTAAAGAGTGTCCTAGAAAAAAAATGTAAATACAAGAACTACATCTTGCCAGATGGCTAACCCCTCCTGGGTGGAAGTTAAGAACCAGGAAAGATGCATTTCTTCTTCCAGGCTGGGCAGGAAGTTGCTGTTGCCCTGTGCTCAGTAATGGTTCCCTGATGGTTTGAGAGTGAATTCTCCTCCTAAAATGGCAACTGCCTAAAGGAAGTAGCTTTCTGGCCCATTGTTTTGTAAATTAAATGGAAAGTTTCTGACCTCTGTAGCATCTTTACACCCACTGCATGGTCTTTTCTCTATTTGCTAATACTCCTCTTCTTTATCCTATTGCATCACTTTCTAGTTTCTCTTTCCCAAGTCCTTCCACACACACTCCTACCCCCATGTCTCCTTTCCCTCACATTATTGCAAGTTTTACACGCAGCATTGAACTTGCTGCTTCTTCATGTAAATCCCCACCCCTCCCATTCTCCCTATCTCTCCAGTCACCCCTCTTCACTTATTATGCTCTTTGTTTCCCTTTCCTGCTGCTTAATGATTTTTCCTGCTGATAAGCTGTGCTCAAAAGACTGAGAGGCCAGAAGCACTTAAGACTGTTCACTGGGCTCATTGCTCATGGTGTGTTCCAGAGCAGATGGAACAAGGACTCCAGTCATACTCATCACAGGGCAGCTCTGCCATGATGTGCAAATCATATCACCTCCCATCAGCTTCTTGGTTAATGAACCTATATGTTTCCCGTTTTTATTTCCTTTCTTTTGAAGTTGGAGTTTGATACTTTGGAAAATATTTTTGTGTCGGAAACTAAAAGCAACAGAAAAAGCAGAAGCAAATGTTTATTTGCTTTACACGCCAGAATCAAGTTTCTTCATTGTGATTCATGCTGGGAGAGTGGAATAATAATAATTATTGACATTTGTTATAACATCCTTCTTTGTAAATGCAATCTTGTGCATTGGCCCATTTGAGTCTAATAGCGACCCTCACCATTATTTCCATGATTCTCACTCTTAGTAAAAAACGGCTGCAGGTGTTAGTGAGGGAGTGCTTCAGAACAGCTATACATCGTTGAAACAGAAGCTCACTACGAGAATACCTCCTTTTTTTTTTTTTTTTTTTTTTGCTAATGCAAAATTTGCCTTGTTCTTTCTCCACTGGATTTTCCTCCTCGGGATCAACAGTTAAAATATAAAGCTTTCTAGGAGGCTAGAATGTTTTTTAAATACCGTAAAGCGGTCAGGAAGTTGCTACTACGGTAATTCATCAGGCACCAATACATCATATGCTGGGATGTTCAGCCACATCAGCGACCGTCATGAATATACAGGCATTCCACTCTTGACCCTGAATGTGCGCTCCTAGAAAAATTGTATGTTGATCAAATTACAGCACGTGAAATCATATTGTAAAACACACCAGGGTAATTTGCTATTTAAAGAAATCCTGTTGTTTACCTTTGTTTAAAGAATTCTTCTATGACGCAGCTAATCCATATTTTATTTGTAAATTTAGGACTTTAGGTATAAGTTTGCATAACGTGAAGGGCACATCAATTTTAATGGACTTAATAAGTAGATGGTGATCTGAGACACATTTTTCTAAACCACCCCGGGGATCCCAGCAAATGTTCAGTGAAACAAAGGGACAAATTAGTCCCTCTGGAGCAATAGAACTCTGCCATTATTCTTAATATCAGTTGATATGAGAATAGGCGGCCCTTTCCGCTCTCCCACAGTGGGTTCACCTTTCCCAGTAATTGTTTCCTCAGAGTAAACTTGAGCTTTATATTTGTGGAAAGCACAAGGAATTCTTTTCTAACAAACCACACGAGCATCAGATACCCTTGAACTAAGCATACAAGGGTACACAAGTGCTTTCCCTGCATTTCCGGAGACGAGCTTCAAAATGTTACCTCTAGTCTCTGAATGCTCCTTAAGCAGGATTTGCCTTTTCTCATTTGTGACCTTGGACTCAACTCTAAATTCCCTCAATCCTTTGCTCCCATCTTCAGTTTGTGGACAAACAACTGCCATGTCCTAGGATTATTTATTTCCTCTCTGTTTTCATCAACTTGTGCCATATCCCACTTTCATTGAAGCATTTTCTATCTAAATACAAGTAAACATTCACCATCCTTGCTGAGAAAGGTATTAATAAAATGCTCACTGCTGAGGAAAGTGTAGGGTAAAGCAAAATTGTGTTATAGGGGTTATCCCATCTCCAGTGTGGGTGAGTGGCCCTCCCAAGGATCCAACCTCAACCTCAAGAACTTTAGAGCCACTGTTTTGTTTTTGTTTTTGTTTTTTTTGCGGTACGCAGGCCTCACATTGTTGTGGCCTCTCCCGTTGCGGAGCACAGGCTCTGGACGCGCAGGCTCAGCGGCCATGGTTCACTGGCCCAGCCGCTCTGCAGCATGGAGCCACTGTTCTTAAAGAAGGGAGGAACTCACTGATGATCCACAGTTGTGTACAGAAAAAACTGAGGACGGAGTAAATTTGTCTCAGCTACCAGGATCCTTTGGAGCTATGCTATCTGATTCCTATGGAAAAATAGATCAAGACAAGAGACCCTAAGTGTCCAGCTATTAGGAGATTTTGTTGGCTACGTTGAATTGTACCCCAAGCCGTGAGAGTTAAGTATTACCTTAGTCCATGCCCAGGGAAGACTTCCATGAAGATTTTATAAATTCCCAGCTTGCAGTAACTTCACAAGTTTGCTCCCAATTTCTCCCCTATCAAATGCAACCACCCAGGAGAAGATAAGGAAATTCTATAAAAGAGAGACAAATTTATGAACTTGGTGTACAAATGCTGCACTTTTTACCTTTTTTCCTAGGAGGTCTCTCATCCTATCTTGTTCTGTGACCTCAACCCACCCTTTGTAGCTAGACCATGGCCAAAATCCTTCGCTCCCCATGCCACACTTCTAAAATCCTAAATTCTAGACTTGAGGAAATATATAGGGAAAGACATTCTTCACCTGTTCCACAGATACCTTTATGTGGGAAGGGTGTGGTTTGTAACTGGATTAGAGATCTTGTTTGTTTTAATAGTAAGATTATAACTCAGCTCAGAGGGAAAAGAAAAAAGGTACCGCATCACGCAGATGCTGTTCTTAAGGTAATGTCAGCTCCCTGACAGCAATTTGGAGTCAGGGAGCATGCAAAGCTTAAAGGTCTTCAGACCTGAGTTTATTGCTTAAATTCCTTTAATATTAAACTTCCATATGGTTAATATTAATCCTCAAATTATATCTCCACAATTCTCAATATAGGAACTTGGAGGCTGCTACAATATTATATGAAGAGGATGGAGTTATAAGTTAATTTTTTCTTTATACATCTCTATTTTTTAAATTTCCACAAGTAGGTAGCATATGCTACCTATGTAATTATATATATATTTACCTACATCTAAATACTTATATTATTATACTTATATTTATAAATAAATATAGGTAGCATGTGCTACCTATACACCTATTTTTTAAAAATTAAAAATTGTGAGAGGAAAAAGTGGTTCTCTATTACATATCAAAATCTAAATTTCCTCCTCATTGTATCTCATCATATACACTTCTCTTTATGTATCACTATTGTATTTCTGCCTCAACAAAGCACTTGCTGCCCTCTGCCTGCCCCATCTCTCCCCCTCCTTAATATATAATACTTATTCCTATCTCCTTTAAGCCACCCACATTCCACAGCTGAATCTCAAAATTCACCTTCTTCAATCAATCTTCCTTTATCAGCCCCATCCAAAATTCACTTTGCCAAAGTTCTGAACTCTGCACTCGCATATACTTCCCCATATGTTGCTGTTTTTTTTTTTTTTTTTTTTCGGTACGCGGGCCTCTCACCGTTGTGGCCTCTCCCGTTGCGGAGCACAGGCTCCGGACGCACAGGCTCAGCAGCCATGGCTCACGGGCCCAGCCGCTCCGCGGCATGTGGGATCCTCCCAGACCGAGGCACGAACCCGTGTCCCCTGCATCGGCAGGCAGACTCTCAACCACTGCGCCACCAGGGAAGCCCTATTTGTCTTTTTTAAGAACTAAATTAGGTCTCATTTCCTGAATACACACCCCAAGGAGATATCCCCACATTAGCTACTACCCACTTCCCAGTGCAAAAGTTGCAGCGAGCGGGGGCCACACTTCATCGCAGTGCACGGGCCTCTCACTGTCGTGGCCTCTCTTGTTGCGGAGCACAGGCTCCAGACGCGCAGGCTCAGTAGTTGTGGCTCACGGGCCTAGTTGCTCCGCGGCATGTGGGATCCTCCCAGACCAGGGCTCGAACCCGTGTCCCCTGCATCGGCAGGCGGACCCCCAACCACTGCGCCACCAGGGAAGCCCAATATTGCTTTTTTGATATAAAGATTTCATTAAGGTATAATGCACAAATAGACAAGTACAGAAATCCTAAGTGTACAGCTAGATGAGACTTCACAAAGTGAAACCCAGTTCAAGAAAGAGAGCAGCATCAGCAAAGCCAGAAGCTCTCATCATACTCCATTCCACTTACTTTCCTGCCATCCCCACCAGGGGAAATCACTGTCTTGGATTTCAGCACCATAGATTATTTGCACCTGTACAGTGTATACTCTTTTATGTCTGGCTTCTTTCACCCAGCTTTATAATTTTAAGATTAATTCATGTCGTTCCATATGGCAATACTTTGTTCATTTTCATTGCTCTATAGTATTTCATTGAATAATGATTCCTATCCATTTGACGTTTGATGAACATTTGGTTTACTTCAGTTTGGGGCTATTAGGAATAGTGCTGACATTAGTGCTCTTATACATGTCTTTTGGAAAACAAAAGAACACTTTTTCTTTTAAGTATATCTAGGAGTTGACTTGCCGGGTCATATAGGTACATATGCTCAGCTTTAATAGATAATTCCAAGTAATCTTCCAAACGTGCTATGCTGCTTTTTATATTCTCACGAGCTGGAGTTCCCCACTGGTCAGCCGCGATTAGGCAGTCAGTGTTGACACCCAGCCTAGTGGACAGCCATGTCACACCTGACTCCCGTGCGTGGTCTCTGGGGGGCACCACCCACTCACGTCTCTGTGAGCACACATGTGAGAATATCTTCAGGGTATATAATTCCCACATCTAAGGGCCAGCATAGCTTACTTCATCTCATCAACCCCTGCTCATGAAAAGGCACCTCATTTTTGTCCATGTGATGTACTTGTAATCAGCCATCAACCTCTTGAGAGGAGGAATTTTATACTATTGAAGTTTTTAGAGTTTCTCCTCAACTCATCCACCCCACTTTCCACCTGCCTTGAAGAACAAAGCTTTAGACGTTTGTAATATATTAACACCTGACTATGGACTTCTACTTCGGGCATTGGTGGGTCCCCTACCTTTCTAGCAGCCCATTTTCCCTTTTCCTGCTATGGAGGCAACGTGTTTATTCTGCCTCTCTCCTCCCTTTCTCTTCTCCACAAGGAGAGACAACAATTATGGATACAGATAGGCTGTATTGGTTAAATGTCTTACGCTAGGGGGCCTCTTCATCTTTACCTGGCCTCGTAAGTTCTATTGATACGAATAGCCATTAGGTGTTTCTATGGAGTATACAGACCTCTATATTTTATAAGGAAAAGCTAAATTGTATTGTCCTTAAAAATGCATTTTTTCTTTCCTTCATTTTAGTCTTCAAACAAAGTGGAACAGAAAGTCCTGTTTGATGAAATGATACTCTATTATGTGGTTACAGTAAGTGCATGTAATGGACAATATTTATATTCCCTACATTCTTCACATGCCTCATGTAATGAGCATCTTACTGTTAAAATTCGCACTGGTAAAATTCACAGTAGGGTAACCACTTCCCTTATATATATCAGGACAAGCACGACTGAGAGGCTTTTGCATTCTATCTTGCTTGAAGTAATTCTTATTTACCAAATAAATAGAAAGATTCTCTCCAAAGTAATACATTTTCTAGAGATTACATAATGCTTAAGGGAATAAACTGATTTGCCATTCTAATATTTTTCTTCCTTCCTAGGAGAACATATTGGAATGTGGAATTCATTTTAGTCAGAGAAAGGGCAGCCTTTCATACTTCAGACTGTGCTGGTCGCTTGTGCTGTGACTCTGGGCAAGCTCCTTAACCCTTCTGTATCTCAGTGTTCTCCCAGTGCACAAATGGGCATGTTATTCATCCTACTCTATTTCACAAAGTGTTGGAAGGATTACAAACATTGCCGGAATGAATGTTTTTATGCACATTTATTCACATAATAAATATTTATTGAGCACTTAACCATGGACCAGGTATTGTCCTAGGTCCTAAGGGCACTGTAGTGGAAAGAAAAAAGCCTGCTTTTAGTTATGAACTTACATCCCGTAAATAAGTAAATAAAATAAATGTATACTATGTTAATGATAAGTGCTAAGGTGAAAAAAATTAGGGTGGAAAAGGGGATGGAGAATAGGGGAGCCAGGAAGACCTCAATGAGAAGTTGATATTCAAGTAAAAACTAGAAGGAAATGAAGAAGGAGCTATGGAAATACCTTGAGGAAGAGCAATTCAGGCAGAGGACACAGCAAGTGCAAAGGCCCTGAGCTAGGAATGCGGCCAGTGTGTTTTAGGAACAAGGAGACCAGCACAGAGGAAGCAGACAGAATGAGAGGAAAAATAGTAGAAAACAGCATCAGAGAGATAATCAGGGGCAGACCACAGAGGCCACGTCTCCATAAGCGCAGGTGTGAGGGTTTCTTCAGGGTATATAACCCGGGAGTGGTATCGCTGGGTCGTAAGGTAAGATGAACATCTGCGGTTTTGCCAGATATTGCCAAATTGCTCCCAAGTGCACAATTTTACACTTGCATGAGCTGTTATTTGAGTTCCTGTTGTTCTACATCTTTCCAGTTCTTGTTATTTTCAGTCTTTTAAATCTTTGGTCATTTGACAGGTATGAAAAGCTATCTATTGCAGTTTCAGGGGGTATTTCCTTAACTACTAATGAGTTTGAAGGTCTTTTCATTATATTGGTCATTCCAGATTTCTCCTTTTGTAAATTTTGTTCACATTTTAATTTTCTATTATGCTGTTTGCTTTTTCCTATTCACATGGAACTTTTTTATCTGTTCTTAGTATTAATGCTTGTCAGTTAAATACACTGCTGCTCTATTCTCCATGCCCGTGGCTTCTCTACTTTGTTCTCATGGTGTGTATTAATGCATAGCAGTGTTCAATTTTAATGTACTCAAATTTGCCAATCTTTTCCTTTATGGTTTATGTTTTTGTCTTCTTTAAGAAATCCTTTCCTACACGCAAGACATTTGTTACCTCTGTAGTTTCTCCTAATGATCTAAAATTTCAGTTTTTACATTTGAGAACTGTGTCTTCCTGGAAATGGTGTGAGGTAGAGATCTTTTTTCTTTTGCCACATGACTCACCAAGTCCCAGTCCCACTTTCCTCTTTAGATGAAATGACAACTTTATAATTTATTAAGTTTCCACATGTGTGTGAGTAACTTTCCGAATTCTTTAACCTTTCCATTGGTCAATTTTTCTTTCTTTACAATGGTACCATATTATCTTAGTTGCTACAGCTTTATAATAAATCTTGGGCAAGTGAACAATTTTCCCCATCTTGTTTTTCAAAATTGTCTTGGATATCCTTGACCCTTTGTTCTCTCGTGAAAATTTTTAATTATTTTGTCAGGTTCTATAGGAAAATCTCTTAGGATTTTTATTGGCATTGCATTGAATTTAAGGATATCGATGTCTTTATGATATTGAGTCTACTTACTACAAATGTGGCATATCTTTTCATTTACTTAGGTATTTTTTAATGTCATTCATTAAAATTTTGTAATTTTTACCATATACTTCATGTACATCTTTTGTTGGATTTATTCTTAGGAGCCATTTTTGCTGATGACTGTAAGTGGTGCTTCTTTTTATATTTTTGTATTTTGTCACTGTTTGTTCCTGTTGAATAAGGAGTGCAATTTTGTTACATTGATCTAATATCCAGTGAGCCTGTTGGACTCTCTTATTAATCCTAATAATTTTACTATAGGTGCTCTTGGGTTTTCTATATACAGAATCATATTTCCTGAGAATAAGAACAATTTTATTTCTTCCCTTGTAACTCCTGTACATTTTCTTTCTTTATCGCATTCTACTCCATTGACTAGGCCTTCAGGATAATCTTGAAGCAGAGATGAGGGTATTTTTGTTCCATTCCTAATTTTAAAAAGAATGATTCTAACAATTTACCATTATATATTTACTATGGAGGCTTTTTTTGGGGGGGGGGGGTGGTGATACGCGGGCCTCTCACTGTTGTGGCCTCTCCCGTTGCGGAGCACAGGCTCCGGACGCGCAGGCTCAGCGGCCATGGCTCACGGGCCCAGCCGCTCCGCGGCATGTGGGATCTTCCCGGACCGGGGCATGAACCCGTGTCCCCTGCATCGGCAGGCAGACTCTCAACCACTGCGCCACCAGGGAAGCCCTATGGAGGCTTTTTATTTGATGGCTTTCATAAGCTTAATGAAATTCCTTTCTAGTCTTAGTTCACTAAATATCTTTATCATGAATGGATACTGAATTTTATCAAATGCCTCTTCTGCATTTATTGAGATGATCATATGATTTTACTTCCTAAATTTGATAAGGTAAGTTTTATTGGTGAATTTTTTCATTGCCATGATGCTCTTTCTAATCAATTGCCAGAATTGGTTTTTTAATATTTTATGGTTAGTTTTCTTTTTAATATTCCATATTGTTTGAGGGGGAAAATGTGTTTTTTAATTGGTGGGTGCAAGTCTATGTATGTGTGTGTGTATGTCCAATAGATCAAGGCTATTAATTATGTTGTTAAATTGTTCTATATCCTTGCCAAATTTTTGTCTGCCTCATCTGTCAATTACTGAGAGTAATATATTCAGATCTCCCTCAACAATGATGGATTTGTCAATTTCTCCTTGTAAGTATGTAAATTTCATCTGTGACTTATTTTATTAGGCATAATGAGTTAGAAATGTTATATCTTTCTAGTGGAGTGAGCTTTTGTCCTTATGTTTTGATCCTCTTAGCTCTGATAAGGCTTTTTGCCTTAAAAACTGTTTTATCTAATATTAATTCAGCAGCAAAAGCTCCTTTTTGGTTAGAATTTACCCTGTGTATTCTCTTGCATCTTTTTCCTTTCAACTTTCCTGTGTCCTGGTGTTTTAGCTGTGTCCCTCAAAAGCAGACTCTGGGTGGATTTCTTATAAACCAATCTGACCAATTGTCTTTTCATTAGCAAGTTTAGACTCCATAGATTCATTGTAGTTTTCATCAAATTTGAGTTCTATCATACACTTTGTGCTAGTTTTCCTGAAATTTTCTGTGCTTTGACCCCCTTCTCTCCTTACTATTTAGATTGAATTGTCTTAATCCTATTTTTCCTTCTTTCCTCAGAGTGTTCACTTTAAAAGTCCAAATTAATCAATAATTTTACACTCCTAACAATGATAAATTTTGATCATCCTCCTTCCTCAATGTGTTATTGATTTTTAGTATTTGCCACCATTTTTCTCCACCACAAACCAGTCATTAATATCCTTTTGTTATTGTTTTATACAATCAGTATTTACATATATTTAACTACATGTTTTCCAATTACTGTATCCATTAGTCCTTCCTATACCTCTATTTGTTCTTCCAGGTTCAATTTCATTTTGCAGAGAGCTCATTCTTTGGAAGTTCATTTAGTGATTGCCTCTCAGATATTTATTTTTACCATAAAGTGATTATTTTTCTTAAATGATAGGCTGACAGATATTTTCTCTTAGCACTCCGAGCTGTCTTCTGGCCGCTATGTTTACTGTAGAGAATTCTGCTATCGCTCTAATTGCTATTCCTTTGACATAATCCATCTTTTCTCCCTGTTGCTTTTATCTTTTCTTTTGTCTTTTATATTCTGCGGGCGCGCTTTGATGTGTCTACATGTGGATTCATCATGATTTATCTGCTTGGGACTTGTTGCAGTTCCTGATTTTGAGTGTCCAATTTGCTTATCAGTTCTGTAAAACTGTCAGTCAGTATCTTTTTGAATGCTAATTCCCCCCCCGCCCCCCCCCCCCCCCGTTCTCTTTATTTTTTCCATCTGGTACTCCAGGCAGACACTTTGTCAACTCCTTTTTCTTGAAGACGATTTCTTAGTCTAGCCTTTCACTGAAGTGTGACCCTTCCGTGATCCTGGCTTTATGGAGGGGCTCAGTTTCAACTCCTAATTTTGGGTGGGCCCAAGGCTTTGCCTCCTTTTCCCTACCTACCCCCACCTTCTTGCATACATCTGTTGAAATACATACTGTCATTGACAAACATAAGCACATACCCCGAGCGCAGCGCAGCTTCCTCTAACCATTTACCGTTTTGTTTGCTTTTGCCCCTGAGATTTTCCTTGGGTTCATATGACCTCAGGTACACATTTGAGAAGATATTTCTTTCATTTAACAGCATGTCTATGTGCTTTGTGGCTGAAAGGTACACATATAAAATCTAGACTGCGGTATCACCCAAAACAGAGCTCTAGTTTTTAATTATAGTTTTAAAGTTTCTCAGCCCTTTCCATTGTCTTGGTCACATGATTAAATAGCACAATTTTCATTATTCTAAAGCACTTTTCAGGTATTACAAAATGTCCTAAAGTTTGCTTTTTCCTACCACCAGCTAAGGATTCATTGCCAAACTCCTTCCCTCAACCAAAGAGCAGGGCGAAAAAAGGCAAACTATCAGGCAAAGGATGAAGGGATGAAGTGTGAGACCTGGAGGATTACCCTCTGCTCCTTCTCTTGGCCAGTTGCTGAAGTTCATCCTAAGTTTTGAATGCCATTCATTTTGTCAAATAATTCCACTAACATTTCTGAGCACCCAAATTTATTGTGCTCAATTTGCCGACAGGTCACCCATCTCATAGTGTGAATATCATAAAATTCCAATGAAAAGATGCTACTTATTCTAAGGAACTAGAAAGAGTACAACTCTCCGAGCCTTCACATTATTGACAATTCCTTTGCATGTATATAAATGAACAGTAGAATTGGAATGAGGCAACTGTATCACAGATTTCTCTTGGACTACCTATCCACACCATTATGGAAAATAATGAGGTGATTTGTCCTCATGTGTTCTCAGTCAGAGCTGCAGGTCTATTCAGTGGGAGGTACCACTTTTTGAACAGACTCTTTCACTGTTCTACCTTGAAGGCAGCTAGAAGGGAGACCAGATCTCATCCCCTTGCAGGCGATTACTGCATTAGCTGTCCTTCACTGTGGAGGACCAGAGGAACAGAAAAATTCTCCACAGAAGATCCTGGATTTTCCCAATAACAGTTAAAATTTTGCAAAAAAGACACCAGTAAGTACTGATCATTTGAGAAAGAGGTGTGTGAGACAAAATATTTAAGGAACTTTTCATATGGATAATAAAACAACAACAAAAAAGTTTACCCAATATCTAGAGCAGTGCTTCTCAATATTTAATGAGCATATGAATCACCAAGGGTTCTTGTTAAAATGAACGTTCTGGGCTTCCCTGGTGGCACAGTGGTTGAGAGTCCGCCTGCCGATGCAGGGGACACGGGTTTGTGCCCCGGTCCGGGAAGATCCCACATGCCATGGAGCAACTAAGCCCGTGTGCCACAACTACTGAGCCTGCGTGCCACAACTACTGAAGCTCATGAGCCTAGAGCCTGTGCTCTGCAACAAGAGAAGCCACTGCAATGAGAAGCCCACGCACTGCAACGAAGAGTAGCCCCCGCTCGCTGCAACTAGAGAAAAGCCCTCGCGCAGCAATGAAGACCCAACGTGGCCAAAAATAAATAAATAAGTAAAATTAAAAAAAAAAAAAGAGAGACACGGACCTACGTGACTGAGGCAAATGGGTTATATTTGGATTATCTAGATCTGGGCTATTTATATTGAATACAGTAGCCACCAGCCACAAGTGGTGATTGAGCACTTGAAATATGGCTAATCCAAGTTGAGATGTGCTGTAACTATAAAATATACACTGAGTTTTGATGACTTAGTAACAAAAAGGATATAAAATAAGTCATTTTTAAAATTTTGATTACATGTTGAAGTAATGCTTTGAACATACTGGGTTAACTAAAATATATTCCTAAAATTAATTTTTTTTTGCTTTGTTTAATGTGACCACTAGAACATTTTAAATTTGATATGTGGCTCATATCTGTGGCTCACAGTGCTTCTGTACTTGTTTCCTACTGCTGCTGTACCAAATTATCACAAATGTAGTGGCTTAAAACAAAACAAATTTACCATTTTTCAGTTCTGAAGGTCAGAAGTCCTAGAGTCAAGGTGTAAGCGGGGATCTAAGAAAGACTTCGTTTCCTTGCCTTCCTTCTGAAGGTCACCAGCATTCCTTGGCTTGTGGTCCCTGACTCCATCTTCAAAGCCAGCAGCATAGTATCTTCAAATCTCTTTCTCTCTCTCTCTACCTCCCTTTCCCCCTCCCCTCTCTTTCTCACATACACGTTTCTGCTTCTGTCATCACATCTCCTCTCATTCTGATTCTCCTACCTCCTTCCTGTAAGGACCTTTGTGATGACAGTGAGCCCACCTAGATAATCCAGGATAATCTCCCTCTCAAGCTCCTTAGTTTCATCACATTTGCAATGGGACTTCTTTTGCCAAGTAAAACATTCACAGATTCCAGGGATTAGGATGGGGAAAGATCATTTTGTCTACCACAATTCCCAATGAATAGCACTGATCTAGGTAATCCATTAGTTTTGAATTAAACAGTAGCCAGTTGTATACCTTAGTCACTATGCAGATGAAGTCAGGAATAAAAAATGAGGGATTTAATCACTTTGTTATCACAATGCCACACATCGGGTAAATAAACCCTAAATTTATTTTGGCGTGGAGTACTTCTGATTTTTGCATAGATTCAATGTCATACAAACAGGTTCTATGGTTGGAAATATTGGCAAAAAATACAGATTCCTGGATTCTCGTTTTAATTCAAGAGATTTCTGTGGCCCTTATTTAATTCTGCCTATTAATTGACAGATGAAGATTGATGAATATAAAGGACAAACTCTGGAGAGATGAATTAAAATCCAGTTATAGCATAATATGCTGAAAGACTTAGAGCATTTGGGGGGCTGAGTCACCTTGTAAATTATTAATAAATTTATTTTACAAGTATTTGGGGAGCACTGCTGGATGTAAGGCATCGTGGGGGACTGGAATGTGTCTGGACTCTGTGAGCTCACAATCTAGCAAGGAAATAAACCATGAACAACAATGGTCAATATCCCAAATAGGAAATAAACATCACCTGCATGGTGGTAATAATAAGGGTTTAAGGGGACGGAATTACTGCTGGTAAAAGGTCCTATTAGCTCAAAATGATAGGGGAAAATTCCTTGGAACAAGTAGAATATGGCCTGGGTCTTTAATAATGGAGATGAATCTGGATCCCTTAAACATTGATTCCAAACAATTCCATGACTCTTCTGTTCCGTTCAAGAGGCACATTTTTAAATACTGGGATTGACAGCATTGAGTTTCCTTTTTTTTTCTTTTTCTTTTTTTTTCCATTTCTTAAACATTAACCTTGGAGGTTAGATCAATGGAGGAAGTGAAGGACACAGAGAATGAGGGCAAGGGAAAAAAACGAAGAAATGGAAATTACTGCAGTATTTTTCCCCACATACTTCCTGTCTACAATACAAAATAACTTGTGCTTGGATTTGAGGAATATGGTCACAAACTAGCTAGGCAGAATGACATAAACTGGCCAATGTTCAGGATATTGAAGGCACGTGGTCTAACTTACTATACATTTCAAAACATTTAAGATTCTGCTATGGTCTAAACGTATCATTCTTGCAGCAAATTTCCATATTCATAAATTATACATAGATCCACGTTATCATCCTACCTATGTATTCATCCATCCATCTATTAAATAGCAACTTTATCCTGAGGGCTCTACCAGGATTCTAATCTGAGGAACCTGGGGAGATAGCCTGAAAATCCAAAGCCCTATTTTGTCATGGTTATGAATTAAGCATACATAGATGCCAGGCATTTCCAAAGCCTGCACGGATGTAGGGCTTCTCGCTTTGGCTTATGCTGGAGCTCACATGACCAGACAGCAGTTTGTGCCCACTGGAGGAAGGAGCAGATGAGGACAGTGCCTGTGCTGAGCTGTGATGGTGAAGACTGCCCCGTAGAGTCGGAGCTGCTTCAGACACTCCAGAATAGAATTACAACTGCTGTCTCTTTACAAGGATATTGAGATGTCTCATAAAATATTTATTGGATGAAATATAGAATGTCCCACAAATGTTATCAATTATTTTCAACAACGACAGAAAATAATAAAATAAGGCTGGAGCACAGATGCTGACTTCTATGGAAAGCATCAAAGGAAGACAGGTGAAGACAGGGCCTCAGCAGATGTACTTTTTGCCACTCTTGAGAGTAGCAGAATTGGGCCACCTTGTCAAGGAGCTCAGACAGAAGTTGAAAGTGCCCAGTGATCTCCTATGGCTTCACCAAGGGCTCAGGGTTCACTTGAACCTTCCTAAGAGATGGTTTTCTTTGCTACAATCAAAATTAGTGACAGAAAGAGTGAAAGCCAGGATTCCTTCCTAAGCACTTTCCATGTGTGATCTCTGGTACTTCTTGGAACTGTGAACTAATTCAGCATTCATCTCATGGGTAGGGTGATAGGGCACCTATCTGAAAACCTGTTTCTTTTGAGAACTTCAGCCTGCTGCTCTGAAAAGCTTGTCTTGGAATATGCCTCATGCCTCTTCATTACCTCCATTCTACAGTTCATGTCAAAAGCTAAGCAATGTTGATAGCGCTTTCTTGTAAATAAATAGTAAAAATTATTTAGAGAAGACTTCTGCTTCTGGGAACATGGGGTAGATGTTCTTTTCCCTATTCCTCCCTACAAGTGCAACTACAAATCCTGGACATTATATATAAAGTAAACATAAGACACTGAAAGGAGGAGAAGAGAAGGCAGAATGGCTAGGGACTTAGGGACCCACAGTGCTGAGTTTCTGGGTTTTCTTTTTGCCTCATATGTCCCAGACTTAGAGCTGAAGAAACCAGCCACCCAGAAACACCAGTGGGTTCAGGCCAAAAAAAAAAAAAAAAAAGCCTCAACAAAGGCCTGCTGTCTCTGGCCAAAAGGACAGCAAGGGGAAAGTAAGGCAGAAAACGTCTAGACAATAACCCCTCCGCTCCAGCCTGACGCTACTGAAAAAGCTGTAGCCCCATGCCTGCACACGCCTGCAAAGACCCAGTGGGGCGTCTAGACTTCTGCCCTCTTAAGGCTGTAATGGGGAGCCCAAGACCCTCACCCCAACACGTTAGAGGAAGCCGAGTAAAGTGCTGGACTTTCATCCCCACCGACAGGAATTAGTGCCCCTTCCTCCACCTCGTGTTAGCAAAGGACATCACATCATGGAAAAGCTGGGACTTCCCTCTCTCGCCTCCTAGGGGATTGTTCTAACATTTATATGAAAAGGAATTCAAATATCTGAAACAATTTTGAAAAAGAAAAGTAAAGTGGGAGGAAACAGTCTACCCAGTTTCAAGACCTGTTATCTAGCTACGGTAATCAAGACTTTGTGGTATTTGCAGAGTGATAGACATATAGATCAAGGAATGTGAGCCTACAGTTATCTCAGAATGAAAGGTTTAACTTTTAAAAAATTATTTGTGCTACAGTCCACTTGTTCAGATAGGGCTCGTTTATTTTTTTTCCTTTTTGTGACCTTGTATTATATGGAAAATATTATGGAGGAGTTGAGCGGTTTTCTCCCAATACAAAATCTTCACATGTTGGAGAAATCATTATTTTACTATGTAGATTAAACTGAATTGTGAGTCATGTTTATGTAACTCTTAGCTTCATATTTTAAAATATTTTGAATATGATTTGTGAGGTCAAAATCTAGATGTAAACCAAAATTGAGTCAACTATCTAGTTTTAACTTGGCTAGATTATCTAGATAATTTTGCAATATGACCAAATAAGAACAATTTGTAAATTCAGAAATGTGTTCTATTTATAGTTGTACTCTGAAAATTTATCAGGTATTAGCTTAAGTGAGACCCTGAGTCTGAACTACCTGTGTCAACAAATAATGAGACTGAGTTGGTCAGGGTTACATTGTAAAATATACATGTAATACACAACAATGCACACTCTTTTATTATTTTTAAGGGAAAAAAAAGCATACTCTCAAAATTCTTGGCCATTGTTCTTTTTTTTTTAACATCTTTATTGGAGTATAATTGCTTTACAATGGTGTGTTAGTTTCTGCTTTATAACAAAGTTATGGGAACTATTTTAATTCAGGACAGCTCACTAAATGCAAATTAGCATTAATTAGTATAGTTGGTAATTGTTCTTTTCTGATACAGGGCCTATATTCCGTTTTAATCAGTAAGCACACCACCCAACTGGTTACCTCAATTTTTACTCTTAATGCAATATTTCCTTGCTATGTAAGCAATTTATTTAAAAGTCATGCATCCTCCAGCCACATTCCTACAAAACGATGTTAATTTTGACCTTCATATGTAGACTATACTAGTATCAAACGTGTGCAGCACTTTAGGATTTAAAACCACATTCATCTAAGCTATCACATTTGTCCCTCCAACGACCCCCTAACTGGAATCATGGTGCAGATTTTCCAGGGGGTGTAAGTGACTTTCTAAAGGTTACACAACGATGAGACCCAGCAAAGACTCTAACCTACGTGTCACAGCCCCAAGTCAGCAACTTTTCCCAGTCACCAAACTGACTTCCTGTAGGTGAATATTTCAGATTCACAAAGCAGTCCCATTGATTGAATAATGCCTTCATTAGGAATTGACACTCCTCTGGCAATATCATCACAAAAGACGAAAAATTATATTTTAAAAGCAGTGATCCACTATTTCTTTTGATGAGTACAATATCAGCTAAACATTATGGACATGCATTTATTTGAAACATGGGCTTAGCTGAAATGGATACTATATAGGTGCTTTGATTTCAACTGGCAAAGGGGAACAATCTCCGAACCCAAAACATAACAAAAGCAGAGAAAAATGAAGAGAAACGTGTACCTGAATATGAGACACTGCTTTATAATTTATCTCTCCCTGAGGCCTGATATTCCTTAATCAGACATACTCAGAAATCAGTATCTCTGAGTCAGTGAACGCTCTGGGCTGCTCAGGTTCCTCTGTGGTAGGAATGGTAAGCATTTGTCATAAGGAAATGATTACCTTAGTTTTATGCATGTTTTTAATCATTCCCCAGTTGTCCTCTCTCACCCATTGGAGCATGTCTGTGTCTTCATTATTTGCATTCTTAACATGCCAATTGCCTCTTTATTCTCTTGCTGAGTACCTCTCCTCTGAGGTGTCCCAGTAATGCATAATTGCCCATGTCCAGCCTATAGATCAAACTCCAATCTAATTTGCAAAACCAAGTAAATACAAAGTAGGTTGCACATAATTCAGACCTCATCTTGCAATGATTAAGTTATCTGATTCTAGCTTTCACATGTTCCTGCTTTCCACTTAATATTCTCCCCGCCGTCTCTTCACGACAGATATTTGCCAGGTCATTTTGGTTTGTCAAGTACTGCTTCAGCTTCTCTTCTCTTTAACAGTCACAAAAATCTTTTATTATTTAGAAGTCTAGGGGATGTGTTGCCTCCTTTCCCTGAACTTCTGAGTACCATCCTGATGAGGAAACGCTATGTCTTTAATCTTCCCCTCTTGAAACATGAACTGAGCCATGTGCTGTTTTAGAAGGTAATAAGTCGAGCCAATTTTGTACCCTACGGAAAGGCTTTTCGTGCTACTTAATGTTATCTTTTTAGAGCCCCAAATCTGTTTGTAACAAAGTACTCCACAAATTCTTATTCAGTGAGGAGAATAAAATGTTATTATAGCAGGGCTAAGGAGTCACCATGGAGGCTGAGAAGTTAAATCAGAAACGTTACCAGTTTTTCTGGCCTAACCTGAGTTAGAGGTCAAGTATCATGCTCTTCCCTGGTTGGAAAGATGAGGTTGATGCAGGACCTTCAGAGAGGTCTATGGATGAGTGGTCCAGTCCAAAGTTCCCTAGGGCCAGGATTCCTGACTGTGGTCCCAGACAGAGTTTAGAAGCCCAGGAATACCATTAAAATATATGTTCTAGGTGAGACGTTCTCAAAGTGTGGTCCCCAGACCAGTAGTGTCAACATCACCTGGAAATTGGTTAGAAATTCTGGAGGTGGGGTCACCACGACCTGAGTTCTCACCATCCCTGATGCAGGCTCAAGTGTGGGAATCACAGCTCCAGAGAAAGGATGGATAGCTTTCCTCAGGTAGTCTGACCTCATCTCCTATGATGCCCTGCCTTGCATAGCTTAGCCACACTGATGTCTTTTCAACACCCTAGGCGTGCTCTGCCCTGGGACCTTAGCACTGGCTGTTCCCTCTGCTTCAAACATACTTCCCTCACACATCTGTGCAGCCAGCTCCCTTATCATCTTCACACCCTTGCTCAACTATTACCACTCAATGTGGGCTACTCCAATCACCCTAAGTTATACCTTGTCCCCCTCTACGCCCACAAGCACTTCAAACACCCTGTCTCCTGGACTTTTCATTTTTCTGAAGCATGTATCACTTCTTACATGTTAGATAATTCACTTGTGTATTATGCTTCTTTCTTTCTTTCTTCTTTCCCCACCCCCAGAGACTAGAAGCTCCACAGGGCAGCAATCTTTGCTTTGTTCCCTGAGTGCCTAGAATAATGCTTAGCACGTGGTAGGTACTCACTAAGTAATGATTCAATCAACGGAGGGAATACTCAAAAGAATCCATGACCCTAAAAAGGGAGAAAAACACTGTCCCAGAAGCAAGTTGGTAATGTTCTTTCACAGCAGAATCCCTTCTTATAACCCATGTACTTACCACTATCATTGTGCTGTTACATGAATCTAGGTGTGTGCTACTTGGGAAAGCTGGAAGTAAAATTGTAGAAGAGGTCCAAGAATGAAGGTGGGCAGAAGTTGGAAATATTTGTGCCAACTCTGTTTGATTATATATTTGCCTTTCAGATTATGAGTTCTGACATTTTTGAAATAAATATATATTAGCTCACTTAATCCTCCTAAGAAGCTTATAAGGTAAATACCACACGTAATCCTCCTTTTATAGATAGAAACCTGGACATAGAAAGGTTAATGTTTTGCCTAAGTTTACACAGAAGATATATGGAAGAAATAGGATTTTGTTACGGAACCAAACTCGGGTCCACTTGCCTGCTGTGCAGCAAAGCCAATTTACTGATACCAGGTTGTGGTAAAGGAAAGTTCAGCATTTATTGCAGAGCCCAGCAAGGAGAAGAGGTGGCTCACGATCAGAAGAACCAAACTCCCTGACAGTTTTCAGGGATGTTTTTAAAGGCAACATTTGAGGTGAGGGCTGCAGGGTGCACGACTTGCTTCTGATTGGTTGGTGGTGAGGTTACAGGGTGGTGTTTCAGGAATCTCAGTCATCAGCCTTCTGGTTCCAGCCAATCTGGGGTCTGTGTAGTCACCATCCTCCACCTGGGTGGGGGGTCTTATTTTTCCTGCAGGACAACTCAAAGCTGTGTATCAGATTGTTGTGTAAATCCCTCGAGGAGGAACTAGGACTGGCTGAACTATTGTTTCTTGACTGCTTTCCTCTGTTTTTGCATTCTCTCACTTAATTAGTAACTGTTTAAGATTGCTCTTTGGAACTCAGGGAAGGCCTACGAGACCAAAGCCTTTTTCTAGAAATAAGAAGGGAGGGACACAGAGAGGCTTTTGTACCCAGGAGGGCCCCCCAGGGTCCTGCTCTGTTTCAGTCCTTCCTCCTCTTTGATACTCCTCAATTCTGAGAAGAACAGGGGGCAGGACAAGAAAGAGAATAAAGTTTTGGATAGAGAGGTTAATCATAAACTTGGCAGGGGAAACTTGGTTTTAGAGGGACTCCATTTCAATTTGAACGTAGCAGTCTGGCTCAGTAGTGTAGCTCTTATAGTTATACTATATCAACATAACCTTCCAAAGTTAATGAGTTATACCTATGTATTAGCATTTAAAATGCTTTATTATTTTTTTTATATACTTCTATCTTCCCTGCCTAGCTGAAAAATCTTAAAAGGGGCACCATTTCTTATTTATCATCTCTACTTACCCAGTGCCTAGCATAATGTTATTGGATGGATGGATGAATGAAGGGATGGACGAATGGACAAGGATGTAATTTCCAGGCTGGCTGCCCCATTCAGCTGTAAGATAAACAGTCCCTTGAAACTCTAGAAATGAATTAATCAGCTTTGGTGTTTCCTCAGCTTAAATCTGTCAAGTAAGCCTGAGGATTTGTAATTGAAAAAATGTATAGGTGATCAGATAAGGGAAACTGAAGGATAAGGACATTTGTCTCCTGGTAATTTTGGCCACAGGAATGTCTATTCCCCCAACCATCCTGCTTCCTTCCCCAGAAGATAAAGAGCAGCAACAGCAGGGGAAGCAAAAGGTTGCTGTGTTGTATCCTTTTCCTCTCTGTGGGAGTTTGGAAGGATGAGCCAGCTTAGCCCCATGACTGGACCCCAATTTCCATATGTAATCAGGACCTGATAATAAAAGTAATTTTAACAAACTGTGCCTCCAATTGAAAGAAGGCAGAAGGAATGCAAATTGCACGTGGCTGCCTGACCATCCTACAGGGTTCTCTAAGCCTAGTCTTCCTTCCTGCCTCAGTCTCAATTTATAAAATGCAGGCATTCATTAACATTTCAATCTAAGTTGTTACAAATGGATAACATCTCAGCAGAGCTCCCTAGATGGCTGTAAAACTCAGCCTTCTTCTCACCAGGACGTCTCCAACTGGCTGGCCTCAGCTCCTGCCTCTGCTCCTGGGTCCGCAGGACGGATCCCATTTCCACTTTCGGCCTCAGGCTAATCCAAGGCCTTCCTCTGCAGACCGCAGGGCTGCTGTCTCTAGCTGGGATGATGAGGCTTGGAGCCCTTCCATCACAAATTCCAAATATCCTTTTTAAAAGACTTCAGTAACTCTTCTCAAAATAAAGAGAGCAGCGGGCTTCCCTGGTGGCGCAGTGGTTGAGAGTCCGCCTGCCGATGCAGAGGACGCGGGTTCGTGCCCCGGTCCGGGAAGATACCACATGCCGCGGAGCGGCTGGGCCCGTGAGCCATGGCCGCTGAGCCTGCGCGTCCGGAGAGGCCACAATAGTGAGAGGCCCGCGTACCGCAAAAAAAATAAAAAATAAATAAATAAAGAGAACAGCACTGGCATTTAGGAAATTTACGGGCAGCCTCTAACTTTAGAAAGGTGGTTATTTATCCTCATTAGAGTTACCGCCTGCACATCAGCAGAGAGGGAGCATCTCTCCACACCTGGGGAATCTAAGCCTGCACGTGCTGTTTCTAAGTCACCGGCTCCCGAATGTCAGTCCAAGGGCAAAGGCCGCTCGGCTCCATCAGAACCACTGGGGAAGCTTTTCCAAAATACAGATGCCTGAGCCGACCTCCGGAGATTCTAATTTATTGGAAGAGAGGTGAAACCCAGGAAGCCATCTGCATTTTTAAAGAGCTCCTCTGGTGAAACTGACACACAACCAAGTTTAGGAACTGCTAGCAAGACTTTTGAGGCATGTGTCACCTTAAAAAATAGCTGACTTTTTAAAATGAAAGTATCTTTATTTTTATTATGAAGTGTTACATTCTCATGTTAACACTTCAAAAATCCAGAAAAACATCTAAACAAAAAAAAGCAACTAAACATCACTCAAAACTTTTATTACCCAGAGGTAATTACTGTAAAGATTTTGGAGAACATTTTTCCAGACAAGTTGACATGCAAATATATATAATTTTAAATAAATGTCAATTTTCTTAGATACACTCTACACATGTATAATAATCGTTCTATTAACTAAAATTATGTATTCTAACACCAAGCTTTGGCAAAACTCTTTTTAGCAGACTTAGAAATAATGTAGAAGCCTGCATGGGACTTCGGACCAAAGCGTGTACACTGTGAAAAACCATTAGATGGTAAATATTTACTGATATTCTCCCTTGTTCCATGTTAGCAATTTTCAAGTAAGTACTAGCCAAAGTATCAGTAAGTGAACCACAAACCTTCAAATATGTATTCAGGAGTCTTGGGGCAAAGGGAAGAGAAGACAAATGTTAGGGAAAATTAAGGGCAGGTGAAGGAGGAGGTATTGTTGCCATCTAAAATACAGGATTTCAAATTTGCATTCCAGATAAAGAAATACGTTTTTTGGTGTAAGCGTATTGTAATTTGTTTACCTGAAATTCAAGCTTAACAAGGTATCCTATATTTTTATTGGCTAAATCTGGAAACCCCAGGAGAGGACCCAAGGTTTGCTGGGGCAGAGTTGGCCCAGGGTGGAGGCAGAAGGTGAGCAGGTACAGGGCCAGACTCCAAGTCCAAGAACAAGGTCATGGCAAAGACTCAGTAGTTCATACATGTCTCAGAGTCTGGCACAGCTCTGCCACATTGAGAAGTCGAATCCCAACCCACCCAGACACTCTCCCTCCCAGCTCAGCGCATGGTAGGAACCAAGCCGCTAGAACCCACCATTCATCTAACGCAGTCAGCATCCCTACCCACGCGCATTCCTTCTCTTTTTATTGTGTGTTATGTTTCCCTCTCCCAGGGCACCCTCTCAGGCTAAATAATTGTTTACCTCAGGAAAGTTTCCTTTAGCAGTGACTTTATTTCTTTAGTTCTAATTCTTCTAGTTTCTTTTCTCAAGAAACATTATCTTAGTTGGGAGCGCCATTTCTTGTCCTCCACATTTATCACTGTCTCTCTCATCATTTTTAGTTCTTTTTTCCTTCCCTCTGCATCCTGCGGAAGCTTCCCAAATTTGCCCAGGACTTGATTCTGTAACTTCAGTTCTGATTTTACTGTCTCCAGTGTGGGTTTCACTCTGCCATTGCATGCTTAGCAGCCTTACAATCTTGACTTATCTTACCCATATCTCTTTTTATCTCATCCAGTTTTCTTTTTATCTCTCCTTTTGTTTTCTGGTCTGGTTTCTTAGAGACTATATCTTTTCGTGTCCTTCTAAAGACCCCCCAGTGTTATTCCACAGTTCCCTGTGGTTCCAAGTATTGGTCAATAGAAATTGAGTGTGAATTACTCTTGGCCCAGCTCTCTGTCTGCTTGGGGGCTGGGCAAATCCCTTTCTCACAGATACAGCAAAAGCAGGTAGGTGTGCCTAGCTGCTGTCCCCCTACCCACTATAGCAAAACTTGCACCTTGTATGGAAATGGGACCTTCTTATCCCTCTATTTCTTTTTCTTTTTTTTTTTTTTTTTTTTTTTGGTGGTACGCGGGCCTCTCACTGTTGTGGCCTCTCCCGTTGCGGAGCACAGGCTCTGGACGCGCAGGCTCAGCGGCCATGGCTCACGGGCCCAGCCGCTCTGCCGTATGTGGGATCTTCCCGGACCGGGGCACGAACCCGCGTCCCCTGCATCGGCAGGCAGACTCTCAACCACTGCGCCACCAGGGAAGCCCTATTTCTTGTTTCCTGACTTGCTAAAAAGAAGGAATCCGTAAAAATCTGTAATCTCCAATGTGCTGTGTTGCCAGGACTCTTCTTCCTGTGCATAAAGTATTTCTCAACATGCATTTGCTATAATCTTTCCCTCACCCTCTTTTCTCTGCCCTGTGCACTACCCATGGAGATTCTAATTCAGTAGGTCTGAGAACCCAGGTGTAGAAAGACCCAGTTGTTGGTATAGAGATTGGTATAGACCTCTCATATCTGAAACAGAAGACCCCAAATACAAGGGAGTTGGAAGGGCTTCCCCTCACCTTTCAGTTGACCAAGTCATAAGTAAGACCCCAGTTGAATTTTTCAGTCCAGTTCTCTGGGCCATATGGTTGGCTTCTGGTTGTCTAATTAATGCTGGCTTTCCGTAACGGACTAGTTTTCCACCTTTTGTTGAGTTTCCTGTCGTCACGGGCATTTTAGACCAGAGGGAGCTAACCGGATTCCATTTGAATGCAGAACTCTGAGGATATTTTAGTTTGTTTCATTTGAAGAAGTCAACTTCATATAAAGAAATTTCACTGACTGGAGTATTGTTCATTTGACCATTGCCAAGAACAACAAAAGCATCCCCTGCCTTGGTAGATAATTCAGAAAGACGATAGAGACGAAGGTGCTTGGCTGTGTTCTGTTAGATAGTAGGAAAATCTTTAAACTGATCCTACCCTAATGCACTGTACTATAAAAGCCCAGAACACAATAGAAATAGACAACTGCGGAACCTTAGGATACAGAATGGAGCTATCCGTGTGAAAACACCTAGGTTTCAGTGGTTTCAC
Organism: Delphinus delphis; assembly: GCF_949987515.2. Lineage (NCBI taxonomy): Eukaryota > Metazoa > Chordata > Mammalia > Artiodactyla > Delphinidae > Delphinus > Delphinus delphis. The sequence continues at coordinate 104,799,706 of NC_082686.1, read as the reverse complement.
GCTACATCCAAATGCCCTCAAACTTATAATAAAACTGGTAACTATAAGTTTTATTAAATCCTCAAAGATTTAATCGTTCTATCCTGCACTATAAATTATTGTTTGGATAAGTCTTCCAAGTGTCTTAACACAGTTTAAGACCCTTTTACTCCTGGATGGATTTTTCCTTTCCTTCCCCTCCTTGTCATCAGAATCCCTACCACGTTCCCTACCCTACAGCAACACCAAAGCTCTCCTTTCTGCGACAGCATCCGCTCCTTTCCAACCACCGTGTATTTGCACAAGCTATTTCTCTCTGTGCACACCCTGTGCCCTCCTGCACCTGGAGGCCCCCTATCCTTCTGGACCCAGGTCCCAAGTTTGTGTCTCTGTGAAATCTCTCTTGCTCCCCAGGCAGTCTGTGGTTCCCTCCAGTCTGTCCATTTTAACACTTTGTACCAAACCTCCCTCGTAACGCAGCCATGGCCAGTTGTCCCTGTGTGATGGTGGATACACACTCGACTGAATGAACAGAGAAGAAATAAGAGGAGGCTGGGGCTTGTGCTCACTTAAACAGCAAAGACAGTCTCCACACCTCACCGCCCGGCTCTTCCAGAATGGATAATCTGGCCTGACCTTGTTTCTTAAAAAACGGAGGGAACAAACTAATAGTTATTGAATATTATGCTCAAAGCCTTGCTCTGGACGGAACAAAAAATCCAGGCTCTGTTACTTTTTAGCTGTGTGCCCTTGAGCAAGATTCATACCTTATGTGAGCCCCAGTTTCTTCATCTACCGAAAGAGGATAATAATAGAAAACTCCTTATAGGATTGTTGTGAAAATTAAAAGAGACAATATTTTAGAGCACTTAGAAGAGTTCCTGGCACATAGTAAATGTTCGAAAAAAGTTAGCCATTAATGTTAATCTGTTGGAGAAGATGGACAAATTGAAAGTACCGGATTAGGTGCCTAGGTGGAATCAGAGAGAGACACTTGGCCGGACTTTATAGTTAACAGACAATGCAGCAAAGGGGATGACCAGAAAGAGGCCTCTGTGAGGAAGCACCCCTCCTGGACTAGCAGGCTGCCCTCTTTACAGGGTACCTCTCCCCGCCCAGCCTGCCCAGGGGACGCATTTGGTCCTCTGGCCCCCACTCCCTAGGGGTCCATTGCTCCAGCCCAGAATATCCCAGGCCCTGGGCAAGGGTAGGTATTCTGGAGGAAGCTGCCTCCGTCACCAGCAAGCTGTGTGAGCCTGGCAAAGCAGCTCAACCTCTCTGGGCTTCCAGAGCCTCATCCATGATGCCCTTTCCTGTGATAGTGGAGTGATGAGAAGTCCCAAAGGGACGCCCTCAGCAGATCAGGTGACCCAAGGCAAAGCAGATAACGGGGGCTCTCCTGGACCGACCCTGGACCCTCTCGCTTTGCCCTACCGCCCTGTCTGGATGAAGAGATCTGAACGGGAGGAACTGAGCCATGTTTGGAAATGCTGTGCCCTTCTCAGCAGGAGTCAGAATGGACAAAGCAGGGGGTTGTATTGTAGGAGTATTTGCATAGACAGTGTTTCTGGGCATCTGTTTCCAGGATGTTTCTCTCTGAAGTAACAGAGGGCAAAAGCCAGAAGGCTGCCTCCAGAGCACCTGGCTCCACTTGACAGATCCGATTCTCTCCCGATTGCCTCTGTGGCCATCTCTCCTGTCAGGCCCATCCCTCACCTGCACAGCAAAGAAAACTGCAAGACTGCTCACAGCTTCCTTCCGGAGCTGCTCAAGCAGTGCCCTCTCCTGACCCCTGGCTGCTCCCTCTGTGAGGAAAGGCACACTGACACATTGCCAGAAACCAATAGAAGCCCAGCATGCAGCTGCGTCCATCTCTTTGTCAAAGTACGGCTTAGATTAATTCATGGGTTTCCTCTGTTTTGGGGGCTGAAGGAACAGCAAGTTTGTAAAAAAAAAAAAGGAAAGTGGCCAAACAAAAACTGGAGGCTGCAGAATAAATTAAGAAGAGAAAATCACCAAGTAATTTTTCCCCAGCATGTTTGCTTTGTCTTTGAACATTTTTTTCTCATGTTATGTCAATGGGTTAATTGCCTTCTGACACTGAGTGGCAATAAGACATGTTTGCCTGCTAAGATAAAGCAAAGTTAATTGAAGGAAGTTAGTAATGAAACTGTTGGACTCGGGTCCATTCCAGGTAGAATATGACATTTGAAATTAGAGCCAAAGTGACTCCTACACTTACACTCTTTTTCCAAGAGCTTGGCTTCAAAGAAGCCAGCCATCAGTCGCCTAGAGCTCTGTGTCCATCGCAAATGAACGACATGGGACCCCATAAACCATAAATCTTGAACGTCACTGGAGGAAAGAAAGCTATGGTGCTCATCTCTAGAAAATTCATTAGCAACATCTTCAGCATAGAGGGAAGCCAATTGTTTCTATATTTGACCATAATTGTATTTCTGAATATAAACTCAGATGGCTGAGTGCATTCATTTCTGAAACATGTTTAACCCAAATACACAAATTGTTCAGTCTGCTCAGTCCTTCAGTGATGGAAACAGTGCCTGATAAAGCACAAAGCCTGGTTGTTCACTTAATTGGCTGCTGTGGTGTTGGCTCTGTAGAAATGAAAAATGGGGAGGATGTCAATCAGGTCTTCAACCCCGTGTCTACTAAGGAGCATCAGAACCTAATTCTCTTAAGATACTAAAAGTCTCCCAGTTTCCAAAGGGTTCTTTGGCTAGCATCTGTCATAAATTCAAGTGAAGGTATTACAGTCACACAGTCATTGACAAAGCAAACAGTAGGCAATTAGTCACTGGCTGGGCCATCATCTGCTGGTGGTGAGAATAGCCTGCCTGCAAAAGCATCTATGGGATGAGCAGTCCCTGCACTGCTGACCCAGTGTGGCTCTGCTGGCAGAGAGAGAGCAATTCCTGGGCCACTGACCTCCTATACTCCACCTGTCCTCAAAACAGAGGGACAGGTGTCCCTGGATCTCTCACCGAGGAAATCAGGATGGGGGGAGGTCTGTATTAACTGTTTAGGGATGTTTTTTCATTATTTGGTGTTTTATTCCTTCCTTGATGGCAAAGCCAACTATAGAGTAAGCAGAGAGCCCTGTGTGAGTCACTTCAGGACCTTTCTTAAGGTTTTTCAACTTCAAAAGGATCCATTGATTTGCTCCAATAAAACCTGAAATTTGCCTGAGTCTAAAGCTTTCAGTTCTCGAATCAGAATCAAGGTTTAAAAGGGTGAAAGATTTAAAGGAGGGTGAGCTTAAAAAGGAAGTGGCATCTATGGAATGTGTACTAGGCATTCTGTGGTCTATCTTACAAATACATTTTTTTTTTAATGGTCACAATTGCACTTCCTGGTAGGAAAGAGATGACAGAAACTGGTAAGGAAGAAACTAATAAAGACATTACTTACAAATACATGTGGCAAGTTCTAGGAAAACTAAAAAGTGCAGTATCCTGGGGCTAGCAACAGTGAGGGATGTTCTCAGTCCTAGAAGTGCAGGAGCAAGAGCTCAGAACGGTTCCCAGAACCCGAAGATAGTAGACGTATTGAGAGGGCTGCCTAGCAGGAGATGTCACCTGGCTTAGAGGTATGTGGCCAACCAGGAGTGACCCAGAGTGGGAGCCAGGGGAGTAAATGCCCCACCCCTCTCCTCCCACCCTCCAAACTCCAGCCTATTGATACATCTCCTAAGAGAAGATTAGAGAAAAGTGAGAAATGGAACTGAAGGAGCACACAGATGATAACTTAGCATCGTAGGTATATAATTATCCTCATTTCCCAGGGTAAGGTCCACAGTCAAACAACCGGGATTGCAACTCAAAGTTGCAAGACCCCAAAAGTCTCTCTGCCCCACTTAGTAAAATAGACAAGTTCTGAGCGAGATGAAAGACAGACATTAATTTACTAAAACTCTAAATGCCTGGTGGGTGGAAGAAAAAGATAAGCAGGTTCTGAGAAATGACCAGATGGAGGGAATGGAAGCCCCTGAGAATGAGGAAGGATATTAAAGGAAGACCAGGGGCACAGGAGGGCCAATGCCTGGCCCTGAAGAGGTCCCGTTTCCTTCAAGAGTCACGGAAACCTGGATCCTAAAGCACTGGACAGTGGTCAGAGTTTCACCATCAGACACATGGTCAATAGGTCCCTTAAGATGAAATTTTAGATTTTTAAGCCTAGGTCTTACTTCTCAAAGTCACAACTATATGAAGAAAGAATACCAGAAGTTAGATGTGAAAAGATAAACTGCTCTGGTCCTAAGCTGAAAAGGAACATTAATGAGTATCTTTGTAGTCTGGTCAGTATCTGCCATGAACATGCCTGACATTCAGTTGTCGTTGGCGCAAACCAAACACAACATGACACGGAATCCAGAAAGCCAGACAGACTTCATGGCAGGGTAGAAGCAAGCCCTAGGGGCATTTTGAATTTGTCTGGAATTCAAGAACCTGATGTGATATCTTGATAAGTCACCTCCTAACTTACTTTGGCTTCCTCCAACCATCAATTGTTTCCTGCTCGACAAAATGGGAAAAACATTATCAGCCCAGTGCACACCATATAGATTCACTGTGGAAATCAAATGGCATAAGGTATAGTTGCAAACTATAAAATGTGTAAAATACAAACTATCTTTATCTTATGTAGACCTTATTTAAAATTTAAAAAAAAATTCACTCCCAAAACAAAAATCAGGGATTGAGTTGGGAGAAGTCTCTATCGTGTTTTAACAAAATTTCTGATGACTTAACCATTTGCAGGCCTTCCCAATACCTGTATCCCCACAACCTAGCACAGAGTTGAAAGAGAAAAATTCACCTAAAGTGTTGACATAACTGTGACTCATTTCTTGGCAATTTTCCTGATACATCTGAGTGAAATGCAATAATAAACTAACATCTTTGTGTTTTCTCTGCCTTGTGCTTTTCCCTATCCCCACAACCCTAATGAAGTACTAGGCAGCCCAAGAATTCCTTGGTGGCTACTGTAGCATCTTCTTTTGAATAGATAGATTCTGGGGACCCAAGAAAATCATTTTGATGAATTGGGCTCATGTCTCCTTCTAGCTGCTGTCCCCTCATACCAAGAACTTAGCCACAAGTGAGTCACAGCGTGATGCAGGGACCAACAGTGAGATGGCTCATTTAACCAGCATCGCTGAGAGCCTCATCTGTGCCAGGCACTGTACCGGGGCCAAGAAAAGTGGTACTTACCAGGGGAGTGAGTACCCCTCCCAGGAAGCTCACTCGCAGCCTAGTGGGGAAGTTGTTCAAGTAAACCAGCAATTGAGGTCTGTGGCAGGGATAAAAACAGGCATATGAATTAGACCTGCATTTGGAGTTGTTTTGGCACCTAAACATAATTTAAAGGAAAATTTCAGACGTTGTCAACACATTTTACTTACATGTTATTGACATTCCAGATGTTTCTCATCATCAGAGTATTTGGCATGACATAGATCCAGATGCAGATCATCAGAGTTTTTATATTAAAATATTCCATGAGGGGCTTCCCTGGTGGCACAGTGGTTAAGAACCCACCTGCCAATGCAGGGGACATGGGTTTGAGCCTTGGTCCGGGAAGATCCCACATGCTGCAGAGCAACTAAGCCCGTGCACCACAACTACTGAGCCTGCTCTCTAGAGCCCGCTAGCCACAACTACTGAGCCCGTGCGCCACAACTACTGAAGCCTGTGCACCTAGAGTCCATGCTCTGCAGCAAGAGAAGCCACCGCAATGAGAAGCCCACGCACCGCAACGAAGAGTAGCCCCCGCTCGCCGCAACTAGAGAAAGCCTGCACAGCAAGAAGACCCAACACAGCCATAAATAAATAAATAAATAAATGTTCCATGAGATTATTTGAACGTGGTATTGACACAACCCAAAGAAGTTAATTTCCCATAGACTATGAACAATAACCTCAAAGGGTTAAAATGATCAGACTGTGAAATAAGAACAAGCTACTTGACCCAAGACATTTCTAATGACATTTGGTGACAGAACCACTGATTTAATTAAAAATAGCGTTTTCTTCTACCAGAGAAAAATGATCAAGGGACAAAGGGTAAACAAAACATGTACCTAACAGGGAGACCCAGGCTGGTGTAGTCAAAATTTAGATGAGGCTACAACCTTTAGTTCCACAGTCAGACACAAGATTTAAAAGGGCGAATAACAGCAGAAGGGTTAGGCTGGGAAACAATGAAGAAATACCTTGGGGACACACGATCATTTTGACAAGGATCTTAATGAGATATGTTGCTACTCTGGCAAATTCAACTTTACAGTCACAGACGTGCGCGCGCGCGCACACACACACACACACAGGCATTAAAGTGCTGGCAAAAATGAGCTAAAATCCCAGTAATCCATTGATGGGCTTGGACTGGTTTTGAACTCCTGAGTGAACTCAGAACTGGGAAGTAATTGAGGCTTAGATCAGCGGCTTTCAGAATTGGAAGAAAACTACTTAGGATCTTTCTGACCAACCCCATCATCCTCTAAGGTAAGGAAACTGAGTATCTGAGGGGTTAAGGGACTTAGTCAAGGTCACCAGATAGTTCATGGCAATGGCAGGTCTAGAAAATAGGGTCAACACTTGAGGGTAAGAATAAAAGCTTGACAAGTCAGGATATGAAATGACAGACAACCCAATAATGTGATCATATGGGTAGGAAAAAAAAATAGCTATGTTAAAGTTTGAGGAAGTAGAGTTAATCAAACTGATGAATAAAAGTTAAGGCTTATTTTAATAATTAATAAGAATCCTTTAATTGAGAACAACCATTCTTGTCAGCCCAGATCATATAAAGAAATTATCTTCAGCTGAGTGGGTAGCTGTAGGCTCCCAGGGGGACACCTAGAATAGTCTACTTCCTAAGGCACTGGAGACTCACGTTCCAGAAAGACAACGGGGGTGATTCTGCCCCATGTCCCTCCCTGAGGTTTGCGGGAAAGGCAGTTGCAAGCCCTACTATACGGGGCTCTTCCCTAGGAATTCCAAATCCCGGCCTCAGCCTTTCACGATGCAGCCATCTCTATACCAGGGAAGCACTACAACTGTGACCCCCGGGGCAGCGTGTTCCCACACAATCTTCCCCAAGTAATTCCCTTCATGCAATACTTCAGAATCAGCAGTGTCAGGAAATGTCTTTCTGGGGAATTTGATTCACAAACACCACGGAAAGCATAGAGTCCAGTGGTCCCTCGACTTTCGGATTTAACAGATGAGTACATTTTCAAATAAATTGAAGACACTCACTGGTAACTTTCTACTTTGTGAAGTAAGGACATTTTTAAGACATATATTCCTATCATACAAGAAGGATCCTTTTAACCCCCAGAAATTAGGAAGGAGATGTATAATGAAAAAAATATAGTACTCTAAGTTAAACAAGTTCAACTTGATGAAAATCTATATTGCCCTTCTTTTTGAAATTTCACACTGGACCAGTAAAACTTTGTCATGGTTATCTCCAGCCAGTTGACAGACAGCATTTGGGAACCATGACCTTATTCCATTAGAAACTACTTCTATCACCACATATATTTATTCAGAATATCTGCTGACGGCTTTAGCAGGAAACAAATCCCAAATAAGACGATTTGAGAGATTTTAATGAAGGTAGAGAGGTGTGGGAAACAAGGGGTGATGAGACACCCATGACAGTGGGATGATGAGAGGATGACACACCCATGACAAGCATCAGCAGGAAGCTGTGACCACCCCCAGGCCTGAGGGCTGTGAGGAGGAAGTAGTGTTACTGGGACCCAGGAGAGCTGTAGCATAGAAGAGGGACCAGGCAGTCATGCAGTAACACAGCCACTTCCAGCAAATGCCACCCAGAATGGGAAGGAGCTGCAAAGTGTATCTTGACCTCTTCCTCCTCCTGTCCTCCAGATTCTTGTGGGGCCTTCCACTGGTTGAACCCATCTGAAAGCCAGGAGGCAGGGAAGCCCAGGTGACATGATCCCCAGGGGTCAGCCTCCTGGCCTACAGCAGAGCAAAGAAGAATGGAGCTAGTGGGAGGGGAGAAATGGAGAATAACCACACAAAACAAATAATTCCAGAATTATAATAGATGATCATTCTACTTTTGAGTGCCTTCAGTTGTTAGAAACATAAACGTCTTTATGGGATATACAGCAAAAGAAGAGGCGTGAGAGTGTTTTCATGTGCTTGCCTTTCTTATACCACCATGTTCTTCCTAGTGCCATTTTCCTGCTGAAGATTTCAGTGCTGATGTGTGAATTAAATTCTAGATACACATAAACTTTGTTCTCTCAAATTTGCTTGTCCTAAATGTGTTTGGGATTTATAACCATTAGTCATTCAGTTCCAATAATTTGATCACACACTTTCTCTACTTGATTTGTTCCTAAGTCATAAATAGTGATGGGGGCTGGGGATGGTTTTTAAAACTGAAACTGATTTTAGCTATTTCTGAGGAGGGAGGTAGCATAGCTCCTATCAATAGAAAGTTGAATGATGAGACTGATGAGAAATAGATAAAGGAGACACTCAGCTGTCAAAGCCTCTGTCAGTTGTTCTTGCTGATAAAAGACAGAAACTCTTTCCTTCTCTAAGCACATTAATGAGGCTCTGGGTATCCAAAGGGAGACCCAGGGCCACAGGGAATGGGTGCACAGTTGCTTTGCATAAGAACCTGAAGGAAACTGAGTTTCCAGAGGACATTAAGGATTAGAAAGCAGGGGAGGAAAGAGAAGTAGCAAACCTGAGGGGTATGAGCAACATGGCAGAAAGCCGGAGCCTCTGGAAAACAGTCTCACCTGTGATGGGAGGAACAAAGGGCTCAGGAACAAAGGCTAAGCGAGATCTGATTCTAAGTGGTTTGTATTCCATAATGTACTGCTTCCTCCACGGACTCAAACTCAAGTCTGATATGCGTATAAACGTGTTGTGCAAAATGGTCTGAGGGAAAACCAAAAAGAGCTGATTTCCACTGGTGACTCAGCATGAAGCAGGGGGAGAAGACAGCAGTTGTGAGAGGAGAGACTCCTAGCGCGACTGAGGATCCAGGGCAGCAGATGCTAGGAGCTACCAGGAACCAAGAGAACAGGAGCCCTCAGGGCTTCACAGGACTCTTGAAGAAGCCATGGGACCGCCCTCAGCAAGTCAGATAAGGGCTCAAGCCAATGCTCTTTAAATCTCAGCCAGACAGAGTGGTCATACAGCACATCTGAGTTAAACGCTAAATCCAGAAAGCCACGAAGATGAATCTGCTATCGGTCAGTGAGACCTGAGAGATCAACGTGCTACCTTTATGAAACTGAAGTAAAATCTGTATTCGTGGACTGGAAGCTTTATGCTGCCTCCAGTGCTGATACTCTGCCTTTTATAAGCACATCCCTTAAAATTTACATTTGCCAGAAATTAGCCCTCAGGATATATAAATGGAAATAGTCATAAGTGAGAAGTGACAAATATTTCACTTTTTACCAGGCCACAAAACTACTATATTGTTTGGATTAAGGCAGCTACTGTTTCGTTTTACACAATACACTGTTCGTTCCCTTTTACTCTCCTTTTCAAGTGCGGTGTGTCAGATTATTTCTGAGTTTTACTAATTGACTCAAGATTGTCAAAATGCTTTAAAATAAACCCATCTTAACCTCACAATGAGCCGTTCAATATTTCGGTATCTGCAATCTCATATGAAATTCTTTTTAGAGCAATGGGATGTAATGGAAATAGTCCTACAAAGGAAGTCTGGAGACCTTAGCAAGACTCTAGCTCTGCTTTGAAGACCCGGATGACCATGGATAAGTTTCTTGCCTTTCTGGACCTCAGCTTCCCCATCAATAAGTTAATGGATTAAGTATGGATTGTCTACGGCTCTGTGAGCAAAAGATTGCTGGCGTTCTAAAGAAGCCCATGAATTACTCCAATTTTCTTTCTCTTTTACTTCTTCTTCCATGTACTTTTACTTCTGTCAGTTTACCAGCAATGATGGGAGAACCCAATGATCAGCCATGTTAACCTTTATAGTAATTAATGCGAACTCACTGGCTTGACTGTTCTACCTTTATTTAAACTTCATCCATTCATCATATTTAGACTAAATATGAACCAGACAAATACCAGTCTTTACAGATGCAAAGTAAGAACAAAATAAACCCCGCTTTTGAGGGCTTCCAGCCTAGAGAGAAGATGGAGCCATAAATATTTGGAGTTCTGTAATCAGTTTAATGTTCAGTACAAGGGAAGATAAATGTAGTGACCAAACTTTGCAGTAGAGTGAGGGCATCAGAAGAGGCTCCATAAAGGAAGGGCTACTCCAAGTCGTCCTTCCACAATGAGTAGGAGCCCACCACGTGGGCAGAGGAGGAACACACACATGCAAAGGTACTGGGGTGTGCGAGCAGGAGGCATATTGGGAGGACAGTAAGTAGCCCGGTGTTAATAGACTGTGAGGCATGCAGAAGGGATAAGTAGAAGGGAAAGTGAGGATAAGGATAAAGTTGCAATGGTGGAAAGAAGAATAGTCCTTTATGTCATTGCAGCAGAGGCTATTAACTGTTCACATATATCCATTACTCTAATAAGAGAACTCCCGTGTTTTAGCTGAGCATGTGGCCATCCAGCTAAAGACTACATTTCTGTTGGCCTCTCTGAAGTCAATGAGATTGTAGGAATGTGCCACCTCCAAAATGTTGCACGGAAAAGCCTGGGTATCAGTTCCCCTGGCCCTGGCCCCTTTCAACCAGCTAGAAGATGGAAACACCAGAAGCAGCCACTTAAAACCTACCAATGGGAGAGTTGCACTACTAGCCCTGGACCACTCACCTCTGAATGTTATGTGAGAGAGAAACACCTATCCTATTTAAGCCACTGTACTTTTAAGTCTTTTTGTCACAGCAGTTTGCCCTGTACCCTAACTAATAGGGCCACATTCTGGAACTTAGTATTTGTCCAATAAATGGTGGGAAAAACATGGAAGGCAGGGAGAGGAATGACCTGATCAGGCATATGTATGTAAAGGGAGAACTGAGGTAGAGAGAGGCTGGAAACAGAGACAAGAGATGGAGGAACCCGTAATGTGAGAGGATTACTCTATGCCAGATACTGTACTGGGCATTTTCCTAAACATTATCTTACTTAATCCTCATGGTAACTTTCAGAAATGTTATTATTTCCATTTACTTATAAGCAATCCCAAGCTTAGCATACCCAGACTCTCAAGCTGGTAAAGCAGCAAAGTTGAAATTCACACCCAGGTTTGTCTCCAAAGCTAGTGCTCTCCCTTCTGCACCAGCCTGTCCCTCGGTAAGAGATGCCATGGAGGTGGGCATAGGGTGGAGTTGTCCAGCCTGGGATGGTGGAGTGTAGTGGTAAGCAGAGAGCAGCAGATGATATGCAATACATTTCAGCGATAGAACTGATAGGTGTTGATGACTGACTTGGAGCCTCAGAAAACAAGAATTACCCATTCACTTGTTCATGGTCAAGGAAGAAATCCAAGATTTTGTGGGGTTTGTAATCTGTTTTTGTTTGTTTTTTTTCTAAATTGGATTCCGTTTTTTTTTATCTTTTCCGTTTCAGATCTCATTCAGTTTATTTATGTTTCTCTCTCTAGGAGTCTGGTTTCTCATTATGTAGAGATGCTTGTAGTGATTGTCTCCAAAGGCTTATCACCTCCCGCTCTTTCCATTAGGGTGTCCCTTTCTCTTGTCCCACATCAAACACATACCAGGTAGAGCTTGCAACCGAACCTACTGGCAGCCTTTTTGGAAAGCTGGAGGATGGTTTAGTTTACTCCAGGCCATCAGTAGCAAAGCATTTCTTCCTTTGCTTGGACCAGTGGTTTGGTCTGGAATGGCATTCAAAATCTCTATTGCTGTTCCTTGCTTGTACTGAAGGTGGTTTAATTGAAATTGGTATTCTAAATAATGCAGTAACATTGAGGTATAAATTTCTTGTCATCGTTCAGCAAAGAACATGGGGAACACCCAGAGGAAGAGTTTAGAAACCAGCTTAAACTTTTATGGCAGGTGTCTTTATGTTTAATGACCATTAACCTCCATGCATGATGTATCTAGCACTTCACAGGTTTCAAACGATTCCATATTTCTTATGACACTCCACCCTCTTGAGAACTCTAAGTAGGCAAGGTAAGAAGTATTATCTCTATTTCCAGAAGAAGTAAGCTCAGGTAGTTAGATGGCTAGCCTAAGCTCTCTTGGCCAGTGTTGTCTTAGAACTCGAAGGTCACTTAGTTCCTCATTGTGATCTTTCCTTCCATAACAACCTGCCATATATATGGAACAATAGGGTGTAATATCAGAAGGCAAAAAACAGAATCTTATATTTCATGATGGTCTCTGCCCTCAATATATTTGCCCTCTTTCAAACATCCCAGGTCATTTTACAAACAAAATGCCATTATTCCCAAAGATATGGAAGCACCTGTAATAGTAGAGAAACAGTCTTATAAGAACTAAAAGCATTTTTCAGATGAGAAAGATTGTAGAGTGTTTCCAGAGCTGGAGTTTCTCCTCCCATAAGCTGGTTTATAGGGAAGCAACTATAGTGACTGGCCCTGGGCTGTTTGGTAAAAAGCTTATATAGGCAGGACAGAAATATAACTCAAAAGCAAAATCCGCCTCATTTTTATCTTTGGGTAGAACACTTCATGAACTTCTAGAAAAATATCTCAACTCCTTCAGCAGAGTCAAGCTCTGGGAGCCAGGCTGATGGCCCCAGGTCTTCTTTATGTTAGAAATGAGACTGTCGAGAACTTGTACAACACATTCAGGGCACAGTTCTACAGGCTAAGTCTCTCCAGAATGCAGATGCTGTCTTTTTCATCTTTGGAGTTCTAGTGCCTAGGACACTAGGTGCTCATTAAATGTGTGGGGGATTATAAGTAGACAAGATGAACTATATGAGCCTCTGCCAGTATTTTGCCAAAGTAGCATCAATGAACCCACTCTAGTTTTTTACATATAAATGTTTTTTATTTAATTTTTTTTTTGCGATATGCAGGCCTCTCACTGTTGTGGCCTCTCCCATTGCAGAGCACAGGCTCCGGACGCACAGGCTCAGCGGCCATGGCTCACGGGCCCAGCCGCTCTGCGGCATGTGGGATCTTCCCGGACCGGGGCACGAACCCGTGTCCCCTGCATCGGCAGGCGGACTCTCAACCACTGCACCACCAGGGAAGCCCTATTTAATATTTTTTATTGAAGTATAGTTGATTTACAGTATTATGTTTCAGGTGTTCAACATAGTGATTCAATATATTAATAAATTATATTCCATTTAAAGTTATTATAAAATAATGACTGTATTTCCCTGAGCTGTACAAAATATCCTTGTAGCTTATATATTTTATATAGAGTAATTTGTCCCTCTTAATTCCCTCTCCCCACTGATAACCACTAGTTTGTTCTCTATATCTGTAACTCATTTTCTGTTTTGTTATATTAATCAGTTCATTTTATTTTTTAGATTGCACATATAAGTGTTAACATACAATATTATGTATGTTAGTTAACATAGTATTGGAAGTCCATAGTATTGGAGTCCATAGTATTGGAAGTCTTGCTCCAACTGACTTATTTGACTAAGCATAATACCCTCCAGGTCCATCCATATTGTTGCAAATGGCAGAATTTCTTCTTTTTTTTTTTTTTTATGGCCGAGTAACATTCCATTGTATATAACACATCTTCTTTATCCATTCATCTGTTAATGGGCACGTAGGTTGCTTCCATATCTTTGCTATTATAAATAATACTGCTGTGAACATTGGCAGGCATGTATCTTTTCAAACTAAAAGACAAAAACTGTTTTCGTTTTCTTCAGATACACACCGAGAAGTGGAATTGCTGGATCATGTGGTAGTTCTATTTTTAGTTTTTTAAGGAACCTCCATACTGCTTTCCATAGTGGCTACACCAAGTTACAATCCCACTAATAATGTACTAGGCTTCCCTTTTCTCCACATCCTCGCCAACATTTGTTATTGTGTTATTTTTAATGCTAACCATTCGGACAAGTGTGAGGTGATATCTCATTGTGTGTTTGATTTGCATTTCCCTGATGATAAGCAATGTTGAGCATCTTTCCATGTGCCTATTGGTCGTCTGCATTTCCTTTTTGGAAAAAATGTCTATTCAGTTCTTCTGCCCATTTTTTAATCAGGTTGTTTGTTTGATGTTGAGTTGTATGAGCTGTTTATATGTGTTGGATATTAACCCCTTATTGGTTATATCATTTGCAAATATTTTCTCCCATTCAGTAAGTTGTCTTTTCATTTTTTTGATGGCTTCCTTTGCTGTGCAAAAGCTTATGAGTTTGCTTAGGTCCCATTTGTTTATTTTTACTTTTATTTCCTTTGCTTTAGGAGACAGATCCAAAAACATATTGTTATGATTTATGTCAAAGAATGTCCTGCCTGTGTTTTCCTCTAGGAGTTTTATGGTTTTCGGTCTTACATTTAGGTCTTTAATCCATTTTGAGTTTATTTTTGTGTATGGTGTTAGAGAATGTTCTAATTTCATTCTTTTACATGGAGCTGTCCAGTTTCCCCAGCACCACTTATTGAAGAGACTGAGACTGTCTTTTCTCCATTGTATATTCTTGCCTTCTTTGTCATAGAATAATTGACCATAAGTGTGTGGGTTTATTTCTGGGCTCTCTATTCTGTTCCATTGAACTATTTGTCTGTTTTTGTGCCAGTATCATGCTGATTTGATTACTTTAGCTTTGTAGTATAATCTAAAGTCAGGGAGCATGATACCTCCAACTTTGTTCTTTTTTTCTCAAGATTGCTTTGGCTATTTGGGGTCTTTTAAGGTTCCATATAAATTTTAGGATTATTTGTTCTAGTTCCGTGAAAAATGTCATGGGTATTTTGATAGGGATTGCATTAACTTTGTAGACTGCTTTCAGTAGTATGGATATTTTAACAATATTAATTCTTCAAACCTATGAACATGGGATAGCTTTCCATTTCTTTGTATCATCTTCAGTTTCCTTCATTAATATTTTATAGTTTTCAGAGTATAAATCTTTCACCTCCCTGGTTAAGTTTATTCCTAGTATTTTATTATTTTTGATGAGATTTTAAATGGATTATTTTCTTGCTTTCTCTTTCTGATAGTTCATTATTAGTGTATAGAAAAGCAACAGATTTCTGTATGTTAATCTTGTATCCTGCAACTTTACTGAATTCATTTATTAGTTCTAATAGATTTTTGATGGAGACTTTATGGTTTTCTATTTATAGTATCATGTCATCTGCAAATAGTGACAGTTTTACTACTTCCCTTCCAATTTGGATGCCTTTTATTTCTTTTTCTTTTCTGATTGCTGTGGCTAAGACTTCCAATACTATGTTAACTAGAATTGACAAAAGTGGGCATCCTTGTCTTTTTCCTGATTTTAGAGGAAAAGTTTTTAGCTTTCCACCATTGATTATGATGTTAGCTGTGGGTTTGTTCTAAATGGCTTTTATTATGTTAAGGTATGTTCCCTCTATACCAACTTTGGTAAGAGTTTTTATTGTGAATGGATGTTTAATTTTGTCAAATGCATTGTCTGCGTCTATTGAGATGATTATGTGATTTTTATCCTTCCTTTTGTTAATGTGGTGTATCACATTGATTGATTTGTAGTAACTGAACCACTTTGCATAAAATCCCACTTGATTATGGAACAAATCCCACTTGAGTATGCTGTATGATCTTTTTTATATATCGTTGAATTCAGTTCACTAATATTTTGTTAAGGATTTTTGCATCTATATTATCAGAGATATTGGACTGTAATTTTCTTTTTTTGTGTCTTTGTCTGGTTTTGACATCAAAGTAACGTTGGCCTCATAGAATGAATTTGAGAGTGTCCCCTCCTCTTCAATTTTTGGGATAGTTTGAGGAGAATAGGTATGAGCTCTTCTTTTTATGTCTAATAGAATTCCCCTGTGTAGCCTTCCTGTTCTGGTCTTTTGTTTGCTGGGAGTTTTTTAAATTTCAATTTCACTACTGGTGATCAATCTGTTCAGAGTGTCTATTTCTTCTTGATTTAGTCTTGGAAGGTTGCATATTTCTAGAAATTTGTCCATTTCTCTAGGTTGTCCAATTTTTCGGCAACCTAGAGAAATGGACGTTGTATTGCTGTTCATTGTATTCTCTTAAGATTTTTTATGTATCTGTGATATCAGTTATAACTCTCCTCTTTCATTTCTTATTTTGGTTATCTGAGTCCTTTCTTTTTTTTTTTTTTTTTTTTTTTTGATGAGCCTGGCTAAAGGCTTATCAGTTTTGTTTATCTTTTCATAAAACCAGCTGTTGGTTTCATTGATCTTTTCTATTGCTTTTTTTTTTTTTTTTTTGGTCTCTATTTATTTCCTCTCTGATCTTTATTATTTCCTTCCTTCTGCTGATTTTGACCTTTGCTCTTTTTCTAATTCCTTTAGGTGGTAGGTTAGCTTGTTTATTTGAGATTTTTGTTTGTTGAGGTAGGCCTGGATCACTACAAAATTCCCTCTTAGAACTTCTTTTGCTGCATCCCATAGATTTTGGCAGGTTGTGCTTTCATTTTCATTTTTCTCAAAGTATTTTCTGATCTGTTCTTTGATTTCTTCATTGACCCATTGGTTTTTTCATAGCATGTTGTTTAGTCTCCACACATTGGTGTTTTCCCCATTTTTCCTACTGTAATGGATTTTTAGTTTCATATCATTGTGTTCAGAAAAAAATGCTTGGTATAATTTCTATCCTCTTAAATTTGCTGAAACTTGTTTTGTGGCCTAGCATGTGATTTATCCTGGAGAACATGCCATATGCACTTGAGAAGAATATGTATTCTGCTGGGTTTGGATGGAATGTCCTATAAATATCTATTAAGTCCAACTGGTCTAGTGTATCATTTAAAGCCACTATTTCCTTATTGATATTCTGTTTGAATGAGCTGTCCATTGATGTAAGTGGAGTGTTATTGTATTATTATTGTATTATTGTCAACTTCTCCATTATTATTATTGTATTATTGTATTATTGTCAACTTCTCCATTTTTGTCTGTTAGTATTTGCTTTATATATTTAGGTGCTCCTGTATTAGGTGCATAGATGTTAACAAGTATAATATCCTCTTCTTGTTTTGATCCCTTTATCATTATGTAATGCCCTTCTTTATCTTTTGTTAGACTCCATTTTAAAGTCTATTTTGTCTCATATGAGTATTGCTATCTACACTACCTTGTTGTTTCCGTTTGCATGAAATATCTTTTTTCAGCCCCTCACTTTCAGTCTGTGTGTGTCTTTAACTCTGAAGTGAGTTTCTTGTAAGCAGCATATAGATGGATCTTGTTTTTTTTTTTACCAGTCAGAAACCCTATGTCTTTTTTTTTTTAATAATACTAGCTGTTATTTCTTTTTTTTAATTAATTTATTTTTATTTATTTATTTTTGGCTGTGTTGGTTCTTTGTTGCTGCTCACGGGCTTTCTCTAGTTGCGGCGAGCAGGGGCTACTCTTTGTTGTGGTGTGCAGGTTTCTTGTCGCAGTGGCTTCTCTTATTGCAGAGCACAGGCTCTAGGCGAGCAGCCTTAAGTAGTTGCAGCACATGGGCTCAGTAGTTGTGGCTCACAGGCTCTAGAGCTCAGGCTCAGTAGTTGTGGTGCACAGGTTTAGTTGCTCCGTGGCATGTGGAATCTTCCCGGACCAGGGCTTGAACCCATGTCCCCTGCATTGGCAGGCGGATTATTAACCACTGTACCACCAGGGAAGCCCAACCCTATGTCTTTTGATTGGAGCATTTATTACTTTGTCATTTAAAGTGATTATTGATAGGTATGTACTTATTGCCATTTTGTTACTTGTTTTCTGGTTGTTTTGTAATTCTCCTCTGTTCTTTTCTTCTTCTTTTACTTTCTTCCATTGTAGCTTGGTGATTTTCTTTAGTGGTATGCTTGTGTTCTTTTCTCTCTAGTTTTTGTGTATCTATTGTATATTTTTGATTTGTGGTTACCAAGGGGTTCATATATGTTGACCTATAACTATAGATACTTGTTTTAAACTGGTAGTTATTTAAGTTCAAGCACATTCTAAAAGATCTACATTTTTTACTTCCCTCCCTCATATTTTGTGTTATTGATGTCATGTTTTGCATCTTGCATGTTTACCCCTTCACTATTTACTGTAGTTATAGTTGATTTTAAATGTTTTTGCCTTTTATTCTTCATACTAGCTTACCTAGGTGGTTGATCCTCAGCCTTTACTGCATATTCACCTTTACTAAACGAGATTTTTCCTTTCCTATAAATACTTACTTCTTGTCGTAGTCTTTTCTTTTCCACTTAGAGAAGACCCTTTAACATTTCCTTTAGGGTAGGTTTAGCATTAATGATCTGAGTTTTTACTTATTTGAGAGGTTCTTTATCTCTCCTTCAATTCTAAATGATAATCTTGCTGGGTAGAGTACCCTGGGTTGCAGGTTTTTCCCCTTCAGCACTTTGAATTTATGCTGTCACTCCCTTCTGGCCTGCAAATTTTCTGCAGGAAAATCAGCTGATAGCCTTATGGGGGTTCCCTTGTAACTAACTCTTTTTTTCTCTCTCTTACTGCCTTTAGAATTCTCTAACTTTTGTCACTTTAATTATGATATGTGCTTGGTGTGGGTCTATTTGGGTTCATCTTATTTGGGATCCTGTGTGCTTCCTGTACCTGATATCTGTTTCCAGGTACAGGAAGGGGGAGCTAGAGCCAGAGCCAGGTGTGAGCTGAGCTTCTCCTTTGCTCAGTGGCCAACACCACCCTGTTGGGGGCAGGGTTGGTTCCCTGGTTGCTGGAGCAGAAGCCCTGAGGGTTGGATCTGAGCTGGTCCATTCTTTCTAAGTTTGTGCTCTCCCCCTTCCCAGCACCAGCACTTTCACCCTAGAGGGAAGCGGTGCTAGAGCAAGAGGGTTCTTGGCACGGGTCAGGGCATGGGCTGTGGTGGTCCCAGCCCCAGTCAGAGTTCTCAACCAGTTCCAACGTGCTGCCTCCATAAGCAGCATTAATGGCTGTTCCTGCCCCATTCAGATGCTGTTCCGGGTCTGAGCTGGCTCCATGCCTCTCAACTGAGCATTCGCCTTGGCCATGGCACTTGCCTCACCCTAGCGTGGAGCTGCGTCACAGAGCCAGCAGGGCTGCAGTGGAACTTGGTTCAAGCTGGGGCATGTGCCACGGCAGTCATGGGAAACTGGCCAGAGTCCCACACAGTTTCAGTCTGCTTCCTCCACCTCATTTTGGGAATAAGCAGGCATGTGCATACTCTTCACAAGCAGAGTCTTGGGTTCTTACAGCCCCTCCTGTTAGTCCCACTGGTTTTCCAGCCAGCTAAGGGGACTTGTCCTCCCGGTGTTGGACCCCAGGGCCGGGACATCCATTATGTGGCTCTAATCACTCTCTCTCCCGGGAAGATCTCTGCCTGTGTAACCCCCTTCCTCATCTGTGTCCCTTCCCAGGGGCACAGATCCCAACCTGATTGCTTCTCTTCTCCTCCTGCCCAATCCTGTGTGGATCTTTCTTACAGCCTTGCTTGTACAGGAGTCTTTTTGCCAGCATCCATAGTTTTCAGTGAGATTGTTCCACTTGTAGATGTATTTGTTATGTGTTCTTAGGAAGGAGGCAAGCTCCATGTCCTCCTATTCTACCATCTTGATGTCCTACTCTTACATATAAATATTTTGACCCCAACAGCAATGAAGAAGATGCCCATCAATATACCAAAGACCCTTTGCTTCTGCCTCAACCTGTATCACTGAGTCCCACTGTGTCATTCTATCCACTCCTCTCTGCCTTTCTCTTTGACTCCCTGTATGTTTCTAAATCATTCTCTCTTTCTCTCTCATACAGTTTTTCTCATGGATTAGCTAAGAAATAAACACAAACTATAAGTCATTTATAAAATTTATTATGAATTAATCCTGGTAGGAATGATTACTATTACTGTTAGAATCAAAACTTTACAAGTACTGAAACTATATTCAATAAAATTTATTTAAACTAAAAACTGGTGAAAAGATAAAATATTCCTGAAAAACTTTCTTATGAAAAAATGCACCAGAGAAAATTTCACTTTGTAGAAATAATGACCATAAGAGAAACACTCATTATGGTCAAAGCTATAACCATTTAAAAAATAACTTATCAATGACAAACATGAATACTTGACATAAAATGTAAATGAAAAAAAAATGGTCCTGGTGAAAATAATTTTAGTAACATAAAAATGAAAGTGGAAAAATATGAAAAATCATAAATGCACTCTATAGAAAATTAATTAATCAGGGAATTAAGTTGTCCTAATGATTTTCACTCCACAAAGTGCTTTCTTGAACCAAATTATAATGCTGGTATAATTCTGACTGAAATGTTTATATTAAGAATGTCCTTGGGGTCAAAATATTGAATCAAAACAGCAGACACTAAAAACCCTCTACCAGTGACATGGGATATCTGAAAGGCCACAAATTATGTCCTGAGACAGGAAACCATCTTCTCTGGACTTGAGTTTTTATCTCTTTCAGATGAAGATATTGGAATAGAAACAAATCCCTTTGTTTCTAAAGTTCTATAATTCTTTGATTAACTGGATAAGTATTAAATTCTTTAATTTTTAAAAACTTCATTCCAAGGCAGTATGAATAAAGAGATCATGAAGGTAAGTCAGAGATAAACCCAAACAAAAATTTTTTTGGACACAAAATATTAAGACCTAGACAATTAATTATATAAACGACATAGTTAAAATTACAAAAACATGTTGTTGCTTTGATAAATAACAAAAATTGATTTACTTTATAAACTGAGGGGAAAAAGATCTCATTTTTCATTCATTTCTGAATTCTGCAAGATAAAGCATAACAGACACCATTACATTTATATGACTAGTAGAGTTTGTGGTGAAATCCTCAAAATATGATTTTTTCATATTTTATACTGCTGGCCAGAGAGAGTATTTAACTTACACTTTATGTTGAACTAGATACTTTATCCAGAGCAGTCATAAAATAACAAGGCACATTCAGTCAGTTTACAAACAAAATTACTAATCAGATCATCAGTGTAAAATTGGGTTAATTAAATAAGCAATAGGTTTATGTATTCATTTTGCATAAAACATTTTTTCTCTAGTTTTGGCATGCATATTCAATATTGCTTATAGCTTTAAACATCTTTGAAGGTATCCCTATTTGAAAGTATTCACATTAATTCCCATTTCTGTTAAGGTGATTGACATGACCTACAGGTTGAACTTAAGACACATCTTGACACCCCTTATCAGAGTACGAAGGACACATTCAGAAGTTGCTACCATGGAACAAACTTTCTGGTTAAAACAACCAAGAAGACCCACTACTGAAAGACCACCATCCTGGTTTAGATAACTACTGGCAATCCTCCCTCCCAGGCTGGATGGAGTTCTAAATCATCAAAAAGAAGTTAAAAAGCAAATGTGGCTACTTTTACTCACTATCTGTATATATATTTGATTATAGAAAACTAAACGTTCAGGGACTTCCCTGGTGGTCCAGTGGCTTAGACTCCACACTCACAATACAGGGAGCCCAGGTTCGATCCCTGGTCTGGGAACTAGATCCCTCATGCATGCCATGACTAAAGATCCCACATGCCGCCACTAAAGATCCCACATGCCACAGCTAAAGATCCCACATGCCACAACTCAGGATCCCACATGACACAACAAAGATCCAGGGTGCCACAACTAAGACCCTGCACAAATAAATAAATAAGTAAACACTAAAAAAGAAAAAAAACTAAACATGCAAACAAAAACTTGGATTTCATGCAGACTCACTTATGAAAGAAAAGAAGTCTCAGAGACAATTGGAGCTGCATTGCTTTGCAGATTTTAATTATTTGGGCCTGCAAATAATAATGATAATGAAAATAATAATAATATCACCTAACAATTAGCGAGGCACTCACTATTCTAAACTTATATGCATTTAATCATTACTAAAACACCATGGGATAGATGCCATTATTATGCCCATTTTACAGCTGAGGACACTGAGGCTCAGGGAGGTCATGTAAGTTAACTAAGGTCATACAGCTAGGAAATGTGAGACCGAGGATTTGAATTCAAGCAGTGTGGCTCCAAAGCCTACACAGTGCAACCACCCCAGCACAGTGTGGGTTTAGGGCGGAGGAAGGTTACATACAGAAATATAAATTTCTTTTCTGAAGCACTTGAATGAGAACTTTAGGTATAAATTTTTCTATTTAATGTGGAAGGCAACTCCTTTGCAAGTATAGATCTTAAGACCCTGATTTCTCAGGTTACATTGTAATATGTCCTTTCCTTCATGAGGTTTTATTTTCTCATCTTAAAGTTTCCCTTTCCTGTTTGACTACAATTTAATTGCTCTTTGGAGTCAGAGTCCCTTAAAAATTCTAGTGAATGTTCTTATCCTGTTTTCTTCATTCCATTTGTGGGTCACAACTGCCTTATCTCTAAATCTAATCCAGGACTGTTCTTTGCATTTGCATTTCGGGAGGATCAGGTGAGAGGGGAGACAGAATAATACCAGCATACTCCATTATGTGTCCTGCATCCCCAGCTCCCTCTAGCTCAATCCTTCACCACTCTAACATATCTTTGAAAGTGACCAAGTTCAAAAAGGCAATTTTGTAGTTTAAACCACTGTGTTTAACTGAAAAGGTGAGGTGGAAGCTTAAGATTAAAATAAGTTCAATTATCTTAAGTTTCACTAAAAAACTATGCATTCAACCCCTAATAATGAAATGGAACAGCATTCTACTCGTGTATTCGTTCATTTAACAGAGACTTATGGAGTGCCCACTCCCTGCCTGGTTGTGCTCAGGGCTGGCGACATGAAGTGAAAGAAGGCATGACAGCCTGTGCCCTCAAGACCAATGTGAGAATTTAAAATGCACAGGTGCCGTGACTGTTAAGTTCAGTGAGAGTGTGAAAGAGGAGAGGTCAGTTCCTCTTGTGGAAGGTCAGAAAAAGCTTCATCGAACGTGTGACGCTTTGGCTGAGTCTCAAAAGAAGAGAGTTTCCAGAGCAGCCCAGGAATTGGGAGCCGGGGGAGGGATTCTAGGCAGAAGGTACAGAGGGACCAATATCACAGGGCCTGTTCCAGGTTCTACGAGGAGTTCAGATAGTGTTTGATGCAGTGGGGAGGAGTGTGCAAGGAGGGAAAGGCTGGAGGGGTAACCAAGGCCACATCACAGCAGGCCTCAGAGGCCACATTAACAAGTGTGTGCTTTCCGAGGGCAGTGGAAACCATGTGGTTTTTAAGCAAGAGAGTGCCAATATCAGATCTGTGTTTATGGGTCGTCACTGGCTACAGCATGAACTGTAGGAGGCGACCAAGAGCAAGGAGGCAGATTAGGAGGTGGGTTCATTAGTCAGACTGAAAGATGTTGAGGGCAAACTAAGGCCATTGAGAGAGCTGCAGTTGGCCTACCCGGCTCCTTTCTGAGATTTAGAAAAAGCTGCTCCCTCTGGATATCGTTAAGAAACGGCGTCGGGCTTCCCTGGTGGCACAGTGGTTGAGAGTCCGCCTGCCGATGAAGGGGACACGGGTTCGTGCCCTGGTCTGGGAAGATCCCACATGCCGCGGAGCGGCTGGGCCCGTGAGCCATGGCTGCTGAGCCTGCGCGTCCGGAGCCTGTGCCCCGCAACGGGAGAGGCCACGACAGTGAGAGGTCCGCGTACCGCAAAAAAAGAAAGAAAAGAAAAGAAAAAGAAACGTGGTCCCCTCGGGCTGTGGAGCCCCACTGGCTGGGATGCAGATGACCCTCACCACCTTCAGCCAGGCCTCTGGGCAGTGCACAAACTGCTCAGCACATGCAGTGGCCTTGACAGTAGTGTCAGGATGAAGCGGAAGGAGCTGAACATGGTAGAACGGATGGAATGTGAAAGATGAGGACAAGATGAGTCAAGAATGACTCCCAGATTTCTAATGTGGGTGAATGTGGGTGAATGACGATAACATCTACCAAGAAAGAAAATGTAATGATAAAAATAAATTCGAAAGAACAGAAAACCAGGTCAAAATAAATGTTTCCAATGTACACATGCTGGTGGATGAAAACATACTCATCTATTGAGAGGGGCCTCTTGATGATCAGCCATGCCTAGTTCTAGGATAGAGGTTCTTCTGTACCTACAGCTGCTCCCACAGCTCCAGAGTCTTTATCTGAGGTCTGTATCCATTCCTTCAAATCTGGAGTTATTTCTCTTTTCCTTGTTAAGTGGTGAGAATATGGAAACGCAGAGGATAAGTCCTCTCATAGAGCCAACTGCACATCCTCCCTTCCTGAGAGCTGCCCTAGAATATTATGAGCAGAGTCTGGGGCTCCCAAGCCCTGGGACAGTGTTACATTTCTGACACTTTCTCTCATATGCAACTAGGACAGAGGAAGCCTATTCATCTTCTGATGGAGCTTAATAACCACACCAGAAATTACCAAGGAATTAATCAGCCATGTGAGGACTGAGGTCATGGATGATTCCTCTCGTCAACTCCAGGACTAGACACATTGAGGGAATAGTGGCTGAGGAATCATTCATTATTTGTCAATACAGGACTCTAGTGAAAGTAACAATATCTTCCTTTGGATGGTTACATCAGTCAGGATAGGCTAGGCCATGAGGTCATAACGTAACCCTCCAACCTCAATGGTTTAGAACAACAGAGCCTTGTTTCTACTCATGCTACATGTCCCAGGTGGTCTGGGGCTCTGCCCTACATCGTCATGTCCTCACTCCTGGACCCAGGCTGATGGAGCAGATGCTACCTAGAGCTATACTACCTAATATGGTGGTCCCCAGCCACATGTGGCTGCATAACTTAAATGGAAATTAATTAAAATTCAATAAAATTTATTAAAATTCAATTTCTCAGTTGCGCTAGCCATATTGCAAGTGTTCATTGCCACTTGAGGCCAGTGGCTGTTCTGTTGGAGAGTGTAGATAGAGAACATTTCCATCATTACAGAAAGTTGGACTGGGCGTGCTGAGTTGAGCACTGGAGCTTTGGCGGTCTTACACCAACAAGTAAATGTCATGTGGTCCCATCCAACCAATAAGATTAAAAAGTGCAATTCCTCCCTGTGCCCAGAAAACAGAGAGCAAGAAATATTTGGTGAGCAGCATTAGCAATCACCCATTCGTAGCTTCAGAAGAGCTCACCATTTCCCCCTTATTTTTGTTGTCATCCAAGATATCAACAGAGAAAGAAGCAGTCATAATTTGGAAATGTGAAAAGCAGAACAGGAGGTCACATATACGTTGTGAGTCCATAATTATATTGGATGAATAACACTTATAGCAATGACATTTCACTGAGCTCTTCCTCTGGGTTAGGCACCTTATTTTATCTTCACAGTGGCCCTGTGTAGGTATATTATAATCCCCACTTTAAAAATGAGGAAACTGAGGCTCAGAGAGGTTAAGTAACTTGACCACAGAGGTCTACCTGATCTCAAAGCGCCAGAGATTCTTTATATGGAGATGGAATATACCATTTCCCAGGTCTTTTAATTTTTACCCTTCAGTTCCATAATGTCACTCAATTCCTAACTTCTAATTCTACATAAATGCTTTAGAGAAGCTAGGTAGATGTGTTTGGCGTAGTTACAGATCTATTCAATTAAAAGCATTTGTGGGCCTGAACTGCAGGAAGACACAGAATGAAATGACTATTTCATACTTTCAACTGCTTGGAAAAAGTATAAATGTACACATATATATTTATGAAATTGATCTGTGTATCATTAAGCTCCTTGGAAACCCTGAAAATCTAAGTGGCAAATTTGTGCAAAATATTCAACTACGATGGAGAGACTATTAAGTATGCTACATTCTTCTTGTTCTACTTTTGTTTTTTTAAGGTCATCCTGGTGCCAACGTTCCATCTTTTTAGATGCCAAAATGGCAGTCCACAGGTCCTGAATATTTAGCACTGGAGCGGAAACTTTAGCTGTAGAGTTGGGGAAGTATGACCCTGACAGGAAGCCCTCCAGCCCTCTGAATGCTGGCCAGGAGCCCCCTGACCTTTGACCCTTGTTTAAGGACCTCTCTTTGGGTTTGGAGCACAGGGGGTGGCTGCTGGTGCCCTATCGATAGCATCCCAGAAACTACACTACCAAGGCTATCCATCCCTCTGATTGGCCAAATAAATCACATCATCTCTCCCTGATACTCTTCCTTTCTCTCCCTTTGCAGCATGCTGTAGCACAGTAAACGGTGCCATTTCAGCAATTTTAAAGGTGACTTCCAATAAAATATGTTTGCAGATTTACTTCAGGGCTGGTAGGCTAAGCTCTAAATTTACACCAGGTCAACCACGGAGAGCTCTTCAATTAAAAAAAAGGAAAGAAAATACAGAAAGTAAAGATTCCATCAACATTTATCTTTGGATTATAAAAAAATTCATTTGGGCTTTTTCCTGTTTTCTGTTATTTTTTTTACTTTTTTTTTTTTTTATGTGAATCTATTTCTTCTCTCTTCGTTTTTAACAGAAAAGAAAAAATGCCCATGAAGAGCAACTGACTGGAGCTTTTCAATAGCCTGGTTTATAAACCTCTCTTGTAATGCCTGGAAGTAAAGAGAAATCCTCCATGTGGCCTGACTGTTGCTTCACAGGGAGCCCAGTGCTTTAAGCTGCAGACGTGCATGCCTGGCAGACTTCACCGCTTGGGTGCAATTTGAAGCGCTTCTATTGGTCCCCTCCCCCCTTTCTTATGAAAACTGAGGGATTAGCAGAGCCTGAGACAGACACCCTGCTGAGCTGCCAGCATCAGTGGACTCCGCAGGCTTTTTCCTCTTTCTTCCAGACCTCAGTACCCATCTCTTTCGAGGAAAACTGTCTTCCATCCCTGTAAATGCATAACCTTTGGCCTCTGCCAAACAAAGACTGCAGATTGCTTCATACATTTTATTTGCCAAGAATTTACTGGAGCCCATAAGACAAATTTCTGTGGCTGGGAAAACTGTACCCTTTTTGTTTGTTGTTATTGTTGTTTTTAATCTAGGCTGCGGTCCAAAAGTTTGCAGCATGAGTGAACTGTTAACGCTCCGCTTTCTAGTTGTATTTGGCCTGGAAAAAGCAAACACATGGCAGTGCTTTGTGTGACATTATATATTAGAGGTTTCTAATGTTTGGTATTTGCCTTGTCATCTTCAAAATAAAACTTGAAAGGGGGAATACTAAAACATTAAACCCATGGGGTATAAAGCAATTCTTTGCCAAGTAGCAAAAGCATAAATAAAATCAAGTTTATCTTCATAACACACTGTATCTAGGTAAATGGGAGATATGTTTATCCCACTTTGTGGATGGGTATACTGACTGGGTCTAGGCCACACACCACAGGGTCACAAAATCAGCTGGAGGTGGATCCGTATCTGTCGCTGTCCAAGAGTTCTCACCCTTTGGGTTCACTGCCTGCCTTACAGGATGTTGGAGATTAATTTTGAAGCATAACACTTTATGTGAAAGCCACTTTAGATAAAATGCGTGAACATGCCCTGTCAACTTTACAACTATCAAAATGTATCCCCAATGCCACTGAATGTTCCATATTTATCAGAGCTTTTGTTTCAGTCCAAAATAGGAACTGAGAGAGGAAGAGAAACGTGACACTTAGAACTACAAAGATAGGTCATGCTTGCTTCTGTGACATAGCATGTTCCTTTGAAGATTTAATTCACCTGGAAACTATGGCAGGCATAAAGCCCAGTTTCAACTGGGGAAGGAAACAGACAATTGCATTTGTCAGAGTTTTGTGGGGGATGGAAAGATATACAGTAAAAGTACCATAGCAACTGTGCCCCTTCTCTCCTTTCATGCCTGAGCTCCTGCAAGTGAGCTGACGCTGTAATTCTTGGGGTATAATACCCTTTGCGGGCTGTTGTGACGAGGGACCACTAAAGGTAGAGCAGACTCTGTGGACTGTGTCCTACTCCGCTCTGTCCTCATGCCTGGCACATTCTGTGTGATCATGGGTGGTGGTGCCTCTGGGGGTCTTGCTGAGTGGAGGAAAGCAGCTGGTCATGTCAGGAAGGTTGCAGAACCAGGCAGGGGCCTGAGCCAAGCCTTGTTCTTTCTTTGGTTGTAGCTTCAAGCTTCGTTTTTTGGTTTGTTTTGTCTTGTTTTTGTTTGTTTGCTTGTTTTAAATCTGTCTTATCATGGCATCCTTTACACTACCTAAGCATGGAATTAGCCTGGCAATCTGATTGTACCTCTAAGCTTGTATTTTCTGCTATTTGCACAAATATGTTAGGCACATGACATATATCACATTTTAATATTCTCTTTTAAGTAAGCAAGTGCTTGACACCTTTCTGACATCCCTGCTGAGTCATCTGTTACTCACTGTTTGGAAGAAAAGCAGTCATATGAAGTGATAAGGAATGCTAGTTGATGTGGTATCATCCTGTCACCCGCAAGTGTGCCCCACGTTATCACCTAAAAACCTGTTCACGGGAGGAACAGGAAGGTGATGAGAGGAAGGGAATCAGCAAGAGTTATACATGCTCCAAAGAAGCAACAGCTGTGTCAATCCCAAGTGCCCTATAGATACCGTAATGGGAGATAATTAGAGAATTTCAAACAGAAATGCAAGGCTGCTTCCTTTCCTGAGTACTTGGCTGAAAGGCCTCAGGGCTTCTGAGGAGCAGAAAACTTATTCACAGGCCCCGAGGGTTCTTAATCCTTCCACATTCCATTGGAACTCAAACATCTCCAACTCTTTCTTTCTCACACATTATTCATTGGCATCTCTGGAACCTCAGCTAAAGCCAGCTTGGAATGAAACCATTGTGTTCCCCAGCGAGGCTGCTAACCCTTTCATTTTCTAGTAAGATAACAGCTATATTTACTTCTTTTGAAAAAGGCAGCTGAAACAGAAGGGGTGTAGCATGTACTTTCTTAAGGCCATCTGTCTCCCAGCTGAAAGGCCCCCAGCACAGCCTCTGACCCTTCCCCTCATTGCAGCAGCAGCCCATTTTGTCACAGAAGTGAGAAGTGAACAGTTCCAGAGGTTTCAGGAGATGACCTCAAAGCACCTCTGTTTTCTGTCAGCCTTCCCAGATTCCCACTTTGTTTCAGGCCTGGGCCCAGTGAGCTGACGTGCTTGCTCGCTAAGCAGGCAGTGCGCCACCAGAGTGCCAGGGTGGGGACCGCCGGCCAGACGCTAATGGGGTCCCACAGGGAGTGAGTCCAGACCCACAGTGTCAACACATCTGTCAGCCTGGAATAGCCCCACTCCAGGTTAAAGGGTTTGGCCAATTTCAAACTAATGTGATTATATAAACAATAGCTTCTGTAGCAAAGAAAAACTGCTTCATCTGAAAGGAAATGCTATTTGTTTCTGATGATTTTCCTAGAAGCTGGACACAGCTTTATTTCACAGAGTAATGGATTAGGCTTACAGTATAGGGAGAATTCTCTTTACCCCAAGATCTTAAAGACCTCTGTAATTTCATTAATCCTCACAGGTGAATGCTCTAAATTTTGACTTCTATATAAATGTTCCTGCCCTTTGGCTCAATAATCAGAAATATAAGAATTTTTTGCAAAAGAATAATGCAAATAGAAGAAATATATGTGAATATGTATATATATGCACAAATGTATTATGTATATATAGAAATACATATATATTCAAAGGCATTCCTTGTCGTGTCATTTTAAGATTAAAAACAGCAGGAATGCCCTCTATTAGAAAACATTGAACCATATTAAACTCTCTCAATTGAATAATATTTAGGCACTACAAATAATACATTTGAAGCTCTAGTAGACTTGAAAATTCTCATCATGAAATAAGTTTCTAAAAAGTAAAATGAAAAATTGTTTTTATACTGTGGATACAATTGTGTAAAAATAATAAATGCATATGGACAAGACCCGAAAGGAAATTTGAAAAGGTGGAGGTGGGGAAATCCTTAGTTGTAGGATTGGAAACTTGATAAGTATATACCTCTTTTGTTTAAGTGTTTACTTAATATCATTATCATGTTGTTTGAGTGATAAAAGAGAAACATAAAAACAATCGCTTTCCACTTTACAAGGCAACTGCTTGCTACATTATCTTCAGTGGGAAATGTAAATTTCAGGTGCGCGCTGTAGGGCAGTGGTCCCCAACCTTTTTGGCACCAGGGACCGATTTTGTGGAAGACAATTTTTGCATAGACCTGGGTCGGTTTCGGGATGATTCAAGCGCATTACATTTATCGTGCACTTTATTTCTATTATCATTGCATTGTAATATATAATGAAATAATTATACAACTCACCATAATGCTGACAGGAGGCGGAGATCAGGCGGTAATGCCAGCGATGGGGAGCGGCTGTAAATACAGATGAAGGCTCGCTCGCTTGATCGCCCACCTCCTGCTGTGCAGCCCGGTTCCTAACAGGCCATGGACTGGTACCGGTCCATGGCCCAGGGATTGGGGACCCCTGCTGTAGGGTGCTGTTAGCTTCTGGCTTTTTCGAAGGTACAGCATTTGGAAGGTTTTCTGTTAAAGAATGCTACAGAGAGAATATAATTTGCTATCCCAGAAAACCCTACTGGGGACACATCTAAGCTCTGCCTTGATTCAAAAAGAATATCTCTTTCCCATGCAGACAGACAACTGTGGAACACTAGGCCAGTAAGAAAAGTCCTTCCTTTCCCCACTGCCTTCCCCCACCTGAGTCTAAGCCTCTTGGTTGTAGGCGGGTCAGGGTGCTCCTGTGAGGCAGAAACTTGATGTTTCTAGGCATTACAAGCACAGATGATTATTGATCATTTCATATGTCACCTTGTGAAATACCGTGTATGGGCTACATCCTGAGAAACAATTGTAATCACGGTTAGTATTTATTTGAGCAGGTATTGTGCTAAGCGTTAGGCACGCATTATCACATTTGACCTTCACAGCAGCCCGTTAAGCTACATTCCATTAATAGCCCCATATTACAGATTAAGAACATGAGAGTTGAAGATTCATCAGCTGTTAAATGGAATGAAAATTAAGTAGCCTGTGACTGCAAAGCCACACTCTAACTGACCTAAGCTCTCTGCCGTTCTGAATACTCATCGGGTACTTCTTAACTTTTTACAAGATTAAAGTTCATGAGGTTTTCCCTAGACAAGCCAGTGATTTCCTCTAACTTGCAGATGTATAATATGAACCGTGAACTAGGGTAGCACAGGATCCAGATCCTCCCAACATGGAGGTGATCTATATTCAGGGCCGACAACTCCTGAAGGATAATTAGAGAGAAACCACACAAAAAGCCGGCAGAAGACAGAATAATAGACAGGTACAGAGATGTGTGTTTCATCCAAAATTAATGGACCATGGACTCACCCACTGAAAAAGTGATGCCTAAG
This sequence comes from Delphinus delphis, assembly GCF_949987515.2. Taxonomy (NCBI): domain Eukaryota; kingdom Metazoa; phylum Chordata; class Mammalia; order Artiodactyla; family Delphinidae; genus Delphinus; species Delphinus delphis. The sequence goes on along the minus strand of NC_082686.1, from coordinate 104,768,311 downwards.
GCCATGGAGATTGGGGGTAGGAGAAAGATAGGCATCTACTCACCCAGAAATTGAAAAGACTCCTACAAATAATAGCTCAGTTTGGACCGAGGAAACAACCTTGAGCTGAGCAAATAAGAAGAATCACCATCTGAGGTTTAGGGCCTCGAGGAAGGGCTAGAAGAGGCTTCAGACCAGAAGCTTATGGACCACAGCAATTGAGGGGCATGTTCAGGATTTGGGGCTTTGGCAAAGCTCCCTGAGTAGCCTGAGTCGAAATTCGCAGCTTCTGCCTGATGCAAGGTTTGTGTTTCTAACACCCTCACAACGAGATGAAATTTAGCTGTGCACTTGAAACAACAGTGTATGTTGGACTTTGGAATAAAAAGAGGACAAGAGGGGAAGAAGAGGCAGAGAAGGCAAATACGCGGGAACAGAGGTTTTGAGTGAAAGTGTCCTCTGAGTAGAAACGATGAATGGGAAACTGAATAGGATGCAGTGACCCCTCTGGATGCGGGACCTTTGCCCTGGGTCACAGAGGAAAAGGGGATTTTACAGGGTGGCGAACAATCCCCGAGCCTGGAGTCAAGAGAGACCAAGTTCAGGTCCTAAACGGCCCACTTCCTATTGGTATGACCTAAGGAAAGTTACTTCAAATCTCTGAACCTGCATTTTCTCATCTGTAACATGAGACCAGTTATACTTGGGTTCTAGTGTTGTTGTGAGGTGTGAATGCCAAAAAGTACATGAAATACTGGACACATAATAAATACTCAACAAATTTAGGTCTCTTTCCCCCTTTCCTTCTGAGAGTTGCCCTTATTAACCAGGGGATTCATTTGGACCAGTCAGAATAACCTTATATTTGAAACACGTGGTTCAAGAGCCCAAGGTAACAGGATTCTTCAGTCCTGTTTCTCAAAGAACCTTAAATGTGTTTCAAATGCTAAAGCTTTTCTTTCCTCTCTACTTCCCTCCCACTCGGTGGTGTGCTGAATTTTTCTAGCCAGTTCACTTCACATTGGCAGCTTGAGATCAGCCATGGTGGGAGTATTTACACCATGGGATTCAGCAAAAGCTACAAATCAGGGCTCCTTTTTTGTTTCCAGAGAACCGGTTTATCAGCACACCACACTCCAACCGCGCAGCTGCTCCAAAGTCTTTCTCTTCAATTCTCACCTCCTCCCCACTCACCCATCCCCAAGAAGAAAGTCCTTCTCGCAAGCTTCACAGCTTCCTTCCTGCTCCACGCCCCTCCTCTGCTCAACACTTTAACACGTGGACCCACCATGCTTCTCTCCAGACACAGAGGATGGAGGAGACCAGGGCTGGCAAAGGCAAGGTTGTCTTTGGTGGAACAGAAGAGAGATGTTATCAGAACCACTCCTGGGTTAACAGTAGCTATCCTCCAGGAGCATTGGACATGAACACTGATCATGGTTTCTCTACACCAAACTTGTAGCACCTTCTAAAACTAGGGCTGAAGGACTTCCAAGCCTGGAGATTTTTATCTTAAAAAAAAATCAAAGGAATCAACTTATTTATTTTGGAGATGAGACCTTGCTGAGTCCACCTTTATATCACCTCAGGGGCCACATGCTCTTTGGTCCACTGCCTCAGATAGTACCTGGAGTCTGGCGTTCGTTCCTACCTGTGTTTCTTGGAAGGCCTAACCAGACAGGATTTCACCAACTATCTGTGGTCCACCAGGGCTCATCTGGGGCACGAATGATCCAGTGTATGATACAGGAATAAACCCAAAATGTTAAAATTCCTCTACCAGCCAAAGCATAGCGAGCAATACAGTTTGCCTGGGAGTTTAGATAGTAGTTTGCTTTTTCACACTCACGCCAAACCAATGAGACCATCCAGCTGCAAGGGATGTCTTCTTGTGCTGGTATTCTACAGAATGCCATGCGGTTCTCTCCTGGCGGAGTCTCGGAGAAAGCTGGTCTCCTAGATTGCATTCCTGCCCTCCCTTTTGTACATGCCACGAGATTGGCAAGTGTCCCAGGCAAAACAGCACTGGCAATCAGGTGTCATTTGATAGTCGGATTTTTGTGATTATTAGTGAAATTACAGACCATAGGCTTCTTAGAGTCACTGTGGGAGAAAAGAATCTTCTAAGTTCTGAAAGATCTATTTAAGTCTTTTCTTTTTTAACTCAAACTACATGGTGAGGCAAATAAATTTAATCCACAGGGATGACCTTAGGCAGAGGAAGGGCAGGAAACAACATGTACTTGGCACCTACTGTATGCCAGTAGGCACACAGTGCCTCATTTAATCCTCACAACACCTTATGAGAAAAATACTATTCTAAAGGGAAAAAAACACACACTCTTTTGTGTCTCTCCTTTACGCTCACCTACTGTACTATAACACTTCATTTGTGACACCAGATGTGTGAGTTTTCCATACATCGAGCAATTCTGTGACACGAGCCGGATGTCCTACAATCTAACTCAATTCTGACACTAGCTACCTGGAGATAGCGTCAGATCCCACAGGTCAAAGGCTCAGTCCTGCAAGACTGTCCCCACTCCAGATGTCAGTCACAAGTCCAGGTTGTCACCTGTGCTTCTGACCAAATGGCTATAAGTCACAGGTTCCCATAACACCTTCCTTGGGTTCAATTAATTTGCTAAGAGTATCTCACAGAACTCAGAAAAACAGTTTAATTACTAGATTACCAGTTTATTATAAAGGGATATAACTCAGAAAAAGCCAGATGGAAGGGATGCATAAAGTATGGGGAAAGGGTGAGAAGCTTCCATGCTTTCTCCAAGCATAATATTTTCTCAGCACCCTTACCTGTTCACCAACCCGGAAGTTCTCAGAAACCCATCCTTTGGGATTTTTATGAAGGTGTCATTCATAGGCATGATTGATTAGATAACTGGCCATCGGTGATTGATTCAAAGTCCAGCTGCTCCCTCCTCCCCAGAGGTTGGTTTGGCCTGAGGTTGGTGGCTGGAACTGAAAGTTCCAACCTTCTAATCACATGGTAAGTTCTCCAGGCCACCAGCCATCATGCTTAGGGGCTTTCCAAAAGAAACCTCATTAACATAAACTCTGGGGTGGTAGAAAGGACTTGTTATGAATCACAAAAGACAGCCACTCCTCTCACTTTCAGTGCTCTTACTGCTTAGGAAATTTCAAAGGTTTTAGGAGCTCTGTGCCAGAACTGGAATGAAGACCAAATGTACATTTCTCATTATACATTACAATATTACGACTATTATAATCCCCATTTTACAGGTAAACAAATCAAGTCTCAAAGACATGCAATTGTTACCCATGAGCTAACAACTGGTTAGTGGTTAAGCAAGGATTTGCACCTTTGTGCATCTGCCACAGAAACCCCTATACTTCCCACTAAGGTATGCCATGCTGCCTATCTCAACATCCATCCGATAGAGTTCATAATGAGATGGCCTGGTCAAGTAGCGCCTGTGATGGAGAGGAAGCTGGCCTTAGCAGGTGGTCAAAATCTATGTGAGTCAGGACTTCTGCTCCTACTATTATGGATAACGTGTAGCAGAGCCATACTCAACCGAAGCACAACTTGACAAGCTAAATAAAATTGTTTTAAAAATCTGTTGGAAGGCTTCTGGAGCAGCTAAGCCTTTAGGGCCAAGATCCTGAACGTAAGAGAAATTCATTGAAGTGATCCCAATATCGTGTGCTTTGCCATACTCCCTAGGGCATTTGCCCATTCTTAAAAGGTTTAGGGCAGAAGGCAGCTGCTAAAAGGCAGATAAGCACACAGCGCTTATGGTGCTGGATAAAAGCGTTTGGGCTTCCTAAGCAGCCAGAACTTCAGGAGCCAAGATCCCAAGAAAGAAGAATGATGCGAAAAGTGAGTCCAACATTCTACGTAAGTTCTCATCTCAGGATATTTGCGAATTCTTAAGTTACACAGAGCAAGAGACTCAGAAATCGAGCAGAAAGTAACTGAGAAGTTGAGTGCTGTTGGGGGCGTTCCCATAATTTGGGCACTCTCATAATACTGGGGAGAAAATAAAATTCAAGGGTTACCAAAGAAGAGGAACCCTGTTAAATACTCTACGCACACAGAGGAGAACTATATTCAAGAAGTGTGGGTGATCAAAAGAAAAACATCTCACAACTTTGAAACCCTGGCTTGAGCGATTGGATGTGGAGATTTTCTCCTCTCTGCCAGAGTAGAGAGAGAATTTCTGAAGAAATATAACATCATCCAGAGCTTCTACAATGCTTCATCACAATGTCTAACATTTAATAAAAATGACCATGCAGGTCAAAAACTAGGACCAAGAAGAAAAGAAGAAAAAGAAAGGACAATGGAAGCTGATGCACTGGTGATGCAGATATTGGAATTTCCAGACACGGACTTTTCAAAAACATGATTATTAAGCTAAAAAACATAGATAAATCACATGAAAATTCTAGAAATAGAAAAATGCAAGAATAGAAAATAACATATAGGTGAACCAAAATGTGCACCAATTCATTTAAACCCGGAATTTAGGAAAAGTCATCAAAACACATGGACACAGCTATCAACAGGCATTTTCTATGTCAAAAACAAGGGCAATAAAACAGGGTCAAAAGTAACAAATCACGTAAATACCTAGCATGGCCATAAAATTTGAACATTAAAGATATCAAAACAACACCTGACTACTGTAAGTGTCTTTCAGATTGTTTTTATCTTTAAGAAGATACTGAATTTTGGGGCTTTCCTGGTGGCGCAGGGGTTGAGAGTCCGCCTGCCGATGCAGGGGACACGGGTTCGTGTCCCGGTCCGGGAAGATCCCACATGCCGCAGAGCGGCTAGGCCCGTGAGCCATGGCCACTGAGCCTGCACGTGTGCTCCGCAATGGGAGAGGCCACAACAGTGAGAGGCCCGCGTACCACAAAAAGAAAGAGAAGATACTGAATTTCTCTTTTCTGGATAAATCGTCTCTATCTGCTTAATTCAGAGATTTGCTCTTACAGAGGTTGGTTCACTCTATCCCATTTTGTTACAAAACCTCTCAGCTTATCTCTGAGCTTCTGAATTAACACTTCCTATTTGTCCTATTTGTTCGGGGGTTGGGCAGTTAGCTTAAAGGATAAAGCATGCCTATTTGCACCTCCACTCAGCAGCAGAGAGAGATTTCCAGAATGAAGGTGGCTTTCTACAGGACAACACTTACAAGTTGTTTGACCTTGGCTAAGTCACAACCTCCCTGAGCCTCTGTATCTATAAAGTGAAGCCAATTCCACTTCCTTAACAAGACTGTTGTAGAGAGTAAATGAAACAGAACATGTGAAAGCACTTTGTAAACCTTAGTGCCTTTTTAAATTGTTAGTTATTTCTGTTCCCTGACCCCTGTACAGAAGGGGATAACTGGGCCTCATTTATGTTTGCGGAGAAATCCTATATGTTTTTTGAACAAATTTCCACATTTCCTTCACTCAGCATTCAACACACCTTTATTAAATATCTGATACGTTCCAGGATCCCTGACAGGTGCTGAAGATGCAAAGATTAATAAGGTAGGCACTTTGCCCTTAAGGACCTCACAGACTGGGGGTGGGGGGGGGGAAGACAGACAAGTAAATAAAGTATTAAACACCGTGAAATAAGTGATGGGGGAAAAAAGGGAGTTATCACCTCTGCCTTAAGTCAGGGAAGGCTGGGTTTTGACAGATAAATAGGAAATCACTAGGCAGATTAAGCAAGTTGGGGAGACAGTGGCAGCCAGAGGGAATATGCAACGACCCAGAGGCATGAAAAAGCATTGCACATGATAAATTCCCTTTGATTAAGATATGAAGTTGAGATATAATCTTGGTCACTGCCCTTCAGGGGCTCAGTGTGATAGAAGAGAAAAACACACAAACAAGCAGTCTTAATGGTTTTGTGGAAAACCAGGATACCAAATTAGATACTATAAGATCTCATCTAGGGAACTGAAGAAAAAAACATGTATAAAGTTGCCTGGAAACAAACAAAAGAACAACCCAATTAAAAAACAGGCAAAGGACTTGAATAGATATTTCCCTGAAAAAATATACAAATGGCCAATAAGCATGTGAAAAGTTGCTCAACATCATCAGTCATTAGGGAAATGCAAATAAAAAACACAATGGGATACCACTTCATTCCCACTAAAATGGCTATCAAAAAAAACAAAAGGAAATAACAAGTATTGGCAAGGATGTGGAGAAATTGGAACCCCTATGAACCTTTGTGCGTTGCTAGTGGGAATATAAAATCGTGCAGCTATTTGGAAAAAGTTTCGTGGTTTCTCAAAAAGTTTAATATGGAATTACCATATGACCCAACAGTTCCACTCATAGGTATGAAGCCATGCACCTCAGACTGGGACTTGAACCCACGTGCCAGAACTCGAACATGGCCCAAACCCACAGTCTTCCAACTGAGATCACACACCTGGTTTCAGGACTTAATGAAGCTCAGGTTCTTGATGTCTCATTGCAGAAAGAATTCAGTGAGAAACAAAGTGATACGTAAGAAGTGGATTTATTTAGAGAGAAACACACTCCACAGACAGATTGTGGGCCATCTCAGAAGGTGAGAAAGGCACCTGGGTATGGGGTTCTCAGTTTTTAGAGGGGTAGATAATTTTTTTTTTTTTGGCGGTACACAGGCCTCTCACTGTTGTGGCCTCTCCCGTTGCGGAGCACAGGCTCCAGACACGCAGGCTCAGCGGCCGTGGCTCACGGGCCCAGCCACTCCACGGCATGTGGGATCTTCCCGGACCGGGGCACGAACCCGTGTCCCCTGCATCGGCAGGTGGACTCTCAACCACTGCGCCACCAGGGAAGCCCGGGGTAGATAATTTAATAGGCTAATGAGTGGGAGGAGTATTCCAGCTATTTCGGGAAGGGGCAGGGATTTCCAGGAATTGGACCACCACCCACTTTTGGATCCTTATGGTCACCTTAGAACTGTCATGGAGCCTGTGGGTGTGTTATTTAGCTTGCTGATGTGTTACAATGAGCATATACTGAGGCTCAAGGTCTAGTGGAAGTCGACTTGTCCACCATCTTGGACCCATTTTGTTCTAATCCATTTATGTCTTGTCCTAGGGCTATGTCATTTTTTACAAAGGTTGTGCCCTGTCCCCTTCCCTCCTGTTTCAGGTATAGACCCAAAGGACTGAAACTAGGAACTCAGACACTTATAAACAAATGTTCATATCAGCATTATTTACAGTAGCCAAAAGGTAGAAACAACCCAAGTATCCATCAGCAGATGAATGGATAAATAAAATGTGGTAAACACATACAATGGAATATTATTCAGCCATAAAAAGGAATGACGTTCTGATATATGCTATAGCATGAAATAAAATTTGAAAATATGCTAAGTGAAATAGGACAGACACAAAAAAAGGACAAATATTATATGATTCCACTTATATGAACTACTTAAAATATTCAAATACATAGAGAGGGACAGTAGAATAGATATTACCAGGGTCTGGAGGGAATAGGAGATAAGTAGTTATGGTCTAATGGTTACAGAGTTTCCACTTAAGATGATGAAAAAATCTGGCCATGGTGGTGACGGTTATACAGCATTGTGAATGTCCTTAACACCACTGAACTGTAACACTTAAATGTGGTTAAGATGATAAATTTTAGGTTATGTGAATTTTACCACAATAAAAAATTTAAAAAATACTTAAGATTAGTGAAAAAATGATTGGTTCAACATGGCGGAGTAGAAGGACGTGCACTCACTCCCTCTTGCAAGAGAACTGGAATCACAACTAACTGCTGAACAATCATAGACAGGAAGACACTGGAACTCACCAAAAAAGATGCCCCACATCCAAAGACAAAGGAGAAGCCACAATAAGACGGTAGGAGGGGCGCAATCACAATAAAATCAAATCCCATAACCACTGGGTGGGTGACTCACAAACTGGAGAACAATTATACCACAGAAATCCACCCACTGGAGTGAAGGTTCTGAGCCACAAGTCAGGCTTCCCAACCTAGGGGTCTGGCAAGGAGAGGAGGAATTCCTAGAGAATCAGACTTTGAAGGCTAGCGGGATTTGATTGCAGGACTTCAACAGGACTGGGGCAGACAGAGACTCCACTCTTGGAGGGCACACACAAAGTAGTGTATGCATCAGGACCCGGAAGAAGGAGCAGTGACCCCATAGGAGACTGAACCAGACCTACCTGCTAGTGTTGGAGGGTCTCCTGCAGAGGCAGGGGATGGCTGTGGCTCACCACGGGGACAAGGACACTGGAAACAGAAGTTCTGGGAAGTACTCCTTGGAGTGAGCCCTCCCAGAGTCCACCATTAGCTCCACCAAAGAGCCTGTAGGCTTCAGTGCTGGGTCACCTCAGGCCAAACAACCAACAGGGAGGGAACTAAGCCCTACCCATAGCAGTCAAGTGGCTTAAAGTTTTACTGAGCTCTGCCCACCAGAGCAACACTCAGCTCTACCTACCACCAGTAACTCCCATCAGTAAGCTTGCACAAGCCTCTTAGATGGCCTCATCCACCAGAGGGCAGATAGCAGAAGCAAGAAGAACTACAATGCTGCAGCCTGTGGAATGAAAACCACATTCACAGAAAGACAGACAAAATGAAAAGGCAGAGGACCATGTACCAGATGAAGGAACAAGATAAAACCCAAGAAAACAACTAAATGAAGTAGAGATAGGCAACCTTCCAGAAAAAGAATTCAGAATAATGATAGTGAAGATTATCCAGGACCTTAGGAAAAGAATGGAGGCAAAGATCGAAAACATGCAAGAAGTGTTCGACAAAGACCTAGAAGGATTAGAAAACAAACAGCTAGAAGAATTAAAGAACAAACAAACAGAATAATATAATAACTGAAATGAAAAATACACTAGAAGGAATCAATAGCAGAATAACTGAGGCAGAAGAACGGATAAGTTACCTGGAAGACAGAATGGTGGAATTCACTGCTGTGGAACAAAATAAAGAACAAAGAATGAAAAGAAATGAAGACAGCCTAAGAGACCTCTGGGACAACATTAAATGCAACAACATTCGCAGTATAGGGGTCCCAGAAGGAGAAAAGAGAGAGAAAGGACCCGAGAAAATATTTGAAGAGATTATAGTTGAAAACTCCCCTAACATGGGAAACGATATAGCCACCCAAGTTCAGGAAGTGCAGAGAGTCCCAGGCAGGATAAATCCAAGGACAAACACGCAGAGACACATAGTAATCAAATTGACAAAAATTAAAGACAAAGATAAATTATTGAAAGCAGCAAGGGAAAAACGACAAATAACATACAAGGGAACTCCCATAAGGTTAACAGCAGTTTTCTCAGCAGAAACTCTACGAGCCAGAAGGGAGTGGCATGATATACTTAAAGTGATGAAAGGGAAGAACCTACAACCAAGATTACTCTACCTGGCAAGGATTTCATTCAGATTCGACGGAGAAATCAAAAGCTTTACAGACAAGCAAAAGCTAAGAGAATTCAGCACCACCAAATCAGCTCTACAACAAATGCTAAAGGAACTTCTCTAAGTGGGAAACACAAGAGAAGAAAAGGACCTACAGAAACAAACCCAAAACAATTAAGAAAATGGTAATAGGAACATACATATCAATAATTACCTTAAATGTGAATGGATTAAATGCTCCAGCCAAAAGACACAAGCTCACTGAATGGATATAAAAACAAGACCCATATATATCCTGTCTACAAGAGACCAATTTCAGACCTAGGGACACATACAGACTGAAAGTGAGGTTATGGAAAAAGATATTCTATGCAAATGGAAATCAAAAGGAAGCTGGAGTAGCAATACTCATATCAGGTAAAATAGTTTTAAAAAAGACAATGTTACAAGAGACAAAGAAGGACACTACAAATGATCAAGGGATCAATCCAAGAAGAAGCTATAACAATTATAAATATTTATGCACCCAACATAGGAGCACCTCAATACATAAGGCAAATTCTTACAGCTATAAAAGAGGAAATCAATAGTAACACAATAATAGTGGGGGACTTTAACACCTCACTTACACCAATGGACAGATGATCCAGACAGAAAATTAATAAGGAAACACAAGCTTTAAATGACACAATAGACCAGATAGATTTAATTGATATTTATAGGACATTCCATCCGAAAACAGCAGATTACACTTTCTTCTCAAATGCACGTAGAACATTCTCTAGGATAGATCACATGGATCACAAATCAAGCCTTGGTAAAGTTAAGAAAATTGAAATCATTTCAAGCATCTTTTCCGACCACAATGCTATGATTAGAAATCAATTACAGGGGAAAAAACATAAAAAACACAAACACATGGAGGCTAAACAATATGTTACTAAATAACCAAGAGATCACTGAATAAATCAAAGAGGCAATCAAAAAATCCCTAGAGACAAATGACAACAAAAACATGATGATCCAAAACCTGTGGGAATCAGCAAAAGCAATTCTAAGAGGAAAGTTTATAGCAATACAATCCTACCTCAAGAAATGAGAGAAATCTCAAATAAACAATCTAACCTTACATCTAAAGGAACTAGAGAAAGAAGAACAAACAAAACCCAAGTTAGTAGAAGGAAAGAAATCATAAAGAGCAGAGCAGAAATAAATGAAAGAGAAACAAAGAAAACAATAACAAAGATCAATAAAACTAAAAGCTGGTTCTTTGAGAATATAAACCAAATTGGGAAACCTTTAGCCAGAGTCATCAAGAAAAAGAGGGAGAGGACTCAAATCAATAAAATTAGAAAAGAAAAAGGAGAAGTTACAACAGACACCACAGAAATACAAAGCATCATAAGAGACTACTAAAAGCTCCTCTATGTCAATAAAATGGAAAACCTGGAAGAAATGGACAAATTCTTAGTAAGGTGTAACCTACCAAGATTGAACCAGGAATAAATAGAAAACATGAGGAGACCAATCACAAGTAATGAAATTGAAACTGGGATTAAAAATCTTCCAACAAACAAACATCCAGGACCAGATGGCTTCACAGGTGAATTCTATCAACCACTTAGAAAAGAGCTAGCATCTACCTTTCTCAACCTCTTCCAAAAAATTGCAGAGGAAGGAACACTCCCAAACTGATTCTACAAGGCCACCAGCACCCTGATACCAAAACCAGACAAAGACACTACAGAAAAAGATCTTTTTTTTTTTTCAAACAACACTGCTCTTTTTTTAAAAAATTTATTTTTGGCTGCGTTGGATCTTCGTTGCTGCATGCGGGCTTTCTCTAGTTGTGGAGAGCAGGGGCTACTCTTCATTGCGTTGCTCGGGCTTCTCATTGCGGTGGCTTCTCTTTTTGCACAGCACGGGGTCTAGGCATGCAGTCTTCAGTAGTTGTGGCACGCTGGCTCAGTAGATGTGGCTCGAGGGCTGTAGAGCACAGGCTCAGTTGTGGCACACAGGCTTAGTTGCTCCATGGCATGTGGGATCTTCCCGGACCAGGGATTGAACCCATGTCCTCTGCATTAGCAGGCAGATTCTTACCCACTGCGCCACCAGGGAAGTCCCAATTTCAAGATCTTAATAATGGTTTTCTCTGGGTGGTCTCTCTCTCCTCTTCCTCTCTCTCTCATTTGCATTCTGTATATTTTCTTTCATGCATACATATTCTATAGTTTTCTTCAAAAAATTCTAAATTTCACTTTTCAAAAGAAGCAACATAGAAAACCAATAAGGTTAGAAAGAAAAATCTATGCTTTCTCTATGTATAAAATACCTTGGGAATGCAGAGCACACCATCTGGATTTTATTGGGCCTGGCAACAACCTTGCAACTAGTTTGTTTGGAGGGCTTGTAAAATGCAGCGCCACGTCCTCTTGTCTTAGGAAACCTCTCCTGGAAGAGATGCAGCCTTGATCTCCATTATTCTGATCATTCTGCAGAGCTGTAGCTCTACGCTGCGGCTCCCTGCAGAGCAAGACATCCACAGCTTCCAGCTTCAAAGAGGCATTTCCCCCTTGGAATGAGGCTGCCCAGCTGGCCTGGCCAGCTCTGCAGAGATTAGAAGGATCAGACAGAAACCCTCTAGTAAGAGAGGAGAAAGGATGGAAACACCAGCCAGTTTCTTCCCAGGACTCCCTACCCCTCAGGGTGTTGCCAAGATTTCTCCCCTTTTACTTCAAGGAAAGGAGAGAAGCTAGTCTTGTTATCTTAGTAAACTGGCCTCTGGCCCCCTGCTGTCCTTCCCTTTGTCAGAGAGAAAGAACAAACAGTATCGTGTTGTATTGTAGCCATGTCTTTCAAGCTTGGGACAAAAGTTTTGGAATCGGGCCCTGCCTTGGAACCGGATCGTCAGGCAAGGACCTGGGGGCACTGCTAGTTCGCAGAGGGTTTTGCTCCGACCTGGTTTGACTGAGAAGCCAACTGAACTGCTAGGAAAGGAAAAAGGTGTGAAGAGCTCCTGGTAAATCTGTCACTTACGCTGATGGTGCTCTAGACATATCAAAGGAAGACAGGTTTAAATGACAAGTCAGGGAGATGCCGACTCTTAATTTGAAAGCCCCTTAACTGTTAAAGGGCACATGTGTGAGACTTCTAAATAAGGGGCTGAGGATGAAAGTTGCCTTTTCTTCTGGCATTACGCCCAAAAGGTTGTGTCTGGCTTTAGTTCAGTCATCCGATATGGTCTCAGAGAACAAGCACCAATGCGAAAACCTTCTCGTATGTCTAAGAAAGCTCATGAATACAGCCTGGCATTTCATTCCTTTTCCTTCTAAGGTCTTGTGATTTCAGAATTGAACTAAGAGTTGGGACACTGGAAATTTTAACAATAAACCCTCATTTTCCATCTGTTTTTCTCCTTTGTGATAGCCAACTCTCTGTTGCAGCAACCTACACACATACAATGCATTTAGAAGTTTATTCTCTGGGGAAACTGAATTGGAGACTCTTTGGACTCTGGGACCCAGTGGTGTGCTAGAGACAGTGCATAATGGCTTTCGAGAACCAATCGCACACATCTCTTCCCAGCTCTGTTTACATATCCACATCACATTGGTAGCTTGAAATTGGCCAAGGAAGGGTATTGACACATAGAAATTAGCAAGAAGTAAAAATCAGGGTGAGTGTTTTGCTTGTTTGTTTGTGTGTTTTTGGAGGCCAAGTCTAAAGCTCAGAACTAAAGATTAAAAGATTAAGTTAAATCAACATATTGATGGAATGACCCTGAAACCAACCTCTCCCCCTTTCCCTGCCCCCAGAATGCAGCAACAAGATATTCACCACCAGGCAGGAAATTAGAAGTTTATCTCTGGGAAATGAAATTGCCCCAGAACTGAAGACCTATATTTACTATAACTTGGAATCCCTTAACAAACAAAAAAAGCTGATGTATCACTCTGGTCAATAAGTGCCACGAGACTTTCAAGCAACTTTTAGTTCCTTACTTGAAAAAATGGACTTTCATCCAATTTTTATTAGAGATTTGCAGAAACCCCCAGCATGAAAACAATAAAAAACTTTTCTCAAAAATAGAGGAAACAAATAATTAGGAAAGCAAAGAAATCTTCAGAAAGACTAGAGATGCTATTGCAACCACAGGATAGAATAATAGTTTGCTGTATTAGTTATCTATGACTGCATGACAAATAACCAAACATTTAACAGCTTAAAATAACATCTATTCATTATTCCACAGTTTCCATGGGTCAAGCGTCCAGGCATGGCTTAACTGGGTTCTCTGCAAAGGGTCTCAGAGGGATGTAGTCAGTGTGTCAGCTGAACTGTCTTCCTTTCTGCAGCTTGAGATTCTCTTGCAAGCCCATGTGTTTGTTGGCAGAATTCAGTGTCTTGTGGTTGTAAGGGGTTGTTGGTGCCTGTTCTCTCGCTGGCTGTCAGCAGGGGCTGCTCTTAGCTTCTAAAGGCTCACTGCAGTTCCTTGTCAGGTGATGCTCTCATAGGCCCTCTCCAAATGGCAGTGTCCCTCTTCAAGGCCAGTGGGAGAATCTCTCACTCTTCTCTACTAAGAGTCTTATATAACACAATGTAGTTCTAGGAGTCTAACTTCTATGTTTACAGTATGACATAACCTAATCAAGGGAGGGACTCTCCCATTGCCTTTGCCATATTTTGTTGGCCAGAAGCAAGGATCTGCCCAAGTTCAAGGGGAGGAGATTATATTAAAGGGTGACCTTAAGGTGTATCTGCCACAGTTGCTATGGAAATGAAACAGAGAACAAGATCCTGAACACTTAAAGCCAAAAATAATAGCATTAAATAGAAGAGTTGGAAGATAAAGTTGAGGAGATCTCCCAGAGAAAAGAACAACTACAACAAAAGGAAATTAAAAATAGGAGACAAAGGATTAAAAAAAAGTGAGAAGACCAATTCAGGAGGCCTAATATCTGACTAGTAAAAGGTCCCAAAAGAGAAAGCAGAAAAAAACAAAGGGAGGAAAAATATCAAAGATATAACACATGAAAAATTCCCAGACCTGGACAACATGAGACTTCAGATTGAAAGATGCCAGTGATGGCCAGAACAATAAATGGAAGAGAGAGAGAGGAAAAAACAACCCCATCAATAAGGCATACCTCTATGAAATTTTAGAACACTGGGAGTGAAAAGGAAATCCTAATGGTTTTCAGAGAGGAAAAATAGATCAGATACAAAGGACTGAAAATCAAAAAATCATCAGATTTCTCAATAGCAACTCTGGAAGCTAGAAAGGAATGGAATAATGCCTTCAGAATCCAGAAGAAAGCTATTTTAACATGAAATTTCAAACCAGGCAGACCAAAACTCAAGTGTGCGGGCAAAAAAAGAGACATTTTTCCCATATGCAAGGGCCAAAAAATGTACTTCCCATGCATTCTTGATTAGGAAGTGTATTGAGAATTTATTTTTGGCAATATAAAAGAGTAAACCAAAAAAAGATGGGGATATGGGGCACAAGAAATGGGGGGTCCAGATCAAAAAATAGACATAAGGAAGTCTTGAATATTAGCACACAGCAGGCTTACAGAGAACAGTCGAGGCTGGAAGAGCAATATAGGGGAGATTGGAGAAAAGTTTCCATTAAAGAGTGAGGATTAGAACAATTAGATTATCTGATGTGATTGAATATTTGGAAAATATTAGGTATAGGTGATTTGACAGATCTTTTGAATAATTTGGAGTGGGGAGAATAGTAGTACATAACAAACCTAAGCATAAGTGTGGAGGGAAATGGCAACTCAACTCCTGAAAAAAATAAATCTGTAATCTTAGGACACTCCTTAGCTTAGTAGTGAGTAATATTTAATCACAAAAGTGTAAACACTGACTATATGTAGATTTAACCGAATATTGCAACATGTGAAGAGGATCTGGGGGAGTTTGGGAGATTTGTTTTGCAAGGATTTGGGCAGTAGGTTAGATGGCTTACGAACAGAAAGTAAAGAGATAATGTTCAAAATTGGCCAAGCAACCAATAGCATTATTAACATGCTAGCTAGAAATGTGGAGCGACTATATACTCCAAAAGAAAAAGGTGGTGAAAAGCATTGAAAGAGGTTGCCTCTGGGAGTTACTAATGAGGAATAGAAAGAGGATGGGTTTACTTTCATCCTGTTTGATACAGTAAAAATAAGAGCAAAAAGAAAACCTACATAAATGTATTACTTTGGTTGAAACAGATTTATTTACCTACTAGTTTATCAGGTTTCATCAAAGTCTGTAAGAATCACAAAGTTTTTCCAGCCAGAATAAACCAACAGGAAGTGCTGAACAGTTAGAAGCAAAGACCCACCTCTCTCAGTTTAGTTGTTGGTTTAACAAAGACAAACAAACCAAATTTCTCTTCCTTTTGTTACGACTTCCATGCTGATTTTGACAGATTTTCCTGAGTGCCGGTGCTCCACTCCAAATTACTTATTTTTCTGAGTCTCTCTTGTCTAGACTGCAAGAGCGGTTCCTGCACAGTGTTGGGCGGATGGGAATGGTAGGTTCTGCTCAGATTTGTTTGTACAGCACTTCCTCCCTCGCGTGAAGTGTACGTTACATGTGAATGAGGCTTTTCACGGCTCTGCATAATTACCACATTTGGAGCCATTCTTCTCTTCAGAGGTTGAGTTTTTTCCTTTTCCTTTTCTTTTGATTTCTTATATTTTGCAGTGACTGTCATCGTTATTTTGATGCTGGGGTTTAATAGCGGCTTCAAATGCAAATTTGACAACACAAGCTGAAAATTATGGGTGGCAAACAGAGGAACTAAACCTCCATGCCTGTGTTTTGAGAGGCTCTACCTGATCTGTCAAAGTACACATGTTTTAGTAGTAAGCCCAGCATACAACCTTGGCTTTTGTATAATAAGAGCCAGAATTTTCTGAAGACATTCCCCAAACCTGGGCCTCAAAATGGAGTCTCAATTATTTCCTCTTCCTTCATGTCTTACAATTCTAATTTTGCAGGTAGTGGAGATCCAGTCTGAGACTCTACTCCCAGTGACTCTGTTCTCCTCTTTGTATCATTTATCCAAGGGTGATAAGCCAAACATTTTACAACCAGAGCTGCCCTAGCAACAGCCAATCAGAGCAGGAGGACAGCTAGAGATCCTGGTTGGCACAAGCTTTCTGCCTTTAGCTGATGGACCATGGGAGAGGTGACAGGAAGGGCGTCTCTAGCCAGGGGCTGAGGGACAAGAGGGATGCTTGCAAGGCCGGGGAAGTAGCAATTGCTAATCAGTATCGGAGTATTTAAACGTTTGAACAACTGATAGGGCCATATCTGTGCATACTGAAATATCACTTCCTGTCTAAAACATAGTTACAAATGCACACGCCTCTCCTTCCCTACTATTTTGTAAGTTCCTTGAAAGGAGACTGGGAATCAGCCTCTTCTCTATGCACAACATAGTGCTTTCTCTGGATGAGTGGATGAATGAATAAATGAATGACATAAATTATTTCTTCTCCCTTCTAAGCCTGGCTTCCTTATTCTTGCCTTTAAAAATATTCGTTATTGAAATTTAACATGCCAAAACTTACCTAGGAAGGGACTTTTCAGAATCTCAACTCTAGTCCTTTGGGGGGTTAAAAGGACTTAGAAATAAACGTGAAAGAATAAGACTACCTTTTTTTCTTGAAAAAAGTTATCATTGGCATAATGGATGTTTGTGAGAATTATGAAAGTATATTCTTTGTTATAGTTTGTTAGTTCTGTAGGTGGTTGTGGAGTACAGTGGAACAGACTTCGTGCTAAAAATTTTCTTTGGGAAAAAAATGGAGACTTCATTGGCAGTGTTTTCATTTTGCAATAGTCGTTTAGGTTTAAATTAATACAAGAGGATCAAGCCATAAGCATCACACTGGCAAGTCTTTTTTTCCCTGCTGAAGCTAATTGAAGAATAGAAAGGGAGAGAAATCCATAAATAGTAAGGAAGAAATTAGATGTTTTTTAGATCAATTCTGAGAACGTAAGAAAGCATCAAGCTATAGGATAAGAGATTGTAAAGGAATATGATTTTTATCTAGGTCATAAAATTTACAGCTGTTTTCCTCCCTTAATTTCAATGCAGAAGTGATAGGCATCTATAATGTGCCAACCCAGCAGGATCAAAAACATGGAATTATAGGTTAAAACATTTAGTTTTCATCCAGAAAGAAATTGACATGAAATAAATTTATCAAGGGACCTCATTTTTAAAACATGCGTCACATGGCTGCCTAGGACAAAAAAAGAATTCTAGTATATTAAAGCAATAATTCCTTTTGAACTATAGGTATGAATGTAAGATGAGAGAAACAGACCAAAATAAACCATTTTCAAAGAAGAGACTGAGACTAGAGTATCATCTTGCTTCTCCAGTATTTTATTAGTTGTAGTTTTAGCTACTCGTGTTCTCAAAAGATAATTACCTAGAATTCCCTCAGCTCCATCTGAAGCTCTGAGCAGAGTTAACTTATTGATATCACACTATTGATATGAATCAAACGCAGGATGTTTCTTTCGAAGCAACTGAGTGGCTTATTTAATGCAAGATCTGTTGATTATATGAAGTAAATAGTAAATCACTATATAACTAGTCTACATGAGACTTTGGGATATTTTTAGTTGTTCTTTAATGAGATTCTGAAAATAATTTGTGTTTCTCTAATAATATGTTTCTGGAGCTACCACTTGCTAGGCCTTGAAAATGTAGAAATAAAGAAAATTCTCTCTGTCACCCTGGAACTCAAGACTTAGTGTAGGGAAAACACAGTTCCACAGATAATTTCAGCAAGACCTGAGAAATGTCATAAAAGAAGTACCCCAAAAGAAGAAGACTCCTTTTCTCTGCAAAGGTGGAGAAGCAGGAGTGGCCAAGGGAAGGTCTCTAAGGCAACCCCTGATCTAAGTCTGTAAGGAAATAGAGATGTTAGCCAGGCAGGAAAGACATTCCAGACAGGAGGAATGGAAACCCGGGAAATGCATGTGGTATTTCAGAGGCATAAACTCAGACGGGATATCCTTAGTGGAAATCAAATATATAAATTAATGGGACACACAGAGGCTAAAACCCTCCTTCCAGAAAAGTCATACAGAGTAAAATAATTAACATTTTCCTTTTGAGAATTATCATTGCATTATATTCTCAGTTGCTTTCAATACAAAAATATATGGAAAACTTCCCAAGAATTAGCCATTAAAATGCTTGGGAAAATTTCAACATTCGCCATTATAAGACACTTTTATAACATTTAATATTTCTGTCTCTGAGAGGATGAATAAAATGCTAAATGGCTTATACTCATAGAATAAGACCAAAATTTGCTATGTTTGAATTTTTTTTTTAAGGTGATTTTTTTTCTTTCTTTCTTTCTTTTTTGGCTGTGTCGGGTCTTAGTTGTGGCATGAGGGATCTTCGTTGAGGCATGCGGTATCTTTTAGTTGCAGCACTCAGGCTCTTTGTTGTAGCGCATGGGTTTCTCTCTAGTTGTGGCATGCAGGTTTTCTCTTCTCTAGTTGTGGCGCGTGGGCTTCAGAGCGTGTGGGCTCTGTAGTTTGTGGCACATGGGCTCTCTCGTTGAGACGCGCGAGCTCAGTAATTGTGGTTCGCGGGCTTAATTGCCCTGGGCATGTGAGATCTTAGTCCCAAGACCAGGGATCAAACCCAAGTCCCCTGCAATGGAAGGCAAATTCTTTACCACTGGGCCACCAGGGAAGTCCTGAATGTTTTTTGAAGAATTACATGTAGTCCATCCATATATCACAATGTGGACTCTTCAAAATTGTCTCCTTATAACATAATTTCACTATATAAATGGAGGAAAACTAGGCTCATGTGAAGCATGTGGAATTTGAATTCCTTATAAAGTAAAACATTTTCCTGTTCTCAGGTACTAAGTCCTCCTTCCGAGCCCAGCTAAAATCTGGACTGGCCAGGAAGACGTTGAACTGTGCTTGCCTCCTGCATTAAAGACAGAGTCTTACATAACATTAGATAAAGTTCTAACTCTGTGGACCTCAGTTTCCTCAATGTAAAATGAGAGTGTAGACCAGATGACCTCTAAGGTCTTTCAGCTCTAACAGTCAGTCTACAACTTTTTTATTTCCTGCTTGGCATCCCACACCTGGCATCCTAATGACTTTCCCAGCACCAGTCAATGAAACCACTTCTTCACCATGAGTCTCGGCCATGGAGATCAAGGGTCTTATTTACTGTAGCCCGCTTTGTCTGCCTCACTTAGGTCATAATCATATTTCTCCACCCTCAAGTGTAGCATATTAAACTGAGACCTTCTTTCACAGGTTTTCACCCAACAAGGGTGGCTCATTCAGCTACATCAGCCTAAGTCCAAATCATAGTGCAGAAAGAATATGAAAGACTCCGAGGTGGTAAACAACCAAAGCATTAAAAACGCTTCTCCAGACAACCCCTATGGCTCTATTACAGAAAAAAATAATCACCTAAAGGGGTGCCAGTTGGTAGCATTATATTGTGCACATTAAGCTTGTCCCTCTCAGTCTCTCCTGATGCTCTGGAGTAGGGATACCAAAGCTTTTTGATTATGTGCTACCTCATCAATTAATATACAGATATGTTATATTCTTATATTTATATTTTGTGTGTGCCTATTTATTTATGTATTATATTCAGTTATATTGAACTAATAGATTACATAGATTATAAAATATATACAAAAACAGAAACTTTAAAAGGATGAGATTTTTAAAAATTAATAAATAGAAACGGAAGTTGCAGTATTCTTGAATGCTTGTGGATTATCTTGAGTTCTCTACTTTGAGACGTTGATTTAAAGTGCTGACTCTTCTGCAGAAAGAAAAAAACAAATACCATATTCTAACACATATATAATCTCAAAAATGGAAATGGTGCTGATGAACCTAAGGGCAGGACAGGAATAAAGACACAGACATAGAGAATGGACTTGAGGACACGGGGAGGGAGAAGAGTAAGCTGGGACGAAGTGAGAGAGTGGCAGGGACATATATACACTACCAAATGTAAAATAGATAGCTAGTGGGAAGCAGCCGCATAGCAGAGGGAGATCAACTCAGTGCTTTGTGACCACCTAGAGGTGTGGGATAGGAAGGGTGGGAGGGAGGGAGACGCAAGAGGGAGGGGATACGGGGATATATGTATACATATAGCTGATTCACTTTGTTATACAGCAGAAACTAACTCAACATTGTAAAGCAATTAAACTCCAATAAAGATGTTAAATTAAAAAAATTAATAAAATAAAGTGCTGACTCTTCTGAATGACCCAGACACTTATATCATTTATTTATCCTCTTCTTAACAACTTCTTATTAAAAATCTTAAAATATTTGAATTTTTTAAAATCCTGAGTTTCAATATTTTTGTTCCAAATAGTCAGGTTTGCCTTTTTCAGTGAACGCAAGAGGTTACTGAGGGTCAAGTTTACAAGGCAGGTAAT
The DNA here is from genome assembly GCF_949987515.2 of Delphinus delphis. Taxonomy (NCBI): domain Eukaryota; kingdom Metazoa; phylum Chordata; class Mammalia; order Artiodactyla; family Delphinidae; genus Delphinus; species Delphinus delphis. The sequence goes on along the minus strand of NC_082686.1, from coordinate 104,747,450 downwards.
ATCAGATCAAGTTGTTTTCAATAAGATCCCCGACACATACAAGCCCATCAAAATCTCTCCCTCATGGCTCATTTTTCTCTACCATTCATTGGATCTTAAATTGGGTGTCTTTCGTATTGGTAAATCTTTTTTTCTTTTTTTTTGCATGCATGCATATGAGGTAAGACAATAAGATAATGACACTGGTTCAGAATCAAACATTCCAGGAAGTATATAATTACATTCTCATTACTTTATGATCACACTTTATTTTCTTTCCTTTTTAACTCTATTACCCAGCTTAATCACTCAATTCATTCACTGGATTGAGCCATTATAACCCAAAATCAGACCCATATAAAAGGTGAGTTTTTTGTCTAAAGATAAGAAAACAAAGATTTATCATCCCTGAGGCTATTTAAAATAATGTGTCCTAGAATTCTGGCAGTAAATCCAAACAGGATTGATAGCATCTTTATAATCAGTGCACAAATAATTTATATATTAAAAGAAACATACGAGCTTATGGTTTTTAAAAATCTGTTTTATTTCATCACAGTTCTTTCTTAGAGACATTAGTCTGTCCGCATAGCTGGAAGGCAGTGTGGAGTGCTGGACAGAGCCTTCCGAGGACTTAAACCAGAGTTCCAGTCTCCACCCCATCATTAACTGGCTGTGACCTTGAACCATCTGATATGCTTAACCTTTGTGTCTGTTTCCTATTCTGCAAAATAGGACACTATCTACCTCTTAATCTTGTTGTGAAGATGGAGTGTTTATAAAGCTCTTAGTACAGTGCCCAGAACATTGCAGCTACCCATTAAATGGAAAATGTTTTTGCTACTCTTTGAATCCTCAAAGGTTATGATTTGTATCTTCTTTTTTTCCCTATTTAGTGCCTAGCATAGTATCTTCTCTGGAGTTAATGTTCAATATTTTCCATTGACTAATACAGGTAATCTCCTATACTTTCATAATTTTATTTAACTTCATACAAGTAAATGATGCTCTGACGCTTCTTATATTTTGGAGATTAAAGATAAAATAGTTAGACAACAATATAACAATAACAATGAAAGTGTGTGCAGTCCTGCCTGCTTTCCCAGCATATGGAACATCGATTCCCAGGGTCTGAAGTTATCTGAGCTCTGAGGGAGAAATGAGAAATTGAGGTGCTCTAATCCTGATTCTACCAGCCACTATGTATGACAGATCTGCATATCCTTTCTCAGGGTCAATTCCACAATACAGATACTTGCATCTGGGGGTCAAGTCTAATCTTCTCCATTGGGTGTTTTGGGTAATCCTCTGGCCTCCATCTTTGGGGATAAATCTTATCTTATTCCTGAGAGGGAAGCTGAGAACGTTAGTTTCTCTACCCAGATATGGCCAGATTAGACTCTGTGTAAGAGTGTGTATGTGTACATGAAAGAAAAGCAGAGATCGTCAACAGACATGTCTACAGCTTTCTGCCTTAATTTATAAAAACCCTGGGCCTGAATTTTAATCTTTGGCCCCAACACAAGAAAGCAGGTTCCTCAAAGATGTCAGACGGAAAGGATGTATAGCCTTGCAATCTGAAATGCAGAGAGGCTGAGACACACAGCCCTGGCCATTGGTTGCATCACCACCGTATGGCCAGGAAGACCCACACTCCAAGCCTCTGTGGAGACTGATGAACGCTGTGAAAAGTTAGCCCCTCCAGCTGATAGCTCCCTCCCACAGAAATACACACAAGGTTAATCAGTTCTGAAGCAGTTCTTGCCAACATTAGAAAGACAATGGTTAAATCTGCATGATCTGTTCGGAAAGTGGCATGTCATTGTGGACAGACATTTGACTCAGAATCAGATTCTGGTGTTTTTCTATTTATGTGACCTTGAAAAAGAGGCCTAAAATATGAGCTCCAACTTTCTTATATGTAAAGTGGGGGAAATAATACCTACCTCATAGATTTACTGGGAGAATTGATTGAGAGAGCAAGTGTGAAAAATGCCTAGACAGTACCTGCCACATAGTAGCCCTTTAATGGGCGTTGTTGAATCTCCATCAAATAATGAAATGAAGTTTTCTGTTATGGTTTATATTCCTGTATCTATCTCATCCCTCTAACCTAGAATTTTGACACAAATTTTTTTCTGCTTTTAGACCCATTTATCATTGATTTCGATTTATATTCTTTGGACGATTAATTATTCAGCATTAATGATTTTTGCTGCAGCAAAGATATATTTTGAAGATTTACCTCTGTGTGAGTTTTAATAATTGTAACATCCCCCCATATTTGCATAAATCTATGCTCTGCAAAAGGCTTCCCTGTCTATTTTCTCATTTACTCAAGAGTTGGTACAGTTATGCTCTTAAATTTTCACATAAATTTCTTGGAGATGGGTTTAAATGGTTTTCTGTGGCTGGATACGAGTTGGGCTTTTTATTTTCAGATCTTCATTTGAAAATGGCAACCATAACCTATCTCAGAAATGGCACCCAAATAGGGCAGTGTTTCAAAGGAAATTCAGAAAAATTACAAATGTAGATTACAGAACGAGTGTCTGGTATTTGTCTTGGCTCCTAAGAGAGTGTCATTCACCCGAATGGGTGGCACGTGTGCTAAGTGCCACACACTGGGAAATACCCAAAGGCCCACTCTCCACAGTGGATAGGCTGCCAAGGAAGAAAAACAAATGACTGTCTCTAAGAAAAGAAAATATTGGTGCTAAATTCATTGTGGACATTTCATTGTGGCACAAAGGAAGTCCACATTAAAACAGAGGAAGGAAATGATTTTGTTGTAAGTTTACATTAAATGATTTGTATCGCGATCTCAACTTGAGCTGGGTCTCCAAATAGAGTTCGTTTTTGTAGCTTTCTCATGTAAGCAGTAGAGCTGAGGGGAAACGTGGTGGAGGCGATTTAGAGCCAGAGGACCTGGTTTTGAATCCTGTCTCTGCCATTTACTGACTGTGATCAGTAATTTTTAGCTTTTCAGAGCTTCTGTTTCCCCATATGTAAAATGGCAAAGCACAATAAAAATTACTTCATGGTTTGTTAGGAAGATTAAATGAGATAATACATATAAATAACCCTTCTTGTACTGTAAAGTGCTAAACAAACTTTCATGTCAATGTAGTAAGTAATATTACCATGAATAATGATAATAGAAATATGGGTACCAAGGTCTCTACATTGCAGTGTTCTAAGGAAGTATGACAGAATCTAGTCCAAACCCTCTGCCCCTACATGAAACTTCCTTCTACTCCTCCCTCAGGTTCATTGCCTAAAAAGTATAATTTCTTATTCACATAACATAATGCTCAATGCATGAAAACTTGAACTACCCCTTCTTTTACCTTCTCATCTCTGTTTAACTTTCTCCAAAATGTTTATAGATTATCCAGATGGTATAGTTAATGTATCCAGTCAATGAACAAACATTAGGCGAAGTATATCTACGTGCAGGGCTCTGTGGAGGGCACTGCTTGATAACCTGTCCCAGCCAAGCAGAGGTTCAGAAGCTCTAAGGTGTGAATGGAAATAAAAACCAAATGCACTATTTGAGGTTATAAAATATTGAGTTGGACAGCGGGACAGAGTTCTACTTACCCATCAGTTACAAATTTTGCCAATAAGAGAGATAAGACCATCTTACAGAAGTCAGCAAACCAAAGGTACTTGACAGATGGGAGGCTGTTCCCGGGAACAGAAACAGGGGAGAGTGTGAGATGTGCAGTGTAGACTTAGGAGGAGTCTGGAGAGATGGCTGAAGCACTCGGTAGACGACGGCTCTTGGGTGGGGGTGGGGAGATTGCTGAGGAAGGGGCCCGTTCTCTTGTTTCAGTGGGGTAGAGGGATGTAAAGGTGAGTTAGCACCGACCTTGAAGAAGAGTGGTAGTCAGTCAGGTCTAGGGTGGTCAGAGATGAGCTCTTGGTTGATGAAACTTGTACGTGCTGAGTATTATAAATACAGACGTCCCTCAGTATCTGTGAGGGGTTGGTTCCAGGACCTCCCTGAGAATACTGAAATCCTGGAATGCTCAGTTCCCTTACTGTCGGTCCTCAGTGTCCATGGGTTCAACCAACCGCAGATTGAAACTTTCAATCCACACTTGGTTGAATCCATGGGTACAGAACCTGCGGATACACGGTGACTGTCATACAAACGTGAATCAGATTCAGCCCCTCAAGGAAAGAAGTCAAGATTTAATGGAGCAATATCTAAAAATCTAAGGACAGCACCTGCTATACGTGTTCACAAGGTTACCGTTCCGATTTCCAAAAGAATTTCACTTCCCAAGAATTCCCAGTGACATAGAATTTGTTACCTTGGTGAATGTGCTGTGACCCAGAGTCTGGCTCAGCTTTGCAATTTCTAAAACCACAATCTGTAAGCACATCAAGAGTGGCTCTGACCCTCTGAGGCAGACTCCCGTTAGCCAAGCCCATGAGATACCGAGTGCCAACAGACTCATTTACAATGAGAGCCATTACAGTCACATACCCGAGAATACTCAGATGGCACACGGGCACCTTCTCTCCCTGTAGGTGTGTCTACATGAGAAGTCAATTGGTAATCAGAAGGTAGCGTGGCGAGCACAGAATCAGGACACAAAGAAATAGATTATTTGAATGTTTAATGTCATCAGACTATAAGAGCTGTTTGTATTCTTCCGTCATCATAGAAATGTCCTTGACTACCTGCAAAACTCCATAACTTTAGATTCCTTCTACCCTAGACTGGGATTGGCTGGTTTTCTGATCATTTTCTCTGACTCATTTTTTTTTCCCATGTTCCACCTCTCTAATTGATCCTTTCTTCCTTAGGTTTGTTTAATGTATATTAATACATATACGTAGCCCTTTGTATACCGTTTCATGGAGGCCTAGGATCTCTCTCTTCTTATCCATTGTGTTGACTTTTATGATTTCACCTTAAGACATCTATCTTATTTCCCCACCTTCTCTATTTAGGGGCAGAGGTGGGTGAACAGGGCAGAGGGAGCACTTCACCATAGCTCCCATTTACTAATAACAGTTACAGTGATTTTGAACACACTCTTCACTTTCCCCTCTCAACATAGGAACATTTCTAGGTTGTTAATGTCCATCTGAAAATGCCACACCTGGAATTAAACACAGTATTCCAGGTATGGTTTGATGCGCTCCCAGAAACTACCACCCATCCACTCATTTTTCTAGTAATGGAACCTAAGATAGAATTTGTTTTCTCAGCAGCAGAATTGCATTGTTGATTTATCTTGGGCTTCAAATAAACTAATAAACTAAATCTCTTACATTGTCTTGTTAAATTAACCTACATCTCCCTGGCTTTTGAGTGGTATTTTTCATTTGTTCCCATTAAATTTCATTTTGTATGCTTTGGCCCATCTCCACAACCTACAAACATGTTAAAACTGGCTTGTCACTGATCAGGAGCTATGTAACTACCTGGGCACACATTACACACTAACTTTCTACAAGTGATTATTTCCTCTCCTTTCTTCAGACTATCTGTAATGCTTGTGAATAAATGCATTCAGCCACATTCCTTTTTGATCTTGTTCTCTTTGTCCATTTGGAGCTTTGCGTGAGCCGTTCTTATTTTGCACTGGTGACCACAGAAGGATTGAAACAAGATTAGATAGTTCACTTCACACTAATCAATAATCAGATCTACAAAGGTATTTATTGCTCCAAAAATAAACAAGGTAGAACACAATTCTGAAAATTGAATAATACCCACTAAATTCAAATTAAAAGCTAGCTTCATTATTTTACAAAAATCACAATTATATTCCTGTTTTACTTAGTTTTTCACATTTGGTGCTTATCTTGTGGCACTTAAAATATAAGCATTCTGAAACATGGGATAGCAAGACTCAGGTTATCAGACAGACAAAAATATTGAAGACCTATCATATGCTAAAAAATCTGGAGAATAAAAACTGAAGCAGACAAAGATCCTGCCCCCAAGGGGCTAACACTCTAGTTGGGACAAAAGACTGTAATGAGCCATTGAACTGAATCTTGACCACCTCTCTGACTGACTGGTCCTCAAAGCATAGCTAGGCTAGCAGCCCCCAGAAGTTTGAGGCAGAGAATGTCCACCGTAACCAAATATTGCCCTGATCTTTTTTTATGTTTTACCTAATAAATCAGAATTCTAATGGGGGAAAAAAAGGCTGAGATAGTTGTTTTCATTTTCAGAAATTCTTAAGAGGACAAGACAGTCCACATAGATCAGAGTTGGAGAAGCCATGACTCAAGCACAAACCTGAGAAAGATCCTTCCCTCTAATTAATACCCCCAAGGCCCAACCCCAGCTTGGCCCTCTGATTAGATTTCTCTGAAGCAAGGAATGCTGCCTATTAGATTCACCAACAAAATCTAAGCCCTAGAAATCTGGTGAGTCAAAAAGTGCCCACCCCATTGACATCTACAGAAATGGTGGGTTGACTCTTGCCTTATATCTACATCATCGAAAAACAAAAACAAAAACACACAACTCAAAAGGTTCTTCCTAGAATACAGTGATACACTATTTTCAAACGTAAATTCTGTTTCACACTCTAGAATGGAAGGGTTGCTTGCAACCTGCAGAATAGCCATTTTGCCCTTCCAACGATTTATAGATTCTGCCTCTACCAGGCCCCCCCTGCATGTTTAGGTAGCTCATCCCGGCTGCAGCGTGGAGGATGGATTGGGGCGGGGTATCCTGGAGGGGACCCACTGTCATAATCCAGCAAAAAGATGACGTAGTATCCATGTCAGTACGGTTGGAGAGGAGATATGGATCTGAGAAATGTTAATGAGTGAAAAGAAATAAGATTTGGATGTGTATTGTGTGTGCAGAATGAAGACAGGGATCAAAAAGTGGTGCCCAGATTTCAGAGTTGGGTGACTGGGTCAGAGGGGGTACCACTTGCTCTGGAGAAGGGGAAGTCTAAGTGAGAAGATAATGTGTTCTTCTGATAAGATTGTAGTTAGAGATTCTATAGAATATCAAAATGGATTTGTTCATGTCTTGGGGTGGGTTCTCCCCCAAAGATTATGAGTGAAGAATTCATATGCAAATAATTTCTAAAAGAAGTTTTCCCAGGAGAAAACTAGTAAGGAAGTGGGGGAACAGAGGAGACTAGGAAGGAAGTGGGGGAAAGGGAGAGACTCATACAAGGATGTGATCTCAGACAAAAGTTCTACAGAGCTCAGGCTTTAGCCTGACCCATGGGGGAATTTTAACAGGGAAGGCACAGCTCACAGCTCCCCCACCTGTAGCAGCATGGAATCTGGTGTGAAACTCAGGCCCATCTTCAAGAGAGAAACTTCCACAAGGAATTCAATTAGCTGTTAGCAATTAGCTATTGGTGCTTTCAGCCTCAGCTGTGTAGCTGAGACAATGCGCCCCCCCCCCCAGGCAGCCTCTAGCCAACTATTGAGCACAGAGGTATAATTATAATAATTCACCATTTCTGGGATTCCTCTACAAACAGTCTTTGCACTGGAACACCCCATTGGACTAGCTGAGACTTTGTGAGCACTGCATGTCAGTCTGAGGCTCATTCTACCCAATCTTCCTCCCTCCTCTCTCTCCTTCCAGAGGTTTCAGATCAATTCTTGGTCTAAAGGCTTTCTCTGCCTACTCTTGCTCTCTCTGTCCTTTACCTTCCATAGACATTACCCTCCAATAATTACTTGCACTTCTAACTCCATCCTGACATCTGCTTTCTGGCAGACTCAACGTGCTACTCAACACAAGGGACCTGGGCTTTCATACTCCAAACCCAATAGTCATTGGTTAAGAGTTGCAATGGAGCAGACTGGGGTAGGGGCAGGGGCCACGCATAAACTCTTCATGCATGTATACACAAAGCTGCTCTGGTAAACTAAGGACATTCCTCTGCGGGGGGCAGGGGGGGAAGGCATAAGGACTGGCTTTGGGAGTGGGGCTGTGACACACAGAAATACTAAAAGGGACCTATGGGGTCTGAGCAGAGCACCAGCATTGTCTGCTGCATCCAGAAGGAAGTTAGGTATCTATATAGGTCTGGAACACAGGAGAGAGATCTGGGCTAGAGATTGGAAGCTATTAGTGTGTGGCTATTGGATGAAGACTAGAAGACAAGGTCACCAAGACTGAATAAAGAGCATGTTAAAGGAAGATAGGCAACAGCTGAGGAAAGAACCAGAAAGTAAATCAACATTTAAAGGGCAGGCAGAGAGGAAAGAAGTTAGTGAGAGGGGAAAAGGAAGAAAGGCAGAGGAAAATCAGAAGAAGCTGTCGTCAGAGAAAGCCGAGAGGAAAGAGAAATCCAGAAATAAGGGAATGGTTGCGAGCGGCAAATGCTTCTGAGGTTGAGCAAGGCCACAAGTGAAATGAGTTCAATGGTGAGGATGGGGAAGCTGGAAGAGGAGACGGTCAACCTGCCAGGGAGTTGAGAGTGGGCTGGAAAATGAGGTGGGGACCTTTCAGGAACCTTGTCATTGAACTGAAGGAGAGAGTCAAAGCTGTGGGGGAAAGGAACGTAGATCCTTCTCAAGTTCTTTGTGGTTAGAGGGACGTGTGCTTGTGAGAATTGGCAGCAATAACAGTAAACTTCATATGGAAAAGCAGCTCCAAGACGGCTCTGTCCCTGTTTGAAGTGCTGACCAGCAGTGTCTATCAGAACAAATGACTTTGCTAATTGTGTGTCTTCATAGCCATTTCACTTAGCCCTGAAAAGCCACAATAGCTAATGTTTCAATGCTTTTTACTTCTTTTACCCCCTGGACTGGTCTGAGATAATACAGTTGTTCAGTACTGTTCAGTTTCCTATGTCCTGTCTAGAAGCTCAACTGGTGTAGTTGCTGACAGAAACAAAAATGGAAAATCACTAGAACTAAATCTCAGTCTCTTCCAACTCGGTTTCTTTGCAAAGCAGGAAAGAGTGTACTATTTTAAATTTCCTATCTTCAAAAACTCCCTCCCTCCTCCACTCCACCCACCACCTCAGGCCAACAAACGGGATTTCCTTCCTCAGTGTCACGGGGAACCTGATTTATCCAGAGCTCTCTGCCCAGAAGAAAGCTAATGAAGCAGATGAGAGACAAACCACTTCCTCCCCTAAACCCCACCAGGCCAATGAGAGGGACCTGACCGTGGCTCAATTTTTTCAGAAAGTGACAGCCAAGCCTGTGCTGAGGGAGCTGCAAGAGTTTCCTGAAAGGAACAGGAATGGAAGGTGGGGAACTGGAATTGTCAAGCACACTCCTCTCCACTCCCAGCCCCCAACTTCCTTTCCCTGAAAATGGGAAAAAAGAACGTTGTCCTTGCCCTTGACAGGAAGTTAAGAGTGAGGCAGCTGGGGCTTCCCTGGTGGCGCAGTGGTTGGGAGTCTGCCTGCCAATGCAGGGGACACGGGGTCGTGCCCCGGTCCAGGAAGATCCCACATGCCGCAAAGCGGCGGGGCCCGTGACCCATGGCCGTTGAGCCTGCGCGTCCGGAGCCTGTGCTCCACGGCGGGAGAGGCCGCAGCGGTGAAAGGCCCGCGTAACGCAAAAAAAAAAAAAAAAAAAAAGTGAGGCAGCTGTGCACCTCCATTGGAAGTCATGTGTTCCTGCTGACCTGCGGGAAGGAAATCAAATCGTGGATGAGAGCACGACAATGGGGCCAAGAAGACTAGTATAGAGCCCTGTATCTACCACTTGCATTTTAACTTCAGCAAGTTCTTTACATCTTTCCACTTCGATTTCCCATTTCCTAAAATAAGAACAACATACCTACCTCACAAATGGTCGTGAGGCCCAAATGGGATATTGCTCGGAACATGGTTAGCACTATTCAATCAACAGTAGCTAATAGTATTATCATAGAAACTGGTACTTTTCTTATGGAACTCATTGAACACTGTTTCTTCTCATTAAGTCAGTTTATGTCCACTTTCCTTATGCTGGATTTGCACACACACACCCAAATCCATTCCTTGCCCTTCTCTGTTCCCCCCATACTGACCCCTATGGACAGCTTCTGCCAGGCTCTCTGGATCTCTTGTTTAGTTACACCAACATTCTCCCAGTAGAACACTCTAGCAGAGAAAGGTCAGAATCTTTCTCCCCTCACTTCCCGTCCGTTCTAGCAGGCTGGTTCTAGCTGAGGCTGGGTCCCTCACTGAGACAGCAGCCCTTCCCCAGCTCCAGTTCTCAGGGTCCAAATAATACTCTCCTCACTGCCTCCCTCTGGATTTCTTGTAGATGAAAGAGAAGTTCTTTCTGGTTACTTTGGATCTTCTGTCACTGGGACCTGAATCTAATCCTAATTAAATGCCCCACTTCCATCTTCTTTACTTCTTGGAGATAGAAGACAGACAGAATGGGACTTGACTATACAGGTCAAGAACACTGGTGAGAGGATTCCAAGGAGAGAAGTTCGAGATTTCAATACCTGAATTCACTTCAACAAGAATAAAACAGGAGAGTTTGATTCAGCCATTTGACCCCAAGGGCATTTATCTCTGTCACTTTATACCTGCAAGATGTACTAGCTCCTCTGTGCACTCAAGAATTCAGCACTGATTCCTTAGGAATAGGTTGATCTCTTATGTCTGTCTTTCTCAGTCAGTCTCCATTTTCTATTGCTCTCTCTATCACGAAAGTGTTCACAAATTTATCATGCATTAGCTAGGAGATAAATGCAAACCACCAGTCTTTTATTCAAATTCATAATACAATAAATGTTGATGGTTGAAAAATCAACCCAAAACTGACAATGGCCAAAACTACACTGTAAAATTAATATCGAATAAAAATGACAAAAGAACCAAATCTTCATCACGAAATTTAGACCTGCAAATGTTGACTCAAAAAGAGAACTTTGCAGAAATTATGGCCATCAAAAAATGACAGAAGATAGCATCAGTACAATTTTATACAGACAGAAAAATGAATGATAAATCAAATCTGTTCAATTTAAATGAAAAAGAATTGAATCCAATACAAACAACTTCAGTTAAATAAAATAAAAATTAAACAAAGCAGAGATGACATAACAACATCATGTGGAAAATTGATTTAAGAGATTCACATTGGCTTTATTGAAGTCCATTTTAGGAATACTTTCCTCAATGAAAATTGATCAATGTTGTTATAGTTCTGATTAAAATATTTATATTAAAAAATGTCCTTTGAGTCAAAACAATAGGACCAAAGTGGAAAGGGTCCAAGAATCCTGTGTCACCTAAAACAACCCTGAATATACAAACTCCTGAGAGTTCTGGTTGCTGTCATGTTTCCAGAAATTATATTTTCTCAAGACACAGGTATGCTCTTCTTATTTTATTAGCAAGACTCTTTTTTTTTTTTTAATAGTACCACACACAAGCCCTATAAAATCACAAACCTTCAACTTGGAGTTTTTAACTCAATTTTTTTTTAATTCATATTCTCAGAGAATCACTGAGCTGGAAGGGACTATGAGAAATAATCTGGTGTAAACTATCCAGGACAGATGGTGGTCTATCTCACCTCAGTCCTCCCTGAAGCGTGATAGAGATGGAAGAGAATGAATAGGAAATGTTTTGGCATTTTTTTCCTTATTTCAAATGTACAGTTTTTGTTTTCTTCTGTTGGCAGAAGAAAACAAAAACTGTACATTTGAAATAAGGAAAAAAAGGGAAAATTCTAAGCTGCCATTCATAATTACACCATTTAATTATTTTACTAGTGTTTATATAATCGTTCTATGACTAACCCACCAATGTCTTCTCAGGAATAGGTCATAATACCAGAAACTATAAAATACAAAATTTGTTATAAAAGTTATATACTCATAACATTAATTTTATTTAAAGTATTAGGTAATGAGAAAGGACCTGATTCACCCTTGCTATAGTTATAAATTTTCACAACCTTTAGGGAGGGTAAACAGGTAGTATTTATTAGGATTTAAAATGTGCATATCCTTCAAGATGGCAGAGTAGAAGGATGTACGCTCACTCCCTCTTGCAACAGCACCAGAATCACAATTAATTGCTGAGCAATCATCGACAGGAAGACACTGGAACTACCAAAAAAGATACCTCACATCCAAAGACAAAGTAGAAGCCACGATGAGATGGTACGAGGGGCGCAATCACAATAAAATCAAATCCCATAACCACTGGGTGGGTGACTCACAAACTGGAGAACACTTATACCACAGAAGTCCACCCACTGGAGTGAAGGTTCTAGGCCCCACATCACACTTCCCAACCTGGGGGTTCAGCAATGGGAAGAGGATTCCCGGAGAATCAGACTTTGAAGGCTAGGGGGATTTGATTGCAGGACTTCGAAAATAGTGGAGGAAACAGAGACTCCACTCTTGGAGGGCACACACAAAGTAACATGTGCATCAGGACCCAGGGGGGAAGGAGCAGTGACCCCATAGTAGACTGAACCAGACCTACCTGCTAGGTCTCCTGCAGAGGCAGGGGGTGGCTGTGGCTCACCCTGAAGACAAGGACACTGGCAGCAGAAGTTATGGGAAGTACTCCTTGGTATGAGCCCTCCCAGAGTCCACCATTAGCCCCACCAAAGATCCTGCAGGCTCCAGTGTTGTGTCGCCTCAAGCCAAACAACCTATAGGGAGGGAACCCAGCCCCATGTATCAGTAGACAAGAGGATTAAAGAACATATAACAATTATACATATATATGCACCTAACAGAGGAGCACCTCAATACATAAGGCACATGCTAACAGCTATAAAGGAGGAAATAGAAAGTAACACAATAATAGTGGGGGACTTTAACACCTCACCTACAACAATGGACAGATCATCCAGACAGAAAATTAATAAGGAAACAGAAGCTTTAAATGAAACGATAGTTCAGATAGATTTAATTGATATTTATAGGACATTTCATCCGAAAACAGAAGATTACACTTTCTTCTCGAGTGCACACAGAACATTCTCCAGGATAGATCACATCTTGGGTTGCAAATCAAGCCTCAGTAAATTTAAGAAAATTGAAGTCATATCAAGCATCTTTTCTGACCACAACGCTATGAGATTAGAAATGAATTACAGGGAAAAAAACGTAAAACACACAAACACCCGGAGGCCAAACAATACATTACTAAATAACCAAGAGATCACTGAAGAAATCAAAGAGGAAATCAAAAAAATACCTAGAGACAAGTGACTATGAAAACACGATGATCCAAAACCTATGGGATGCAGCAAAAGCACTTCTAAGAGGGAAGTTTATAGCAATACACTCCTACCTCAAGAAACAAGAAAAATCTCAAGTAAACAATCTAACCTTATACCTAAAGGAACTACAGAAAGAAGAACAAACAAAACCCAAGTTAGCAGAAGGAAAGAAATCATAAAGATCAGAGCAGAAATAAATGAAATAGAAACAAAGAAAACAATAGCAAAGATCAATAAAACTAAAAGCTGGTTCTTTGAGAATATAAACCAAATTAAGAAACCTTTAGCCAGAGTCATCAAGAAAAAGAGGGAGAGGACTCAAATCAATAAAATTAGAAATGAAAAAGGAGAAGTTACAACAGACACTGCAGAAATACAAAGCATCCTAAGAAACTACTACAAGCACCTCTATGTCAATAAAATGGACAACCTGGAAGAAATGGACACATTCTTAGTAAGGTATAACCTTCCAAGACTGAACCAGGAAAAAATAGAAAATATGAACAGATCAATCACAAGTAATGAAATTGAAACTGTGATTAAAAATCTTCCAACAAACAAAAGTCCAGGACCAGATGGCTTCACAGGTGAATTCTATCGAACATTTAGGGAAGAGCTAACACCCATCCTTCTCAAACTCTTCCAAAAAACTGCGGCGGAAGGAACACTCCCAAACTCATTCTGTGAGGCCACCATCTCCCTGATACCAAAACCAGACAAAGATACTACAGAAAAAGAAAATTACAGACCAATATCACTTATGAATACAGATGCAAAAATCCTCAACAAAATACTAGCAAACACTCTCCAACAACACATTAAAAGGATCATACAACATGATCAAGTGGGATGTACCCCAGGGATGCTAGGATTCTTCAATATACAAATCAAGCCATGTAATACACCATATTGAAAAGCTGACGAATAAAAACCATATGATCATCTCAATAGATGCACAAAAAGCTTTTGACAAAACTCAACACCCATTTATGATAAAAACTCTCCAGAAAGTGGGCATAGGGGGAACCAACCTCAACAAAACAGAGGCCATATACGACAAACTCACAGCAAACATCATTCTCAATGGTGAAAAACTGAAAGCATTCCCCCTAAGATCACAAACAAGACAAGGATGTCCACTCTCACCACTATTATCCAACATAGTTTTAGAAGTCCTAGCCATGGCAGTCAAAGAAAAAAAGAAATACAAGGAATACAAATTGGAAAAGAAGAAGTAAAACTGTCACTGTTTGCAGATGACACAGTACTATACATAGAGAATCCTAAAGATGCCACCAGAAAACTACTAGAGCTAATCAACGAATTTGGTAAAGTTTCAGGATACAAAATTAATGCACAGAAATCTCTTGCATTCCTATACACTAACAACAAAAGATCAGAAAGAGAAATTAAGGAAACACTCCCATTTACCACTGCAACAAAAAGAATAAAATACCTAGGAATAAACCTACCTAGAGAGACAAAAGACCTGTATGCAGAAAACTATAAGACACTGATGAAAGAAATTAAAGATGATACCAACAGATGGAGAGATATAGAATGTTCTTGGATTCGAAGAATCAATATTGTGAAAATGACTGTACTACCCAAAGCAATCTATAGATTCAATGCAATCCTTATCAAATTACCAATGGCATTTTTTTATGGAACTAGAATAACAAATCTTAAAATTTATATGGAGACACAAAAGACCCCGAATAGCCAAAGCAGTCTTGAGGGAAAAAAACGGAGCTGGAGGAATCAGACTCCCTGACTTCAGACTATACTACAAAGCTACAGTAATCAAGACAATATGGTACTGGCACAAAAACAGAAACATAGATCAATGGAACAAGATAGAATGCCCAGTGATAAACCCACGCACCTATAGTCAACCAATCTAGGACAAAGGAGGCAAGAATATACAATGGAGAAAAGACAGCCTCTTCAATAAGTGGTGCTGGGAAAACTGGACAGCTACATTTAAAAGAATGAAATTAGAACACTCTCTAACACCATACACAAAAATAAACTCAAAATGGATTCGAGACCTAAATGTAAGACAGGACACTATAAAACTCTTAGAGGAAACCATAGGAAGAACACTCTTTGACATAAATCACAGCAAGATCCTTTTTGCTCCACCTCCTAGAGTAATGGAAATAAAAATAAACAAATGGGACCTAATGAAACTTCAAAGCTTTTGCACAGCAAAGGAAAACATAAACAAGACGAAAAGACAACCCTTATAATGGGAGAAAATATTTGCAAACGAATCAACGGACAAAGGATTAATCTCCAGAATCTATAAACAACTCATGCTGCTCGATATTATAAAAGCAAACAACCCAATCCTAAAATGGGCAGAAGACCTAAAGAGACATTTCTCCAAAGAAGACATACAGATGGCCAAGAAGCACATGAAAAGCTGCTCAACATCACTAATTATTAGAGAAATGCAAATCAGAACTACAATGAGGTATCACCTCACACCAGTTAGAATGGGCATCATCAGAAAATCTACAAACAACAAATGCTGTAGAGCGTGTGGAGAAAAGGGAACCCTCTTGCACTGTTGGTGGGAATGTAAATTGATACAGCCACTATGGAGAACGGTATGGAGGTTCCTTAAAAAACTAACAATAGAATTACCATATGACCCAGCAATCCCACTACTGGGCATATACCCAGAGAAAACCATAATTCAAAGAGACACACGCACCCCAATGTTCATTGCAGCACTGTTTACAATAGCCAGGTCATGGAAGCAACCTAAATGCCCATGGACAGAGGAATGGATAAAGAAGGTGTGGTACATATATACAGTGGAATATTACTCAGCCATAAAAAGAAATGAAATTGATTTATTTGTAGTGAGGTGAATGGACCTAGTGTCTGTTGTATAGAATGAAGTAATTCAGAAAGAGACTAACAAATACCATATGCTAAGACATATATATGGAATCTGAAAAAAATGATTCTGATGAACCAAGGGGCAGGACAGGAATAAAGACACAGATGTAGAGAATGGACTTGAGGACAGGAAGAGGGGGAAGGGTAAGCTGGGATGAAGTGAGAGAGTGGCACTGACATATATACACTACCAAATGTAAATAGATAGCTAGTGGGAAGCACCTGCATGGCACAGGGAGATCAGCTCGGTGCTTTGCAACCACCTATACGGGTGGGATAAGGAGGGTGGGAGGGTGACACAAGAGGGAGGGGATATGGTGATATACATATGCATATATTTGATTCACTTTGTTATGTAGCAGAAATCAACACAACACTGTAAAGCAATTATACTCCAATAAAGATGTTAAAAAAAAAGACTACCTGAGTTTGAATGTTATATCTGCCACACACTAGCTGTGTGACATTTGACAAATTACTTGCCCTCTCTGTGCCTCAGCTTCCTAATCTATAAAATGGGGCTAATAACTTATACTTATCTTGTAGGGTTACATGTATAGCATAATATATATTCAGTCCTTTAAAAAATACCTAACATATTCTAAGCACTACAAGATTGTTACTTGCTATCATTTTTATTATTATAGTTAATGTTTACATTTATATAAGCAAAAGAGAAAAGATGGAATTTAACCTAATTATGTAGCATCTATTATATGCAGAGTAGAATTAGGGGAAGAAGTTAAGACTATAAATTTTATATAGGTACTTAGCTTCTGTTTGAACTATTGCAACAAATATGTTATTTTTGCAATTCAAATGACTGAAACTTTTTTTAAATATAGGAAGAATTTTTTTAATAAAGTCTATCAGTGAATCTAGAAATTTCAGCACACATTTGAATCTCCCATAGGTGACTAATATAGACAGGCAACCTCCCGGAAGCCTTTTATAACAAAGACCATCACTTCTCCTGTTTGTAAGAGTGCAACTTCCTAAGCAGTTTCACTACCATTACTACTAACAACACACTTGTTTGGTTATTGCCTTAACCACATTAAAATGCATTTTTGTCTCAGTAAGTGCACGAAAGGTTTAACAATTTCCATTATCACCTTTCTGAAAAGCAGTTGCAAGGTAAAAGGTAAATTGTATAATTATGAAAGCATTAGATGCAATTTTCCTTATTACTTTCTATTATTTTTTAGTAAGCAAACTTTTATTTTAAAAAGTCTACCAAAAAGCAAGTTTGAAAGCCTAAAGCATTTTATTGTAACCTGCTCAAAACATTACCATGAGTAAAGGAACAGTATACCTGTTACAGTTTAAGAGACTAAGTAAAATGTGTTTTTGTTGCTTTCTTGTAAAGTTGGCCCTTATTTACTTAATAGAAGCAATTTATTCGTTATTCAGGCTACCATCTTCATTAGTATCTGTTAGAATCCTCAAGAAATTTTTTGAGCATTATTGGAGAAAAATTTTTATTTGCATTTATTATTTTTTGCTGAGGCAGTTATAGGTGGTCTTTAATACATTTAATGTAGCGATAGCCTTATTAAGAAGTACGTACACTTAAAAGGAAAAAGAAACCCAACAAAGTCACCACTAATTTTCAGATTTTGAAACCTGCTCTGTGCTTTCACTGGGTGTCTGCCAGGGCTGGTCCCTGGCCCCGGGAAGCTCAAATCCTAATGAGGGAAAAATGAGGAAGTAGATACATAAACAAGCCCATTGCAGCCTATAAGTGTCATGAAGGACGTACTAGGGGTGACATGAGGGAAAGTGACCACAGGGATGGGGGGAGGGGTGTGCAATGATGGTGGCCAGGAGACCTTTCAGAGAAAATGACATCTGAGCTGAAGCCTGAAGACACAGCAAAAACAAGGTGGGGGGGTGGGGAGGGTGGTCTTTAAAACTTAACTGTTGAGGGTTAGCTTCTAATGATCACTAAATTCTTACCTCTATAAAAATGATCAGAGTCGGGGCTTCCCTGGTGGCGCTGTGGTTGAGAGTCTGCTTGCCGATGCAGGGGACACGGGTTCGTGCCCCGGTCCGGGAAGATACCACATGCCGCGGAGCGGCTGGGCCCGTGAGCCATGGCCGCTGAGCCTGCGGGTCCGGAGCCTGTGCCCCACAACGGGAGAGGCCACGACAGTGAGAGGCCCTCGTACCGCAAAAAAAAAAAAAAAGATCAGAGTCTAATTTCTTTGTTGTTGTTGTGTTAAATAGCAAACAAAAAAGTTTGGAGAAGACATGTTTATATTCAGCTAGATAAGCAAAAATAAAACAACACAATAATTTGATTTAGTTATGAAATTCAGAAATATAGACAGCTCTGTTTTTTTTTGAATTTTATTTTATTTATTTTTTAAACAGCAGGTTCTTATTAGTTATCCATTTAATACATATTAGTGTATACATGTCAATCCCAATCTCCCAATTCATCCTACCCCCCACCCCCCACCCCTTGCTTTCCCCCTTTGGTGTCCATACATTTGTTCTCTACGTCTGTGTCTCAATTTCTGCCCTGCACACCGGTTCATCTGTACCATTTTTCTAGGTTCCACATATATGCGTTAATATACGATATTTATTTTTCTCTTTCTGACTTACTTCACTCTGTATGACAGTCTCTAGATTCACCCATGTCTCAGAATCTAATTTCAAATTTTGCTGAAGAAGTCTAAAACATACCATTGTATGTTCTTGGAAAATTATTTTTAATACTTGGTGTCAGTCACTACTTCCTGCTTTTATCTCTCTTATAGGATTTCGTTCTGTAAATTGCTAACATAAATAATTAGGAAGATAGTCCTAATCAAATGACTAAAGATGTCAGAGCAACTCCCCACTTCTGCTTCTGAGCTACCTTCTGAGTTAGGGAATGTTAACAGGAGTGGATAATGAACCACTTTTTTCCATCTGACACCACGCTCTTGCCGACTGTGGCCTCACTCCCCCGCTCCTGTTCTCTAGTGCACTGTCCCTACTCCCTCAGATTCAGCCTCCAGTTTTCATTAGTTATTCGGCTCTGCAGACCCACTGAACTTGCTGGGTCACCTTGGACCTCAGTTTCCTCATCTATAAAATTAGGTGGTTGGCCCAGATTATCTCTAAAGTCCCTCTCAGTTCTAACAGTTTATGGTCCACAATTCACTGTCTACAACCCTCCCCCCCACCCCACTGCCCCAGTCAGATGATCATTTGAGCCTCCGCCTCTGTCCTCCCTGAGGGCATGGCCTGTCTGTGTCCACGTGAAGGGGGGAAGGGAAGCAGGTAGAAGGTGGGGCTGAGTGTATGTGAGTAAGGGTCCGTGTGGTTTAGAGTGTGGGCATGGATGAAGTTACAGGACACTACAATTTCAATTACTGTCTCCTCAGAAAATGAAGCTACTTTACAGCATGGTCTATGACTTTATTTTCAGCAACAAAATTCTTCATAAATCATGCAAAAACAATCTGCACACATTCAAAGTGACACACTGATTTGTCACCAGTGACAGCAGTGCTGCCCAGAAATGGTGAGCCCAGCCATGTCCTTCTGTCCTTTATGTCACTTCAGTGCCCACTAACTGCCTCCATTCATAAAACAGGAAGACTGTGATGCCAGTCACGTATATTCCCTGCTCAGGGCAGTGCAGTATAGTAGTTAAGAGGATGGGTTCTGGGTTCAAATCCTGACTCTACCACTTATATACTGTATGACCTTGAGCAAGAGATTTCAGTTCTCAGAACCTGAGCTTCCTCATCTGTAAGATGGAAAATGACAATTATATCTATTTCATAGGTTTTATGAAAATCGACTCTAAAACATATGGCATAAAACTATTTTTATTAGCCTGTTCAAGTCTCAACTGTAAGGTAATGTCTTCATTTTGCAGATGACAAAACTGTGCATTTTAAAATTTTAAAACTCATTTTAAAACTCAGAGAAGTTTGTAAACTGCCCAGTCACACAGCATCAGAGAGTCGGGGTCAGGATTCCAAGCCAGGTCTTCTGCTCCAGAGCTGTCTCCCCTCCACACAGCCCCTGTGTCCCCCTGTGTTCACCTACCTCCTTCCAGTGACATCTGGGGACCTTTGAGTCACGTGACCTACCCTGTCGTGCTCACAGCACGTGAGTGGGTGGGGTCCTTCCTTGAGCACACTGCCAATCTTGAGTGTACCAAAGAAACCACTAGAAGCATAATGGATTCCCCCTGTATAACCACGGAAGCCTACACATAGTTAAAAGAACCAGAAACATTACATCAATTATTTTGGCTGAAATAATGACTAAGAGAGAGATACAAGTGATCATCCTCAAACGAAGATGGTGCTAATAGACAGTGTAAGACACAGATCAATGACCTCCACCATTACCCCAGCCCTACCTGACTGCCCAGGTCAGCCGCCGAAGCACATTAATGGCTCTCTCTGGGCTTGTGCATGGCAGCCACTGTGGTGTTCATTTACTTTAGCCTTGATATAATTAGCTCACAGATATTATTAGATGGTGATAATGTACACGTACATCACGCTCCGTTTACAGGCTTGTAGTTAAGGCCATTAGTCATGCTCCGTGTGACTACAACCAAATCTGTCACAGAGTCTAAACTGACCGATAAATCCACGTCAAGTGGAGAGAATAATTTAAATGATAATAAAAGGCAACCGGTTTAGATTTTGATTTTATTGACAGAAGTTTCCTGCTGCCTGAGTGTCATTTAACTCTTTAGGAAACAGTGCTGAGGGTCCTGAACCCTTCAGTCATCAGTGCAACAGTCAGGATTAAAAGAGATATCAGCCATCTGCGATGGTTTATTATAGATTAGATGGTGAATTGGTTATTTTTTTGGTTGCAAAACAAACTATTCCAAACTTTAAAAAAAGAGAGATACTGACCTCCTGAAGACAAGCTAATTGTGAGATCTGATTTTAAATTAATGTGTCAGACTTCCCTGGTGGCGCAGTGGTTAAGAATCTGCCTGCCAATGCAGGGATCACAGGTTCGAGCCCTAGTCCTGGAAGATCCCACATGCTGCGGAGCAACTGAGCCCGCAAGCCACAACTACTGAGCCCATGTGCCACAACTACCGAAACCTGCGTGCCTAGAGGCCGTGCTCCACAACAAGAGAAGCCACCGCAATGAGAAGGCCGCACACCACAACAAAGAGTAGGCCCCACTCGCCGCAACTAGAGAAAGCCCACATGCAGCAACGAAGACCCAATGCAGCCAAAAATAAATATAACTAAATAAATAAATTTATTTTAAAAAATTAATAAGTGTCATCAATGGGAAAGAAGCAACTGAAAGGATTTGGGGAACACTTGGAGATGCATTATGTGGATGCAGTTACTGTGGTGATGGGCTTGTTCTCCAGGAAACAGAAGCTGGAACCCAGGACAGGCATGTGGAATCAGGAAGTCCCATCAAAGGCCGTTTTGCTTCCAGCATTGTCCTAGCAGAATCAGTGGCTTCTAAGCTAATTTGCCACCAAAGTCTGGCAAATATTCCAAGAGTGATGCCTGGCCCACTTCCTCCCACAGTTAGTTACCTAGAAGGGGCAGCAGAGTGCCTATCAATATGGAGAAGAGGTGAACAAGAGTCCTGATGTCACAATGGGAGATGTGTGAATTGTTTCATAAAACTCTGCAGTTCCTAATACTGACATTCTACCTGATTCAGAAAGAAGACATGATATCTGCCTTTTGCGTAGTCTCCCTTCTACGACTGTGATGCCCAGATAACACCACTGTGGAGTCATTCCAAATCTCAGTATGAGGAACAGGGGTTAGATTCTCAAGTCAATGAGAAAGGTGGAAAATGGCGAACATTAACAATAACTGTTGCAAAATCCCTTAAATAGCAAATCAAGTACAGTGCACCAATGTTTATATAGTCTGTTCAGATATTCATATCGTATTAAACTTTGAGAACACCTGAGACACATTAAAGGAAGGAATGATGCCCTGAGTTTACTTGCTTCCAGAATACCTCACTCCTAACGGTCCTGCTGGCTTCTTCCCATCTCCCTGATGCTTCTAAGTTGGCCTGTCCCCAGTTCAGTCCTTGAGCCTCTGTTCTTATCTCTACACACTCACTCCCTTGAGGATCTGATCCAGTCTCATGGCTTTAAACCCATCCACATGCTGACTACCTTCAAACAGTCATCTTTAGCCCCTCAGACATTTCATCAAACCCCAGATTCACATATCCAACTGCTTAATCAACACCGCCACCAGATGTTTACCTGGCATATCAAGCAAACCCACAACCAAATTTCTAATCTTTCCCCCATGAACTTGTTCTTCCTATAATTGTTTCGATCTCATTAAATAATTCCATTTTAGTTGCATGAGCCAAATACCAGTCATTCCTAGTTGGCATTTCCTGCTATCTCATGCCTTTGGGCTCGGTTAAGGAGCCCTAATACTGCAATGATCCAGTTGATCGTAGTAAAGAGCTCCATGAGGACAGAGCCCATGCCTGTCCTGCTTTCTGTTGTATGCCAGTGCAAGAGCTGGCACAGGATGGACAAGTAGGAAACTCATCAGAGGAGGGAGATTGCTGGAGAATGAGTGAAAAGATCCTTGGGATGAGTCTGGGTACTCAGCATATCCAAATGGTGCATCTTTTCTTTTAATGGCTATGAGCCTGTTGCAAATGGGTGAGATATTTACCCACGTGGCACTGCTCCAAGCACTGTCAAACCACGTGGCTTCCTTTCCAAGCGCCATCGTGTTCCTAGTAGGATTGTTCACAACAGCCCCCTTAAACGGGTACAATCTTCAGGGCCTACCTCACTGAACATTCAGTACTTCTAAAATTGTGCTAAGAAGACTGAAAATGGTGAACTGAAAATATAAAAATAATATCCTGTTAACGAATCATGATGCCTTTTTGTGGTGCTTCATGATTTTAAAAAATCCGAGAAGGCTAGACGAAGGAACGTGATGACATATTAATGATTTCAAACGTGTGCTGGAATTGACAGAACAGAAAGTAGCATGAATAATTCAAATAAGACACCAACTATTTTTTCCTTCTTGCAAAAGTTTGAAGCATGAAAAACGGGGGAAGGGAGCCTCTGAATAGACGGAATTATATATTATGTTGTCCAGTGATCGCCTTGCTTTTGGAGGGTTAACTCAAGTTCAAGCAACACAGGACACCATCTAGTCATTCTGAGGGGATTATATTGAAATCTTTTGACACCACGTTTCGCTCCTTCTGACTCTGGCAGCTGCTGGGGAGAGTTAAGACTGAATGTTTGATGCCCAGTGAATTAAAGTCTATTTTTGAACTCAAATCTCCAAATCCTGAAGGAATGGTCACTGAGAAGAAAGGAAAGCAGGAAACAGCACTGAGGGCAGCTGGTTTAGTGTACTCTCTCCTTATCTCCGCCACGCAAACGGAGATGGGAATCGGATATGAAATGGTCTCAAAGGAAGCTCGGAGCATGGATGATGACTGGGGGGAGACCAGGAATAAAAGCTGACACAGCCGCCTTTTCGCTTTAATACCTTTTCTCCAGTGCCTTTTTTCCTTAAACTGCTTTTGAAAACATAGCTGTAGCATGCTGAAGAGGAGCCATTTATTTCAGCTGTGCATAGATTGTCATGACTTAATATGTATACGATTGAATTTCTATTAAATCAATATGATATACATTTCATATATATGTATCTATATACACATACACACATACGCATATACATGCACACATATAATAAATATATTTTGACAGTGCAGGAAAAAAAATTTTTTCTTTTTTCCGGTACGCGGGCCTCTCATTGTTGTGGCCTCTCCCGTTGCGGAGCACAGGCTCCGGATGCGCAGGCTCAGCGGCCACGGCTCACGGGCCCAGCCGCTCCGCGGCATGTGGGATCTTCCTGTACCGGGGCATGAACCCGTAGTCCCCTGCATCGGCAGGCGGACTCTCAACCACTGCGCCACCAGGGAAGCCCAGGAAAAGATATTTTAAAAGAAACTTTAGTGAGTATACTCAAGGCACAAATTAAAGAGGAATGAGGATTTAAGTGATTAGGGCAAGACTAAACTTCAGCAAGACCATGAGTTTACTGTTTTCTTTCAGTAACTGTAGAGAAGATAACTCAATAGGTGCCTGAGTCAACGCATACGTTATCTGCCGTAGGTTGTCTGAGAAATTGGCCCAAAAGGATTCAAAGAAAGGGAATAGTAGAGAAATCAGCCCACAGAATCGGGCAGCAGTCTGCAGCTGGGAAAAGGGAAATCCATCCATCCATCCACTCACCCACCCACCTATCTACTCATCTACCTATCCATCTACCCACCCACCCATTTACCCATGTATCCATTCATACAGTGAGTGTATACTAATGTTAGACACTGTGCAGAGTACTGTGGATATGAAACAAAACCCAGAACCCCCACTCCACTGAGCTCTCAGCCCAGTGGGTGAGAGAAACAAGGAAACCCAGACTCTGGTTGCCATCTGCTGAGCTATGACAAGGCAGGAGTAGGGGGCTCTGGGTATATAGAGAGGGGGTAACTATTTTTCATCAAAAAGTCATCTGAGATTTCAGATTTCAAGAGTCAGAGCACCTTTCTGTAAGGATTAAACTACGTGAAAGCTGAATTTCCTATTTTATATCCTTATTTACACCAGATAACTTATATAATAGTTTTTATGCGTTTTAGAGGCACTTTCCGTATAGGTATTTCTCCATAGATTAAGGACTGACATAAATATTTTTTCACGCTCATGCCCAGCTATGTGTAAATTATAGGAATAAATTTTGTTAAACATCTTACACATTGTTTAAAAATAGACTGTGTCCTTAATCAAATAACATTTTCAGATTTTTAAATTAAGTGCCTCCTATGTGCCAAGTCTGTACCAGAAAGTTTCACAGTCATATTGCAAAAGTCCAGTGAAGAGAATATTGTGATCCTGATTTACAAAAAATATATATACATATAATATATGTATATGCATATATACGTAATATATACATATATTTATATATAATATATGTATATATATTTTGGTAAGTCATATATGATTGTGACATGTACATATATACATATAATATAACTATAATAATACATAGTCTATATATTATATGGTATATATGTATCTACATATAATACATATATGTATACATACATGTATATATATTTTGATAAATCATATATATATATATATATATATATATATATATGATTGTGAGAGATGAAATGAGATTTCATATGTCTCCTTGTAAGGAAGACTAAGACTTGAGCTCAGAGCTTCTGATTTCAAGTGGAGCTTTTATTATTTTTGTCATCATCATGATCGTATCATTGTCGTAATTATTACCTTACCTTTGTCACATATATCATAATATATATTACAGCTATATCTTTTTAGTCACTAATAGCTTGCAACATACTATAATACTCATGGCAAGTATTATTAGTCTAGAAAGACATTAAAGATTGTCTAATTTATGGTGGCCTGCAAGTGAAATGTGTTTTGTAGCCAGCATAGGGTTTGTTTAATTTAATTTGAATTTGGATGTTTCTCTTAGGTGTGATGGGTGGGGTGAGATGGTGAGACTGCACTTCTGCAGTTTCCAGGGCACCCAATCACAGCCTGGTCCTGAAAGCTTTGAGTTAATGATTCCTGAATCCCGGTACAAGCCCTTCCTTTTACAAGTGAGGAAAATAATGCCCAATTCACTTCCCAAAGTCACAGTTCTCAGTGGCTCAATGGCCCTTGCTTGAAGACTTTGGCATTTAGGTATGGAGACAGTCTAACTTATATGAACTGCAGCAAAAAACATGACTGGGCAGCCCTGTTGGGCTCTGAACCCAGTGTATATCAGAATCACCTGAGTAGTTTTGTTTTCTGATTTTAAAAAAGAAAAAAATAAGAAGATACTGTTTGCTTTTTATGGGGAAAAAAATAATATATGCGCTTGTTTTAAAAGAATCAAACTATTCAAAATGGCATATAATCAAAATCCTAGCCTTCTACTCTTTAGGCCAAAACTGTTAATAATTGTTTTGCATCCCTCTGAAAATTTTCCACACATAAAGAAGTAAATATGTGTGTAGGTCTCCCCACACTTCTTTAAATAGAAATGACACCTATCATGTTTTTCTTCTTTCATTTACTGTGTCATGTGACTAGTTATAAGGTTCCGTAGCTGTACATATGGACCCATCTTACTCTTTTTTTTGACTGCATGGTACTTTCATTGATTAGAATTTCCATAATGTATTTCATCAATCTCCAATTGACGAACAGTTAGGTTATTTCCAGTATTTCATTATTACAGATACGTTTGTAATAGATCTTTGCCTACGTAGGTAAACATATCAGTAGGATAAAATCTTAGAATTTTGGAGTCAAACGAAATATGATTCTTTAAAAAAATTTGACAGATTTTCCTAAATTGCCTAATATTGGTGTCCTAGAAGCAGCCTGTACCAGCTTGCAACAGCCAATTGTTCAATGTTCAGGCATCTCGTGAGGCAATTTAACAGTTGTTAAATTGCTTATAACGAAATCAACCATGGTGAGAGTGTTTATACCATGAAAACCCAGGCTTCTAATTTTTATTGACTTATATATATTTTTGGCAAACCAGTTTACCAGCACACCACTACCTGTAAAGATAATTAACACTCATTTGCGGAGGCTCTTAAAGTGTGAGGCCCATGCCAGACCTACAAAATCAGAGCATCTGGGAGTGGGAACAGAGGATCTGGACTTGTAGAGAATCTCTTACGGGAGTTCAGTGTAACCCAGCTGGAGCCGATGGCGAGGGAACCTCAGTGATGATCAGGGAGGGAGAGGGTGAGGGTAGTCAGAGGGTACTTCCCGGAGAAGATACTAAATTGGAACTTACAGATTGTTCAGGAGTTAGATACACAAGGGATCCGGGAGATGGATCCAGGTGTGGGAACTGTTGTCCTCGATTACATAAAAAATAGGCTATTGGGAAGCAGAGGTCGCAGAAGGGAGGATTCCTCTCACTCGGCGGCTGTCACAGCCATCTGTCTTCTACTTCCTGTCAGAGCTCACCTCGGAACTTCCCCCTGAATCTCTCACCACCCGCGCCATCAACACAACACACACTCACATACACACCCTTGGATGAGTCCAACTTTCCCCTGTCTTTTTACCTTCAAAATCCTACCTCAGATCCAACTGAGTTAAATTTAAGTGAATAATTTCAAGGGTATTAATTTATACCCATACCAAGAGGGGCCATCTCATCTCCCTGGATTAGGTCCTGAGCTTGCGCATGTCCGATGGGGTCTTTCTGACTAAGAACATCACACGGACAAAGAAATCCCACTCCCAGTCTCCACCTTCCAGTAGATCGCAGGGAGGTCTTATCCAAGAGGCTGTTATAACCTTTCCACCCAAGACACGCATCCCCCATGGCACTGCTCCAATGTTGTCCTAGCTAAAGGCAGAAAGAAGACCAGGTGATGCTGGTCTAAATAAAAGCAGCACAGTTCCAGGAAAAGTGAAAATGCTATTGTCTACGTCATTCTACTATTTTCCTTTTCATTAAATGACCATTTGGTTAAATAGATTGAGATAACCAAAGAAGCAGTTTAGAATGGTAGCAGTTTGGCACATAGATTCTAGACTGAGTTCATAGCTCAACTCTGCCTTTTATTAGGTCCTTGACCTTGGGTATGTGGCTTAACTTCCATGTACCTCAATTTCCTCACCTATAAAATGGGCATAATAACAGGACCTATTTCACAGTGTTTTTTGAAGCTTAAGTAAGGTAATACATGTGTGTGTATGATACACATACACATATATCACTTAGAACAATGACTGACACATTAATAATTACAATATGCAGAAGCAGTTTTGAGCGTCTGGGCAGTCTTTCAGATATTAATTCTCCACTTCAGATTGCTTCTAGATGGACAAACCCTGGGTCAGGGAAATTAAGGCCAGTTTCATCACAATAGGAGGGATATATATGATAGATGAGAGAGAGAGTAATAATAGATAGAATGCTTTAATAATATTTTTCCAGCAGTTGCACAAAAAGCACATCAAAATTATTCATTTCAACAAGCTATAGTGGGATGTAAGGTGCAAAAGTAATTGCTTTAGACCTCAATTTTGACAGACCTTATAAGAGCTCCCCTTACTTTGAAAATCACTAACTCAGGTGTGAAAAAACAAAGTTTCAATTGGGCATTATCTCCTATTTCATCATTTGAGGTTTGTTTGCCTCTCTCGTTTCATTTGGTCCTTCTGATGGGGTTTACTAGAAGTAGTGGGAGCCAAAAAGCGGTCATAAGGTGCTAACTGACCAGGAAAACTTGCCAGGGGCAGGAGAAAGAGGTATTTCATTCATCTCTTCCCCACTCAGCCCAGCGCCCTTCCCCCAGAGGCAAAGTCACTGCAAGAGAAATGAGTCTCTGGCTGGTCTGGGCAGAGGGTGGAGAGACCCACGATCTACTTTATATTTACTGATACTGATATATACTCACTCCATGTCTCATCTGTGATTCCACTATTCATAATATAGCAGTTCTATGTCCTTATTTGTTCCTTACAAATTATGGATTTTAACAAAAAAGACTTATAATGGCATAAAGTGTATTAAAACGTCCCAAGTGTTGAAAAAGAAACGTACAGCCATAGTTTATTTTTGTATTCACTTCAGTGTAGGAAATAAAACTTATATAATGAAAAACTACATGTTGTAAAAGTGTATATATTACCATTAACAAATTCAGTACAAGTTCCACAATTTACGTTTGCTGGATAAAACCGAATGCCAAGTCAATGAAAATTGAATTACAGCCTTTTCTCAGTGAAGTGTGTTCTGTGACAGGGAAGGCGTTGCAGGCAAAAGGAAAGGTGTGTTCAGAGACCTGTAGGGTAGAGGGAGCACGTGTATTTATTAGAGGAACATAAGGAGATCTGGGGGGTGGAAGAGAGTATAAAAACGGTGAGAGGCAAAAATAAGGCTTGTGATGGTTAATTTTATGTGTCAACTTGACTGGTCCGAGCGATGCCCAGATAGCTGGTAAAACATTATTTATGGGTGTGTCTGTAAGGGTGTTTCTGGAAGAGATTAACATTTGATTCAGTAGACTGAGTGAAGGGATGGCTCTCACCAGTGTGGGTGGGCATTATCCAACCTGCTGAGGGCTGGAATAGAACAGGAAGGCTAAGGAGGGACGGATGAATTCTCTCTCTTTGTTTCTGAGCTGAGACGTTCATCTAATCCTGCCCTCAGAAACAGAGATCCTAGTTCTTGGGAACGTACACCATCAGCCCCTCATTCTCAGGCCTTTGGCCTCAGACTGAATTACACCACCAGCTTTCCTGGTTCTTCAGCTTGCAGATGGCAGGTGTGGGACTTTACCTTCATAACTGCGTGAGACAATTCCTATAACAAATCTCTTCTATCTGTTTCTCTACATATCCTATTCGTTCTGTTTCTCTGGAGAACCCTGACTACTACAAGGCTGCTGAGGACACCTAAGTGTAGATTGTCAGCAACTGTGTGTACCAGTGGTCCTCAAAGTGTGTCCTGGAAATAGCATCATCAGCGTCACCTGGGAACTTGTTAAAAATGCACATTCTCTGCCCCATCTCAGATCTACTGAACAGAAAACTCTGAGGTGGGACCCAGAAATCTGTGTTTTACCGAGCCCTCCAGTGATTTGAGGGAGTATAGACCATGTTGAAAGGTTTAGCGTGCACATTCGAGTCAGCTGGGAAGCTTTCAATACAGATATCTGATCCGCAGCCCAAGCCAGTTAAATCTGGGAGTCAGGCTCTAGCATTGGTATTTTCTGAAAACTTGCCTGGTATAGTTCTAACATGGGGCCAGGATTGAGGATCACTTGTTTAGACTAACGTTTTGTCATCTGTAACATGCTAATCGTAGGGAAAGTTTTACTCTCAGAGGCAATTCATTGATAACCAACTCTCTTCTAGTTTAGGCCTTGGTAACATTGATCTGTAATTAACATCATCTATCTTTTAATGGCCAATACTAGATTGCCCATGCCGTTGGCAACCATGCCTCCATGACTCTTAAAGGCCTTTTTGCACAGACAACATGAGGTAAACTTCCATTTAGCACAAACTAAGTCATCAACTAAACAGTCAGAGAAGTAGGTCCAAAGTAACAACATCCTTAAGATTAAATTTACAAAGTGTTGGGGGGTGAATGAGGAGAAGGGGGAAAGTGGTAGAAGAGGGAGGGTTACAAATAAGCATTTATGAAGAAAAATAAAACTTTCATACTTTGCTTATGAATTAAGGAAATAAAGTAGGCATACTTCCTTTGCTCTAACAGGCAGCTATTAAAGTTCAAATATCATCTTCATTCATCACAAATCCTTGAACACTTGCTAACCGGGCAATCTTTAATAATGATAACCACAGTTAATTGAGCGCTTACGGTGGGATCACATTTCCAGGGATAGGTTCTAAAGATAGTATATAAGTTGAAAATCAAATAAAGTCAAAATTACCCTTGAACATGCCTTAATGGCTGAGATAGAAGAGGCACATAGAAACCAAGTCTCCGTGAGACCAGCTGACCACATCTCCAATCTCACATACCTCAGAGCTCCCCGAACGGGTTGACACTTGTCTTTATTTCTGTCACCCATGGGCTGAATGCTTGCTTTGAGTGTCTCCCCGCCCCCATTATCACTTTAAATCTTCATCACAATCCCATGATGCAGATATTATTATTATTATCGCTTTTTCTTATTTTACAGAGGAAGTAACTGAGATTTGAAGAAGTTAATTGCCCAAGGTAGAGTATTGGAGCCCAGGTTAGGATACAGTGTGTGCAACCCGAGGACTCAGACCCACTACTTCTCTAAACCAGAGCCGATTTAAAAAAAATTTTTTTTAGTGGGGTCTGTTTACTTTCAAATCATTTTCAGTAACAATAAACCTCTTCTGAATAAGTAGTTATGATCCCTGCAAGACTGGTGAGGGCCAGTGCTGTAGGATCAAGGCAGAACTAGTCCCTTCCCTCTCACAAAGGGAACCCTTGTGTACTGTTGGTAGGAGTGTTAATTGGTGCAGTCACTGTAGAAAACAGTTATGGTGCTTCCTCAAAAAATTAAACATACAATTACCATATGATCCAGTAGTCCCACTTCTGGGTCTATATCCAAAAGAATTGGAATCAAGATCTCAAAGAGATATCTGCACGCCCATGTTCATTGCAGCCTTATTCATAGTGGCCAAGATATGGAAATAACCTAAGTGTCCATCAGTGGATGAGTGGATAAAGAAGAAGATGTGGTACATAAACATAATGGAAATTAGTCATGAGAAAGA
The DNA here is from genome assembly GCF_949987515.2 of Delphinus delphis. Classification (NCBI taxonomy): domain Eukaryota; kingdom Metazoa; phylum Chordata; class Mammalia; order Artiodactyla; family Delphinidae; genus Delphinus; species Delphinus delphis. Next base: position 104,716,084 of record NC_082686.1, on the reverse strand, counting down.
AGAAAACCCTTCCATTTGTGACAATATAGATGACCTTGAGGGCATTACGCTAAGCCAAACAAAGAAAGACAGATACTACATAGTATCATTTATGTGAAATCTTAAAAAAAAAAGAAAAAAATCAAACTCATAAAAACAGAGTAAAAAAGTGGGTGCCAGGGCCAGAGGGCGAGGGGAAATAGGGAAAGGTTAGTAAAAGGGTATAAACTTTCAGCTGTAAGACGTATGAGGTCTAAGAATCTAATGTATAACATGAAGACTATAGTTGATGTCACTGTATTGTATAATTGAAATTTGCTGAGAGCAGAACTTTAATGTTCTCACCAAAAAAAAAAAAAAGATAATAAATATGTGAGATGACAGATGTGTTAATTAACTAGATGGGGGAATCCTTTCACAATGTATTTGTGTATCAGATCACCACCATATACACTTTAAACATCTTACAATTTTATTTGTCAATTATACCTCAATAAGGTTGAAAAAAATATTTTCTAAAATTAAAAAATAAATAAAAAGAGGCCACACATTCGACATCCTAATAAAATCCCCTCCGCCCCCTGCTTGGTGGTCCCTAGAGAGGAGAGCCCAGGATGAAAGGAGTTTCCTTGCAGTTGACAGACCACATATACAAGCGCCCCAAAGGGAGGCTCTGGAGGGAGAAGCAGTGGAGAATGCCAGTGGTTTGAAAAGTTATCACATCCTTCTCAGCATCTCCAGGCTCAGCTGGAATCTTCTTTCCTTTCTATTGAGAAAACAAACTCTGTGGTGGGGGGCAGGCATTTCCAATTAGTGCCTGAAATAAACCCAGAAGAAACTCGAGAGAGGTTGTGAGATGATTGATTGCCTGCTCAGTTTAGCATCTCCCTAGGCCCATTCTCCTCCTCCCCCAACCTCCCCGCTTCGCCACTATTGCACAGAGGTGGGGGAGCTCTCCTGTTCCCCCACGTTTCCTGGGACTTCAACCCAAAGCAGGGAGGAATAGCTTTGCCTGGGAAGACAGACAGGAGCAATGGAATACCTTCCTGCTCCACAGCCACTTCCTCTTACAATAACTCCGATCCCAGTCAGTATGTAGTTAGCTGATGGAAAGCAGAGAGTGGTATGAGCCCAATTAGACGCTTTGAACTGCCACACACAGATGTGCAAGTTGCACACTGAGCAGCTCCATAGATTACCACGTGAATGGCATCCCCTGGAGTTGGGCAGTGCCTAATCGGCACAGCCACATGTGGCGGCCCTGACAACTAGCGCTGAGGTTTTGCCAAGGCAAATAGTAAAGCATAATACTGTGCATGCATTTTTTTCCAAGGCAAAACTAGAGCAGAAAACCCTGTTGTACATAATTTTCTATAATGACATGATCAAGTCTTCTAAGTAATTCAAATGCTCAGTTTCTTTCTGAAAGAATAGAATGCTTATTTGTTTATATCATTCCTTGTTACAAATGTACATATACATCTGTTCACAAATATACATGTACATATGTTCACATAAACAGAAGGGAAAGAGCAGAGCCGTATAAAGAGAAAGGATTTATGCCAACCATAGAATTAGCACGCTTAATATAAGCATTATATTTAAATTTAATTCTGAGCCTCCTAGAAGCCAAGGCAAAATAAGGAAATACAATTGTATTATTCTTAGCTGGCGGATAAAGATATACCTGAAATTTAGAAGACAAACCTCTTTTCCTGAATCTCAACCCTTAAAGAAATGTATCACAGTGAAGCTAACTAATTTTCTTATCTTGGCCAGGCAGCAATGGTGAGACTGGGGTGAGAGGGCAGAACTTCGATAGCTACATACAACCAAATCTACATGATGTAGTGGTTGACTTTGCAGGCATGGAAGCCAGCTGGCCAGGTTCAAATGCCAGGTGACCTTGGGCATCCACTTAGAATGGCTCCAGTTTCCTTGTCTGTAAAATGAGGGTAAAATGTACCCACCCATGATCTGCTGTGAGAGTATGTGGAATAAGGCGATGGTGTGCTTAGCACAGCGTCTGGTTCAGAGTGAGTCCTCAATATATTAGTTCTTATTACTGAAGCCCAGGAGGGGAGCTGGAGCTTGTAGCTGGGATCAAATACCAGAGTTATACCTGATGCCCAAAGAAGGATGCATGAGGAAAAGGGTCAGGGAAGCCAGGGTGAGGAGTCTTCTGGAGAAATCCTGAAATATGTCCATCCTCTGTGCTGTTGACCTGTTGCAATGCTCAGATTTCACCCCCTCAGGCAAGCCTTGGCTTTTCTTTAAAGCATGACTCTCTGCAACCAGCAGGTGACATTGTAAAGGAATAGCTATTAGGTTGATAATAGTTCTGCTGCAAATGCAGAAGGGACGTGTATATATGGCGGGTTCTTGAGTCGCCTTTACATGGATGGTCAGGGCATCCAGTGCTCTGGCAAGGCTGGAGCCTCAGGCCACAGACCTGTGTGCGTGGTGGGTGGAGGGTGGAGGGTGAGGGGATGGGCTGGTACAGGTAGCAGGCATGGGATACACAGGAACCAACGTCCCAGTCAGGAGTCAGTTGGCCTCTGGAAGGAAGGAGTGTTTGAAATGATGAGTCTCAGAGGCAGGCACAAAGCCACAATGACCTTCAAAATGAAGGGTCTGTAATGAGGTCTGACTAGAAGAGAAGGGAGTGGAAATTGGAGGACTCCTGTAAAGCAGTGCTTATCCAACTTTTCGGACCATGACCCACAGTGAGAAATGTGTTTTACATCACATCGCAGTACACATGAACACAGATAACTGAATAAAGTTTCACAAGACAGTTCTTACTCTTACCATGTACGCTGCTCTCTGATATTTTCACTTCCATTTTCTTTCTTTGTTTTAATGCTATTTTATTTCACAGTTTTAAAAACACTGCTTTAAGGAAAAAGATGGAGAAGGACCCTTTGGGGGGACAGTGGGTCCAAGATAGTGAGAGAGAAGGTTGTTTGGAACAGATATTTAGTAAGGAAAAAAGGTCTCTTGCAACCGTGTGGCTGCAAATGTTGGGCTGCAGAGGGGAAAATCAGTGAGACCCCACTAGACTGGATGTACTTTGACTCTCTCATGGCTTGCACACCGTAGGCCTTCAAAAAAGTCATTTAACGGAACTTGACCTGTGCTAACTCAAATGAACTAGCTGCCTCAAGTACACAGCCTTCTCATGACCTGACTTGACAGCTCGGTAGGACTTGGAACAGGTGGAGGAGTGCATGGATGGTGTGTCCCATTATCTTCCTTAACCGTGTCCTTTCTCACCCGGGCTTGCACAAGCACCTTGATAACAGAGATGTCAGGTTTGCACCTGACAACTCCTCTGCTAGGGCCTGGAGTACTGGCCTTCTCTGAAGATATTCTCCTCAGGACCTTCAGAGCCCAGCAGTTCCTGTCAGTTGGGAAGAGCTGAGTAGCTATTTTGAATAGTTCAGTCTACTAAATGAATTTTCTAGGAATGTTTCTCCTTCAATTCCTTCTCCATTTCCTCTTTCTGCAGTAGAGAACTTCTTTATTCCTTTTCCTCCCTCTGTGCTATTAGACTTCTCAAGTAAAAATGTTACAGGGCTTTTTTACAAGCAAGCAAGTGCTCTGAATGCTAATGCTTACCTAAGACAAAAAAGAAACGTTTATGAGAACGTAGGTCCTACCCCAGCATGTGCAATTTCCATTTTAAGCCAGAGAGTCCCAGCTCGTCCCTCAGGCTTTTTCCTTAATGCTCCCAGAAGACCTGAGCTTTCATCCTCCCTTGGTGCTCCCATTGGGAGGAGGGGCTGCAGAAGACAATAGTTCTCACTGAAGGAAGGGCTGGGGTAGGGTGTTTTTGTTTTGTTTAGTTTATAATTTTTGAATTTTATTTATTTTTTTATACAGCAGATTCTTATTAGTCATCAATTTTATACACGTCAGTGTATACATGTCAATCCCAGTCGCCCAATTCATCACCCCCCCGCCACCCCCCCCCCGCAGCTTTCCCCCCTTGGTGTCCATAAGTTTGGTCTCTACATCTGTGTCTCAATTTCTGCCCTGCAAACCGGTTCATCTGTACCATTTTTCTAGATTCCACATATATGTGTTAATATACGATATTTGTTTCTCTCTTTCTGACTTACATCACTCTGTATGACAGTCTCTAGATACATCCACGTCTCAACAAATGACCCAATATAGTTCCTTTTTATGGCTGAGTAATATTCCATTGTATATATGTACCACATCTTCTTTATCCATTCCTCTGTCCATGGGCATTTAGGTTGCTTCCATGACCTGGCTATTGTAAACAGTGCTGAAATGAGCATTGGGGTGCATGTATCTTTTTGAATTATGGTTTTCTCTGGGCATATGCCCAGTAGTGGGATTGCTGGATCATATGGTAATTCTATTGTTAGTTTTTTAAGGAACCTCCATACTGTTCTGCATAGTGGCTGTATCAATTTACATTCCCACCAACAGTGCAAGAGGGTTCCCTTTTCTCCACACGCTCTATAGCATTTGTTGTTTGTAGATTTTCTGATGATGCCCATTCTAACTGGTGTGAGATGATACCTCATTGTAGTTTTGATTTGCATTTCTCTAATAATTAGTGATGTTGAGCAGCTTTTCATGAGCTTCTTGGCCATCTGTATGTCTTCTTTGGAGAGATGTCTGTTTAGGTCTTCTGCACATTTTAGGATTGGGTTGTTTGCTTTTACAATATCGAGCAGCATGAGCTGTTTCTATATTCTGGAGATTAATCCTTTGTCCGTTGATTCGTTTGCAAATATTTTCTCCCATTCTGAGGGTTTTCTTTTCCTGTTGTTTATGGTTTCCTTTGCTGTGCAAAAGCTTTGAAGTTTCATTAGGTCCCATTTGTTTATTTTTATTTTTATTTCCATTACTCTAGGAGGTGGATCAAAAAGGATCTTGCTGTGATTTATGTCAAAGAGTGTTCTTCCTATGGTTTCCTCTAAGAGCTTTATAGTGTCCTGTCTTACATTTAGATCTCGAATCCATTTTGAGTTTATTTTTGTGTATGGTGTTAGAGAGTGTTCTAATTTCATTCTTTTACATGTAGCTGTCCAGTTTTCCCAGCACCACTTATTGAAGAGGCTGTCTTTTCTCCATTGTATATTCTTGCCTCCTTTGTCCTAGATTGGTTGACTATAGGTGCGTGGGTTTATCACTGGGCATTCTATTTTGTTCCATTGATCTATGTTTCTGTTTTTGTGCCAGTACCATATTGTCTTGATTACTGTAGCTTTGTAGTATAGTCTGAAGTCAGGGAGTCTGATTCCTCCAGCTCCGTTTTTTTCCCTCAAGACTGCTTTGGCTATTCGGGGTCTTTTGTGTCTCCATATAAATTTTAAGATTTGTTATTCTAGTTCCATAAAAAAATGCCATTGGTAATTTGATAGGGATTGCATTGAATCTATAGATTGCTTTGGGTAGTATAGTCATTTTCACAATATTGATTCTTCCAATCCAAGAACATGGTATATCTCTCCATCTGTTGGTATCATCTTTAATTTCTTTCATCAGTGTCTTATAGTTTTCTGCATACAGGTCTTTTGTCTCCCTAGGTAGGTTTATTCCTAGGTATTTTATTCTTTTTGTTGCAGTGGTAAATGGGAGTGTTTCCTTAATTTCTCTTTCAGATTTTTCATCATTAGTGTATAGGAATGCAAGAGATTTCTGTGCATTAATTTTGTATCCTGCAACTTTACCAAATTCATTGTTTAGCTCTAGTAGTTTTCTGGTGGCATCTTTCAGGTTCTCTATGTATAGTATAGTGTCATCTGCAAACAGTAACAGTTTTACTTTTTCTTTTCCAATTTGTATTCCTTTTATTTCTTTTTCTTCTCTGATTGCCATGGCTAGGACTACCAAAAGTATGTTGAATAACAGTGGTGAGAATGGACATCCTTGTCTTGTTCCTGATCTTAGAGGAAATACTTTCAGTTTCTCTCCGTTGAGAATGAGGTTTGCTGTGGGTTTGTCGTATATGGCCTTTATTATGTTGAGGTAGGTTCCCTCTATGCCCACTTTCTGGAGAGTTTTTATCATAAATGGTGTTGAATTTTGTCAGTAGCTTTTTCTGAGTCTATGGAGATAATCATATGATTTTTATTCTTCAATTTGTTAATATGGTGTATCACATTGATTGATTTGCGTATATTGAAGATTCCTTGCATCCCTGGGATAAATCCCACTTGATCATGCTGTATGATCCTTTTAATATGTTGTTGGATTCTATTTGCTCGTATTTTGTTGAGGATTTTTGCATCTATATTCATAAGTGATATTGGCCTGTAATTTTCTTTTTTTGTAGTATCTTTGTCTGGTTTTGGTATCAAAGTGATGGTGGCCTCCTAGAATGAGTTTGGGAGTGTTCCTTCCTCTGCAATTTTTTGGAAGAGTTTGAGAAGGATGGGTGTTAGCTCTTCCCTAAATGTTCGATAGAATTCACCTTTGAAGCCATCTGGTCCTGGACTTTTGCTTGTTGGAAGATTTTTAATCACAGTTTCAATTTCATTACTTGTGATTGGTCTGTTCATATTTTCTATTTCTTTCTGGTTCAGTCTTAGAAGGTTATACCTTTCCAAAAATTTGTCCATTTCTTCCAGGTTGTCCATTTTATTGGCATAGAGTTGCTTGTACTAGTCTCTTAGGATGCTTTGTATTTCTGGTGTCTGCTGTGACTTCTTTTTCATTTCCAATTTTATTTATTTGAGTCCTCTCCCTCTTTTTCTTGATGAGTCTGGCTAATGGTTCATCAGTTTTGTTTATCTTCTCAAAAAACCAGCTTTTAGTTTTATTGATCTTTGCTATTGTTTTCTTTGTTTCTATTTCATTTATTTCTGCTCTGATCTTTATGATTTCTTTCCTTCTGCTTACTTTGCATTTTGTTTGTCCTTCTTTATCTAATTCCTTTAGGTGTAAGTTTAGATTGTTTATTTGAGCTTTTTCTTGTTTCTTTATGTAGACTTATAGAGCTATAAACTTCCCTCTTAGAACTGCTTTTGCTGCATCCCATAGGTTTTGGTTCGTCGCGTTTTCATTGTCATTTGTCTCTAGGTATTTTTTGATTTCCTCTTTGATTTCTTCAGTGATCTCTTGGTTATTTAGTAACGTATTGTTTAGCCTCAATGTGTTTGTGTTTTTTATGGTTTTTTTCCCTGTAATTCATTTCTAATCTCATAGTGTTGTGATCAGAAAAGATGCTTGATATGATTTCAATTTTCTCAAATTTACCAAGTCTTGATTTGTGACAAAAGATGTGAGCTATCCTGGAGAATTTTCCATGCGCACTTTAGAAGAAAGTGTAATATGCTGATTTTGGATGGAATGTCCTATAAATATCAATTAAATCTATCTGGTCTATTGTGTCATTTAAAGCTTCTGTTTCCTTATTTATTTTCATTTTGGATGATCTGTCCATTGGTGTAAGTGAGGTGTTAAAGTCCCCCGTATTACTGTGTTACTGTCGATTTCCTCTTTTAGAGCTGTTAGCAGTTGCCTTATGTATTGAGGTGCTCCTATGTTGGATGCATATATATTTATAATTGTTATATCTTCTTCTTGGATTGATCCCTTGATCATTATGTAGTGTCCTTCCTTGTCTCTTGTAACATTCTTTGTTGTAAAGTCTATTTTTTCTGTTATGAGTATTGCTACTCCAGCTTTCTTTTGGTTTCCATTTGCATGGAATATCTTTTTCCATCCCCTCACTTTCAGTCTGTATGTGTCCCTAAGTCTGAAGTGGGTCTCTTGTAGACAGCATATATATGGGTCTTGTTCTTTTTATCCATTCAGCAAGCCTGTGTCTTTTGGTTGGAGCATTTAATCCATTCACATTTAAGGTAATTATCGATATGTATGTTCCTATGACCATTTTCTTAATTATTTTGGGTTTGTTTTTGTAGGTCCTTTTCTTCTCTTGTGTTTCCCACTTAGAGAAGTTGCTTTAGCATTTGTTTTAGAGCTGGTTTTGTGGTGCTGAATTCTCTTAGCTTTTGCTCGTCTGTAAAGCTTTTGATTTCTCCATCGAATCTGAATGAGATCCTTGCCGGGTAGAGTCATCTTGGTTGTAGGTTTTTCCTTTCATCACTTTAAGTATATCATACCACTCCCTTCTGGCTTGTAGAGTTTCTGCTGAGAAAACAGCTGTTAACCTTATGGGAGTTCCCTTGTATGTCATTTCTCGTTTTTCCCTTGCTGCTTTCAATAATTTTTCTTTGTCTTTATTTTTTGCCAGTTTGATTACTATGTGTCTTGGTGTGTTTCTCCTTGGGTTTATCCTGTGTGGGACACTCTGTGCTTGCTGGACCTGGGTGGCTATTTCCTTTCCCATGCTAGGGAAGTTTTCGATTATAATGTCTTCAAATATTTTTTCTGGACCTTTCTCTCTCTCTTCTCCTTCTGGGACCCCTATAATGCGAATGTTGTTTAATTTAGTCTTGTCCCAGAGGTCTCTTAGGCTGTCTTCATTTCTTTTCATTCTCTTTCGTTTAGTCTGTTCCACAGCAGTGACTTCCACCATTCTGTCTTCCAGGTCACTTATCCAATCTTCTGCCTCAGTTTTTCTGCTATTGATTCCTTCTAGTGTAGTTTTCATTTCAGTTATTGTATTGTTCATCTCTGTTTGTTTGTTCTTTAATTCTTCTAGGTCTTCATTAAACATTTCTTGCATGTTCTCGATCTTTACCTCCAGTTTTTTTCCGAGGTCCTGGATCATCTTCACTATCATTATTCTGAATTCTTTTTCTGGAAGGTTGCCTCTCTCCACTTCACTTAGTTGTTTTTCTGGGGTTTTATCTTGTTCCTTCATCTGGTACATAGCCCTCTGCGTTTTCATCTTGTCTATCTTTCTGTGAATGTGTTTTTTGTTCCACAGGCTGCAGAATTGTCGTTCTTCTTGCTTCTGCTCTCTGCCCTCTGGTGGTGTGGTAGGGTATTGTGAGGGCCACTGTGCCTGAACTCCAGCCTCACCCCCTGGGCAAAGCGACTCAACATGCTGACATGTCATTGCTTCTTTGGGGAAATGAGGATAATAATAACTATCTTGCAGAGCTGTTATAAAGGTAGGAAAGAACGTAAAGCAAAGGAGAGTGCAAGGCACGTGGAGATACTGAAAAGTAGCTTACTAGTAGTAGCTGTAGTTTTGCCATTGTTTTTGTCATCACCACAATTATTACAAGTTTTTTCTTAGATGGACCCAAAGAAAGCTTGGCTCATTTTGACCACCACCAAATAGGAAGGAAAAGGATCATTAGTATCATCATTACATTGTTAAGTATTTATGAGACCGCCTTCTGCTTACATCACTCTGTAAAGAGCACGAGACTCAGTGCCTATATCCAATAGGAAGGTCTTTAGGCTGGGTGACCCGGATGTATGTGATAGCATTCCATGTAATCACGTGAAATGCGTAGATCACAGGAAGCAAGAACTGGGCAACTGGCCTCCTTGGTATAGCTGTGATGTTTATGCACAGATCTTTTCTGTTCTACTAAATGAAGAGCCCTCTCACCTCACCTTAGGTCAAAGCCTCTGTTTCATTTGTTTTCAATTTTCCTCAGCCCCTCACCTTGCTCTACTCCCTGCACGGCGCAGGCACTTGGCAAAGCTTTGTCAGGTGGGTAAATGCAAATGTTAAACAATCCTATGACACTGCGTCAGATGCCCAGGTTATGTTTTAGTGCATTCGTGGTGATTGAGTGTACAGAACAAATGCTGAGTCCCTTTACAGAGGAAAGTCACTGCATTATATCCTCCAGTCCTGGGAGGAAGCAGTGGGTGAATTTTTTCAAGTAAGAGCTGGTAAGAGGCATATGGGAGGAAGCTGGTGCCTGAGCTTGTCCTAAGTGAGCCTGTGTGAGTCAGTGTCTATTGTGAGCAACTAGTTCCTTGGTAAGGGGCTTTCTGGGGAAGAGAGATTCATCAAGTTCTGAACAGCTAAAGAAACATTCACCTTGAAGGAGGATGTCGACTGAAATTCCAAGAAAATGACCTGATGTGGGGAAAGCTTGTATCTGGAAAAGCGACTTTGTGCTCTGCCTGAGGGCAAAATCTTGTTTATATCAATGCATCGGTCTGCTTTTCAGCTGGATTAGAACATTCAAAGTATGTATTAAAATTATTAGGTCTGCTTAAGTTAAGCAGAATAAACAAATCCAGGACAAGGAGAAGCTCAAATGGCTTCTTCTCACTAATTTTCAACATCATCTAAGTTAGATCTCAGAGCCTGAGTGCCTAGTTGTTCATATCTTGCAACTAACCGCACATAAAGGAGCCCCTAACTGCTCTTTCACAAAACATACTGATGTTTAGTTGGCTTTAAACAGCCCTGAACTGAAGAGAGACCAGCTAGGGCAAGGGGAACGTTTTCTTTCACTGTCCAGAATTCAATCGGAAGGTTGATGAAAACTCATCCTGAACTATTTTTTTTGCCATTCTAAAGTGACCTTTTTTGTTTGTTTGTTTCACAATTTAATGTTTCTTAAATCAGTGTAGACTGGATATTTTATATGTACAGCTAATGTGTTTATTTTTCTCAGACAAAAAAAAAGGAGAAGCTGCTACAAAGCCAATGAAGTGTCAGATTTGATGTTATCTTAGAATTAAAGAAACAGGATGCTTCACTGTTTTTGTCCAAGTACTTTCAGCACAATGCCTTGTGTACAATCCTTGAGTTACAACCCCCCTCCTAAACAGCCTGTCCTCCCTTGGGTCCTAGAGTAATGTAGAGATGGCTTATCACAAAGGTATATCAGGACAGTATAGTCACTGCTGCCCAAGACCAGCTATATAATTTGCAGATCCAAGTGCAAAATGAAAATATGGGGACTGTCATTCAGAAATTATAAGGATGTCTACAGAGCGACAGCAGAACATTAAGGCAAGGATGGGCCTTTCCAAGCCCAGGACACTGTGCAGCTTCCCAGATCTCATGTGCGTGAGCCAGGCCTCCACTGGCCAAAGGAGCAGGTTGTACTGAGCTGCAAATGTCATACAAGTCCTCACACTCCCCAGAAGCCATCCCTCCCTAACACTTCAAGCTTTCCTCAGCCTCATTCCCACAGCTATGTCCCACCATACCTTCTTGCATGACCTATTAATTCTACACATACCCAATTAACCCATTCTGTCCTGAGGAAGGGTGATGAGAGTCTTTGGGCAGCGTGAAGGCTCAGGAGACCTCCCAACGTGGATCTAGGCAACCTGGCCCCCATCCTGGGCCCCTGCCAGTTTGGGCATCTTCTCCTCATCGATTTTGCTTTTTGTTCCCCTTTTTCCTCCTCCTTACTGTCCAGGTATCTTCTGCTTTAGACTTAGCATCCTGCCCCACTCTCCCAGGTCCTTCTTTCTCTCCATCCCATGTTCCAATCATTCTTTTCCATAAAACCAACACTCAACAGTAAACTCAATAAAGATTTTCAGCATGAGTAATTGGCCTATAAGTCAGCATTCTTCTCTATGTGAACCCTAGCACAGTCCACTGTGTTATCAAGTTATTACACCAACTTCTGAGCGAGACTTCATTCATCTGGAGCATGGTTGATCCCTGAGCTGTCTTTCTCTGGCATATTGGACTAGAATTTCTCCCCGTGAAATGATTACTGTTAATTCGTTGCCTTAACTCAAACTGCTGAGTTTGTAATCACATTTTTTTTCTGGGGCTGTGACTTTGAAATAGAAAACGCTTTCAAAATCGACGGTTTTTTAGGAGAGAGAGTGCTAAGGAACACGAGTCTAAGAAATGCAAGAAGCCCGTTTTCAACTGCTTCCATTTTCCCCAACAGGCTCCATTCACTCCCCTGGGAGGGGGTGACAGAGGGGGTGATAGGCAGTTCCACACCAGGAGAGTGCCTGGTACCAAAAACCATGTGTGATCCTATCAGCTAATTGGTTGGCTTCATGAAAATGGTCCAGAACAATCCTTTTTTGACAGCTCAAGCTTGACCAGGTACATTCCATGGTTGAAGATAATTGGAACTGCACATGTCACTAAAATCTAATATTTCACAAGGACTCCGGAGTTGAACTTTGAAAAGTTATTAGCCATCGCGGAATTCTCTCATGCTGCTGCAATGGCAAAATTTCCTTTTCTGAATCTCTTTGATTAGATGCTGAGGCTGCAGGCATATCATTCCTCACAAGGCTGTGGGGATGATTAAATGGGCAAATATGTATAAAGTGCTTGGCATACTCCCGGGAACATAGTAAGCCCTCAATAAATGTTGGCTGTGATTCTTATAGCCTCCTTTATTTTGAAATGACAGTAATTGCTGTGACAGCCAGGGTACATCGAATCGTCCTGCTGCTCTTCAAGGCAGTTTCTTCACACGGGTGCTGATGTTTACATGTTAATTTAGTTTCCAGCTAAGGAAAGAGTCAAGTTTGGATTCAAAACCCAGGTTAATCAGTTACGCTATGAACAGTGGTTCTTATCCAGGGGCAATTTTATGCCCCAGGGGACACTTGGCAATGTCTGGAGACATTTTTAGTTGTCACAACCCTGGGAGGTGCTAGTGGCATTTAGAACATAGAGGCCAGGGATGCTTCTAAATAACCTGCAGTGCACGGGACAGGCCCTCCCCTCTCCACAGAGTCTATCTGGTCCCAAGCGCCGGGAGTGCCAAGGCTGAGAAAGAAACTGAGAGAGACTTTGGTGGGATGTTTAATCTCACTGGGCCTCAGTTTTGTCATCTTCAGGAGAGAAGAGAAATATCCTACTTGCACGGTTGCTATAAATAATAGAAATAAATAGAAGAGGAAAGTGCCTCAGTGGGATCCCAGCACACGGACACCCAGGCTTGATGCCAGTAGTCCTGGAAGTGGTGGTGTGTTCTGTCTGTTCCTGTACAACAGGAGGAGTGTTCAATCTCCATGAACACTTGGGCAAAGAGAGACTCAGAAACCATTTAGGCGTTTTTATTACCAGGAAAAGAACGTGCTCTTCTCCTTTTGTTTCTCGTCTGAGCTGTTTAGACGTGTCTAGAACACTCTGCTGTGCTCACTCTCTTCCATCCCTTCCCAAACACACAAAAGTCCAAGTTGTCCATCCACGTGGACTTGAAACAACTTTTCTGTTCTGTTATTTATTCAGGTATCATTGACACTGTGTCTCTCTGCCTTAGTTAGGGTAATGCCTTCAGAGAGAAAATGATCTTTGGGGGCGTTAATAAGGCACAAAGTCTCCACAGGCCACGGAGCTGAGCCTCCATGAGCGGCCTGTGTGCTCCTGCCCCGGGGCCCTGTCCCAGCACTTCAACACTGAACACGCTATATACCCCCAGCCTCCCGACTAACACACCTCCCTGTGACGTCTTCATCCTGCCATAGACTGTTTCCTATCATCATTGCTTTCTATTCTTTTGGTGAAATGTATCTGAAAGGCAGGGTGAAGGCCAGGTTGGCAAGTATTTACCTGATTCTAGATTTCTTGTTAGTGATGTCAAGCACCTGTGGGTTCCTACCGGGAAGGACTTCAGAATGTTCTCATGTGGGCGACTAAACAGGCCATACAAGCAGGGTTTTCCTCTGGGGGGCAAATGAACCTTACTGCAAATCCTTCTAGGTCCCCCAAAGAGAACAAGGTATATCATCAGAAGTGCACAAGCCAGCTTGGCCTTTATCAGAAGGGAGAGCTGAGGGAGAAGGTTACCTACCGTCTAATATGCTGTTTCCCAGCAGGAAATGGCTTTCATGTAAGAGACATCATGCTCAGGCCCCATTTAGCATTCACTCAGTGAAGGACTGTTACCCAATGCCAAGCGTGCGCAGGGTGCTGTGCTGGGCACAGGACACGACAGTGAACAAGCCACGTCCCTGCTCTCAGGATGCTCGTGCTGAGCTGCTCACTCCTCCTGAAGTTCCTCCTACCCTGGTGCCTGGGACTATGAAATTATTTGCTGAGTCTTTTCCAAGGAGCTGATCCAACCTTACCCGAAATATCCTCTTTACATATTTTGATCAAAGCGCTTCCTTGATTGTTCAAAGTCTGTTCCAAATCTACCTCCTCTGCAAAACCTGCCCCAGGTCGTGAGTGTGCTCCACGCTCCCAAAAAGTTTAACTTTCTTCATCAGTCCTTTGCCATCCCCTTCATATATATACACAAAATGTAACCTACACATTCATATAAAATTCAGCCTCCTTATGCCATGAATTAGGCACAAGGCATAACCATAGACACCTAGTGGACTGGGGCTGGAAACATTGGGGAGGGGCACTGAGCTAAGCTGCTCATCAGCTGGGGCGGGCCTGGGAGGACTGGCCCAGTTATAGACGGTGCCCCTGAGAGGGCAGCGGGGCAGCCCGAGTAGAGTGCACACAGGCCTGCTTCCCTGTGCCTATTCTTGGCACATCCAGCAGGCGAACGAGACAGAACAACTGGGAATCCAGGCGATCTTTAAAAGTCAAGGCCAGACTCATAGCAGTTGTCTTTGGAGGAGACCTGTCCACGCATAACAAGACCTGGTCTACTGTCCTTAGGTGTGGCGTCAGGAATCAAACCTCCAGAAAGAACTGGCAAGAACTATCTCTAGAAAGATCGATATGAATTGAGAGCAGGATAAAGAGGGAGGAATGATGCATTCAAGCCCTATCAGTAAAGGAAAACCTAGGAAAAAACTCAGTCCCAAAGGCTGGGCAGGTTCCAAGTAGGATATGCTGCAGGGGTGTCTGGGGCACACCCAGGTCTCATTGGCAACGATAACTCACACTCACAAGGAAGTAGCAGCAGGGATCAAGGAGAGACAGTGAAGAGCACACAGTGGTAGCAGGGCCTGCGGAGCTCAAGTCTGGAAGCGACTTTTTCCCAACAGCACCCGCAGGGAAGAGGAGGACACTATTGATGCAGCCCCGTATCAGATCAGAGGAGCCCAGAACAGAGCCCTGGCCGCAGACGTGGGTCTGCGCTTTAGGGAGTCTGTGCTCCGGAGGGCCTGGCTTCAGGGCTTAAGAAGGCCGGAGGTCGAGCTGGAGGAAATAGCAGAGAGGCAGCTGATGTGCATGTCTTTAGATGTGCAAAGACAGAAATGTTGAACTTGTTGGTTGGACGTGCTTGTATATCTCCTCTGCAAGATTGAAAAGACTGTCAAGATTACAGGGCACAACTTCTCTGTGCTCTGCAAAATCCTGTGTTTGCTATGGCCAATGATCATGGTGAGGAGGAAGATGGCATATATTAAATTATGCAGTCTGTAAGTTAAGAAAAAGCAGAGCTACAGATATATTCCAATGCTTCCCTGAATCACTCATATATACGAAAGTAGCAAAGGATGACACCACCCCCAGCTATGCATGATGAGTTCACTAGCTTGAGTGTATGTCAAATCATGGTCTTTGTTTCTCACACTCTAAAAATAGTTACCCGAAGTAAAAGGGACACGATGTGCATCACCGTGAAATCTTTGGGGACTGTATCACCAAAGACCAAGGAACCGCCCTTGAGCCTGCGTGGACTTGATCTATACCATGGGTTTGAACAGCTCTGCTGAGAGGAGTTCAGGAATGCTGCCAGCCCTAAACAACTTCACTTATGAGCTAGCGCCAGTCTTACTTTCACAAAAATCCTCCCCAGCACACCCGAGAGAAAGCAGAGGTCCCTTATACTTGGAAATTAGAACCAATGCAAAGAGTAGTGAGACCTGCCCACTCTTGCCCATGACAGAAAACTTAAGAGTCAGGTCTGGGCTCAGAAGAGTGATTTAATGTTTACATACAGAATCTACGTGCTTCTCTGGATATGTAGGGTACCAGGCTCTAGAAGGCTTTACCCTTTATCATTCTTCTTTTTCAAAAATAATCTTCCAAAGAAACAGATGTTAGTTTCTTCTATCTACATCAAAGTTCAAGAGCAGGAAATTACTCAGATTATACTGAAGATAAACAGCGTTATTCTGTTCAGTTCTTCAAATAATCTTCTATTTAAATCATAGCTAATTACTATTTAGCAAATTAAACTCATTGAATACTTCAGAAATGTCTATTTCACTGTCAGAATGAATGCTTTAGGGATCCCCTGTGGTGAGGAGCCTTCTTTCTTCATTATATAGAATATTATCTAGTTGGCCTGAACCACAACAAAGATTATTTTTCAGATCCCTTAAAACAAACAAACAATACAAATCATTTTTGAAATGTCAGTTCTTCAAGTAGACATTTCTTTAGCACAAGGAGTTTCTTGGATAAGGCAGAAAGACCTTGCCAGTATCTCTAGCTGTGGTTAGACCCTCAAACCACATGTCAGGAGGTTAGGAGTGGAGAAGGGACGCTTATGGAAAGGTGTGACCTGCTGGCTGGAATAAACTAGAACCAGGCAGTGCTCTCCAAGAGAGCTGCTACCTGGGATGTATGCTCCAAGCTCCACAATCGTTCAGCCATCCAGCCTCCCTAAAACTCGAAGTCTTCTAACTAAAGATTTTAGAGAGTCAATAATGTGAATTCCTTAAGAACTAAATCCACATTACGAATGAAATCTATTTATTAAACAGTTACTAAGTATAAAGCAAACACACTACACACACAATAGAGGCATGACTGCAGAAGGATTTTGCCCACCATGTCTGTCATGGTACCAGCAGCACTGGCCTTAGACCCACGTGCTTTAGAGGGTCCCTCTCTGGCCATCCTCTAGCCACATTCCCAGCCATATCCCCCACCTCCCATAGCAAGGAGTTCAAGGGGCCAAGGGGCCTTGTCCACCTAGAACCCAAGCCCTCCCTTCTAGGCAATGATTCAGGTACTCAGGACCCTAGAATTTCCTGCTCAAATAATCCCAGGCCTACATCACTGACCTACACAGGTCTCTACCTCCATCCTTCCCCCAAGGGCAGACTGTGCCTCCAGTGTGTGTGCTCAGAGGTCCGAGGAGTGACCGGTGGAGGGGGGCTGTTGACATAGAATGTGGACAAAATTTGGACATATGGTACCATAAGAGCGGAAGCCCAGGGAGGTCCACACATATACACACAAGGCCCCATGGTGCAGGGCAGGGAGAGAATTGAGTCAGACTGCAGGCTGAGGACCAGTGAGCCAGCGTTTTCTGTCCTACAGAATCCTACATTTGAACTTAATCTTCCAGGTAGTTATGAAGGTATATTTGTTAAGACAGCAGGATGGAACATATTCATTTAACAGTTTACCAGCCTAATTGAGGACTTCTAAATATTTAGACATACGGTGTGTGGGCCTCCATCTGTACTCCTGTCCTGGGGCCCAACAGTGTTGCAGAGTGGGAGTGCCTAGGGAAATCTCCAGTGCCGGTGAGGATCCGCTTTTTACAGCATCACCTGTGTCTGCACACCCTGCTAATCTACTTCGCAATCACATCTCAGTCCTTCAGTTATACTGAGCACAGAGAATTCTCAGTGTGTACATCTGGGGTTGCTCAAAGGCCAGTTTTGAAAGAAGGACCTTTATCAGATGTGTTCCTATTGCCCTAGTTATTTCACAGACCTGTGAAAGCTCTAGGAATTGGATCAGGAACATTACCCAATAGATCTCATCTGCCTTTTGTGTCCACCTCATCCTCATTTGAACCCATAGCTTTTGTGCTATAGCTAGCTACCCAAAATCTCTGCTGGACAACAGCATTCTCACCCAAATCTGTATCCCCATACATTGTCCTAGTCTGCCCTTCACCCACAACTTTGTTATAAAGTCCCATTTCCTCATTGAAGATGATTTTATCCAAGTGAAAGAAAAGGAGTCTGCAGACACTAATTCATACTACAGTACGAATGATTGATAGTTTCCTTCTCACACTTTCAATTGCAATTGACTATTTCAAAAAACTCTAGTTGAACAAAGCGAGTAATTTCAGCTGCCAGCTATTATAGGCATATTTTAGGAACAACATAGATAAGAAATTTTTTTTTAATGGTGAAAATTTTTATTAGCAAACATTTATTAACACTGATGAAATATATTTTTAATTTGATAAATTATCTATTTATAATTAAAACCAGTACAGTAAAATAGCCCATGTAATAAATAGCCCAGTAAAATAAAATAGACTAATTGAAACTTAATTAGTTACTGGATCGATACCACTGACTGGCAGAGGAGAAACTTGCTTTCTCAATACTGAACATTGCCCAAAGGATCCTATTGATGAACTGTTTGCTCTAACTCCCAATTTAATTCTCACAGAATATGACTTCAGAATTTAGTAATTAAATTTGAATCATGACTGTCTCTGCTCTTCAAGCCTTCCTGAAGGTGATTTCAACCCAAGAGAGTTAATTTTAAATTTAGAGAGGGCTTGTTGGCAAATGTGTTATGAGGGGGAAAAAGTCCCTCTTATGGTTTTATAATATGTCGAATACCCTGGCAGAGATCCAAAACATGGAGCAAGGAAGACAATGCTTTTATTCTTCTGGCTGCAATCAGGAGAGCACCCCAGATCTGAAAACCAGAGCATCTTGGCATCGTGGTTTCGCCTCGGACTTGTGTAGGGAGGAGTAGACATGTTACAGAGGGAGTGATTTTCCGGTTGGGATGCTTCTATCATGAGAAAGTCTCCATCAGTCAGGAACAGGGAGACAAACGGTTTGGCTAATCAGTTACGAAACAAAGGTGGACATTGGGAGAGTCTGTGTCTGTCCCTGTTATAGTTAGACAAGGGAGTCCTCCATGTGCCTTGTCTAAGTCACATGAGGAAGGGTGGTCCTTTACAGTAAGCCATTTCCAGGAACACAAAAGGGGAGGGAGATTGCTTTTCTTTTCTTTTCTCTTCTTTTTTTTGCTGTACGCGGGCCTCTCACTGTTGCGGCCTCTCTCCCATTGCGGAGCATAGGCTCTGGACGCGCAGGCTCAGCGGCCATGGCTCACGGGCCCAGCCGCTCCGCGGCATGTGGGATCTTCCTGGACCGGGGCACGAACCCGTGTCCCCTGCATCGGCAGACGGACTCTCAACCACTGCGCCACCAGGGAAGCCCGAGATTTCTTAACTATCACCATTTTTAGGAGTGCAGGGCTCATGGGAAGTTCAACATTGTCCATCCATTTGTAGAAGTGTGCATTTTCTTAAGGCACTACTGTTCTGTTTCCTGCCAACCCTTCCCTACACCCTGAGAGCAAGCGTCCACTCGGTCCCCACCCCTCACCAGCCTCGCTCTCTTTCCTCACACCAGGCCCACTCTCACCCCAGGGTCTCTGCTCATGCTGGCCTCTGCCTGGAGTGATCTGCAGGTGCCATGTTAACTATGTGTCACACGAGGTCTGGGCACTTAGGGTTAATCTCCTCCTTGCAGCAAATGAAAGTTGCACAATTTAATGAGAACTTTCTTCTCTGTTTTCTTTTTTATCTTTGGTGGGAGAAGGAAGCATAACGGCATTTCCCCGAACTTCTTATAATCCTGCAGAAGGTTTAGGTTCCCAGAGAATGAGGAGGAGAAAAAATTTTTTTAATGAAAAAGAAGGGGAAAATTAATTCTCAGGTGAGGTTTCTTTATTTTACTTTTTATTGTAAAACTAACATCATCACAAGTAATAGAATATTTTCAAGCCTTTGGAGAGTCTATGGCCCTTATAAAGATTGATTTCATTATTTCATATTTTCTTCTAGTTCCCAAGCACATGTAATTTTTCATACAGTTGCAATCATAGCATAGATAAAATTTTGTATTTTTAGGGGTTTTTTTTCCTGCTTAATGATAGTCTATAAACATTACCCACATTATCTTAGTATTCTCAAAATTATCACATTTTTGTGCCTGAAGAATATTCCATTAGGTCACTGATGTACAACAGTTTACTTGTTCAGGGGTAGTTTCCCTTCTTTCTGGGCTACTTCCCTCGTCTCTTCTTTTCACTGGACCTGTTGTCAGTTGGACTTCAAAAAAATCCTCCAATTTAGTTACTTGACTTGACATAACTTGGTGTTACCCAAACTATGTTCTGCAGACCTTCCCATGTGCTACTAATAGGTGTTCTGTGCTAGGTCAGGGAAAGGAGGTGGGGAGGCTGTGAGAAGGGGAGCCTGTCCACAAATGTATTTAATAGACACATCTTGGAGTTTGAGTATCACATTTATATATTAAAGGTTCTGAGAGATCTTTCAGAAAAGGTACTTTTTGGGGGAAGTATAGTTGATTTACAATGTTGTGTTAGTTGCAGGTGTACACCGAAGTGATTCATGTATATATTCAGATATATAGACATGCATTCTTAGAAAACGCACTTATATAACTTTAATCTAGATCTCCCAAACTTTGATCATCAAGAACTCTTCCTGGACCACATGGTGACCATCTAAGGGAGAGAACATTCGGCTTCCCTAGAACCTGGTGCAGAAGCACTGCTCTAACCACTCTCTCTAACTGGGGTCCTGCTAGTCCGGGGACATGTTCCTCATCTTTAGTTGCTGGTCAAAGGCATCTCTATGCTCCCATTGATTTCATAGCTAGACTTTCAAAGGAGCAAACGGAAGCCCACATTGTCTTGGTTTAGCACAGGGAGGTGCTCAGGGGCTTAAGAGGTCTGGTTTCTGCTCCCAACCTTGTTACTATCTTTCTCTGTGATTTTAGGCAAATCACCACCACCTCTGCCCCACTGCTCACTCTGTCTAAAAAAAGAGAGGGTCTGGATTAGAACATTTCTGGAAGGGTAAGTCTGAACCCTGTCCCTGCAGTCTGCACACGTGCCTGGGGAGACTGTAGGAAGATAGGGAGTAGCCCTCTGAGTGTTGCATGGAGCCTCCAGGAAGAGGATGCTGGATCTCGCACAAGGAGGCTTCCACAGGAGCCCAACCTCTCCAGCAGAGAATACACATGATTCTCAATAGCTGGAGACATTCTCAATGGCCACCAGTGATCAAAACTTTCTCTTTTCTATTTCCTTTCCTGCTTAATTTCCTCTGTTGTCTTGCTGCGAGGTATCTTAAGCAACTCACTTCACTTCTCTAAACCTCAGTTACTTATCCTTTCTGAGCCTCAGTTTCCTCATCGTTAAAATAAAAATAATCCAACCTCTCAATGAGATAACATATTTAAAAGACCTAGTACATAGTGAACACTCAATAAATATTCGTTTTCTTTCCTTCCCTTTTCTTTACCATATTAAGTGAATACTGAGTGTCTGAAGAAGATACTGCTAAGGTTGAATAATTGCCAGGAAAACCGGATGAGCATGAAATGGCTTCAGGAAAGACCTCAGCTCCAGCTCAGAAGCATGAGAAAGTGGCTGGTGCATCTCGTCAGAGTTCAGCTGCTTGATTACTTCATGCCCATTTATATTTGGGTTACAGTGATGTCAATGAACTACAAAAAAAAAAAAAAAAAAAAAATCAACGAGTTTAAATGAATTTGTGGAGGATAAATTCAAAACAATAGATGACTGAGCTATATACTAAATCTTTGAAAATCTAGATCTTAGAAGGAAACTATGTACTTCTTCTAGACATCCCCAGAGGACATTATCACAGAGAAATGACTGAAATGGACTGACCATCTGGTGACCTAAGCACACCAGACAAAGCATGTAATCTGAGCACGACCCTACTTGAGCTGGGTCCCTTGGCAACTGCAGTTATTTCTACCAACACAATCCTTATAAAATTCCCTTTGGGCTCAAATTCCACAACTGACATTCAAACCATTGTTTCATTTGTATATTCCACTGATGCCTTCAATTTAAGATGGTGCTGATGAAAGAGAAAAACAAATACCGTATGCTAACATATATATATGGAATCTAAAAAAAAAAAAATGGTTCTGAAGAACATAGGGGCAGGACAGGAATAAAGATGCAGACGTAGAGAATGGACTTGAGGACACGGGGAAGGGGAAGGGGAAGCTGGGACGAAGTGAGAGAGTGGCATGGACTTATAAATACTACCAAACGTAAAATAGATAGCTAGTGGGAAGCAGCCGCATAGCACAGGGAGATCAGCTCGGTGCTTTGTGACCACCTAGAGGGGTGGGATAGGGAGGGTGGGAGGGAGATGCAAGAGGGAGGGGATATGGGGATATATATATATGTATATGTATATGTATAACCGATTCACTTTGTTATAAAGCAGAAAATAACACACGATTGTAAAGCAATTATACTCCAATAAAGATGTTAAAAAAATAAATAAGATGGGGCTTCCCTGGTGACGCAGTGGTTGGGAGTCCGCCTGCCGATGCAGGGGATGTGGGTTCGTGCCCCGATCCGGGAGAATCCCGCATGCCGCGGAGCGGCCGGGCCCGTGAGCCATGGCCGCTGGGCCTGCGCGTCCGGAGCCTGTGCTCTGCAACAGGAGAGGCCACAGCAGTGAGAGGCCCGCGAACCGCTAAATAAATAAATAAATAAATAAATAAATAAATAAATAAATAAGATGGTGCTGACTTAAGTCGTTCCTTCCTCCTTATTCTTAATATACTTTTTTAATTGAAGTATAGTTGATTTACAATGTTGTGTTAGTTTCAGGTGTACAGCAAAGTGATTCAGATGTATATACATACATATATATGTATGTTTATATATTCTTTTTCAGATTATTTTCCATTACAGGTTATTACAAGATATTGAATATAGTTCCCTATATTCCCTGTGCTATGCAGTAGGTCCTTGTTATTTCTCTATTCTATATATAGTAGTGTGTATCTGTTAATCCCAAACTCCTAATTTATCCCTTCACCCCTTTTCCCCTCTGGTAACCATAAGTTTGTTTTCTATGTCTGTGAGTCTACTTCCGTTTTGTAAATAAGTTTATTTGTGTCATTTTTTTAGATTCCACATATAAGTGATATATGATATCTGACTTTCTCTGTATGACTTACTTCACATAGTATGATGATCTCTATATCCCTAATATAATTTTTTAAAATTAATTTTTACTGGAGTATAGTTGATTTACAATGTTGGGTTAGTTTCTACTGTACAGCAAAGTGAATAAGTTATACATATACATATATCCACTCTTTTTTAGATTCTTTTCCCATATAGGTCATTACAGAGCATTGAGTAGAGTTCCTTGTGCTATACAGTGGGTTCTTATTAGTTATCTCTTTTATGTATAGTAGTGTGTATATGTCGATCCCAATCTCCCAATTTATCCTTCCCCTCCTTTCCCCCTTGGTAGCCATAAGTTTGTTTTCTACATCTGTGATTCTATTTCTGTTTTGTAAATAAGTTCATTTGTACCATTATTTTAGATTCCACATATAAGCGATATCGTATGATATTTGTCTTTCTCTATCTGACTTACTTCACTCAGTATGAAAATCTCTAGGTCCAACCATGTTGCTGCAAGTGGCATTATTTTGTTCTTTTTTATGACTGATCCCATATATAAATGATATCATATGATATTTGTCTTTGTCTGACTTACTTCACTTAGTATGATCATCTCTACGTCCCTAATATACTTTTTTTTTTTTTTTTTTGGCCGTACGCGGGCCTCTCACTGTTGTGGCCTCTCCCGTTGTGGAGCACAGGCTGCGGACGCACAGGCTCAGCGGCCATGGCTCACGGGCCCAGCCGCTCCACAGCATGTGGGATCTTCCCGGACCGTGGCACGAACCTGTGTCCCCTGCATTGGCAGGCAGACTCCCAACCACTGCGCCACCAGGGAAGCCCCCTAATATACTTTTAACTGTAAAATTAACAAAGAGGAGGAGAGTAGAAGTGAGAAATATTCAGCTATAACTATTTCTCTAAATTTGATCTCGCATCAGAATTATCAAGGATGCTTTCTACAATTCCTATTTCTGAGCCGCATTGCAAACCTCTTGATTCAGAATTTCTAGAAGTAGGAATTAGGAATCTGCATTTTAAATAAACTACCTAGATAATTCACATGAACATTAAAGTTCAGAGCTTCACAGCTTGTGCCTGGGTCACTGCAGCTGTCGCTTAGCTGATGTCCTACCCTTGTGTTTTTCTTCTATCATTTTTGGAACACTCCTAAAGGTCTACATTTATCATGCTACCATGATAAATATGGCATGGTTCCTTTGGATCACCTCATTATATTTAGAATTGTCCCTTGATGATGAAAGGCCTTCCCTCTGTCTCCCCAATGTCTTCTCACTGGCCTCATCCCCAACTCCTCCCCAGCCCAGTTGTCCACTTGGACCAGAATAAGCTGCCTTCAAACTACTCAGCAAAGCCCTTGAGGTTCCTTCGAGAACCAAAGGGGCTGCCACTGCAGTGCGGGAGGGCAGAGTGGAACATTGGCTTATAGGCTTTCCATCCCCATTCCAACCAGAGCTCCACTTGTGCTTCCTCATAAAATTTATTTGGAGATAAGACTCTGGTAGATAGAATAAATTTTTTAAAAAACACTGTCCTAGATTAAATCTACTATACCCCTTTCCTATCTGCAAACACTTTATTTCCTTTGTGTGAAACCCTTCCCCATCTCGCCCACCGCAAGGCTTCCTTATCAACAGTCCATGGTGGGTCCATCACATTTCAAAACCTTTCTCAAGATACAGCTGGGTCTCACCTAACCGTCCAACCTCAGAGTTGTTCGTGTCATCTGGAGCTCAGGTCAAGTGACTGCAAGTGGGGTCAGTTTATTTCTCATTGTTAAGTTATACCCATCTGAGTTGTTTCCTTCATCCAACAAATATTTATCAATCCACTACTACATAGCAGGATCTGCGCTCAGCCCTGGAAATACAGTAGTGAACAAAACAGACAAAAGTCCTTGCCCCTTGTGGAGCTTACATTTTTATGTGCATGTCCTCCCCAAAGAGATTCCAAGTTCTGCAGTAGGAACTTGGTCTCCTACTGGTTTTATATCCTTTTAAAGGACTTAGTAATAATAATTCAATTAAAGCCATTATAGCAAACATGACACAAAATTCATGACAAAGCTATTTCATGTCTTCAAAACCTCGGGGTTTTATTTTCTCGTTACTTGAAAATTAATTCTGAATGATAATTTATCTGCTCTCTACTTATGTTCCAGATTCTGTTTAGAATCAAAGACCCAAAATTTAAGGGGAAAAGGTAAATGACAATTATTTGCAGTTCTTTAGTTCTGTAATCAGCATGATACCATTAAATTTGTCTCATACTTTTTTTCTTAAATAGCTCTACTACCCTTATGAAAAGAACTTGCTTAAATTCCCAAACATACCCAACCAGTTTGCTTGATTTGCCAAAACTACAAGGAGATTTTCGAAAGGAACAGTACTATTCTGTCAGTTCTCTTGATCCATTCCGGAGTTGAGAACATTTTTTAATTTTTTTTTTTTTTCTTACCTCACCATAGATCTAGTGAGCATGAATTTCACACTCACATAACTCAAGCATGACTTCTGATGTCTAGCGATGCTGAGCTAATTTAGTCAGACCAGTCCTCCTATTGAAAGTTACTAAAAGTACTGAATAAAATATTTTTTCATCTTATTAAAAAACATCAGTAAGCCAAAACATAGTAAGGCATTACTAGGCCCAGAATAGATGAGAACAAAGAAAAGTAGGCCAAGCGCTAGGAGCTGCTTTTGTTCCAAGGGCATTTGCCTATTTGGACTATGAAACTGAGCTGTGGCTTCCATGGATTCCTGGGGTGAGAGGAATGGAAATCAGATCCCAGGGCCCACCAAATGTGGAGAGTATAATAGGAGAACCCCACATTAAAGTGGAACACAGAGGTCAGCTCATCCCCTCCCACCCCACTCAGAGAGCCATGGAAAGAGTTGCTTTAATCCAGCACAGAGCAGAGCAGGAAGAAAAGAAAAGGAAACCCAGACCCCAAGAGGCTGTAACCATAGGAATATTGGAAGCCTAAAATGTACAGCCCCAAATTTGTGTCACTGCCCAAAATCTAGTTTAGAGTGCTACCAGACTGTCTACTCAAACCCCCAAAAGAAGCAAGTGCAAACTTTCTCCATAGGAGAAATGAAGCTCATCTTATTGAGCCTTTGAGAGTCCTCAACTTATACTTTCTCAAGTGTTATGAGCAGCACAGAATCAAAGGTAACCAAGCACACAAAGAAACAAGGCAGCAGGAGCAAGAACCAGTAGGAAGAACAGACAGCAGAATCAGACACTCAGAAACTTCCAATATTGGAATTACCCCATTCAGATTATTAAAAGAAGATGCTTGTCATAGTTAAGAAAATTTTAAAGCTTGAAAATATCTGAAAGGAGCATGAATCTATAAAATTGTCAAAGCAGTTTTTTTTAAGGGTCAAATAGAATCTCTGGAGATTAAAAAGTACAATAATTAATATAAAAAGATATGTATATGTATACATATATGTATATGTATAACTGATTCACTTTGTTATACAGCAGAAACTAACACACCATTGTAAAGCAATTATACTCCAATAAAGACGTAAAAAAAAAAAAAAAGATAAATGTCTTTTTCTCCATACTTGAACTTCCTGAGCCCTTATTTCTGCTGATGTGGGAATTTCAAATGCATTGATTACATCTCCAGGTTACACTTAGTCTCCTTGGGGTAAATATTTAGTCATCAGTACTCAGTAACTCAGAACTAAAGAAGTTCCAGGGCTTGTACATCCTTGGATGGTGGTTTGGTCTGTGAGGCCTTCTGTCCTCTTCTGGTTTCTAATCCTGCTTTCTCCCCTCCTTAGGCATTCATTGGCCTCTCTCCTCAGTCGTGCCCACCATCAAAGCCCCCGCACTCACTTCTGCACTCTCTTCACTCAGATAACTCTTGTTCGTCCCAACTATAAGTCCTAGCCTGTGCCTCTAGAAAACATGGAAAATTCCCAGCTGCTGGGCTACCTTCTGGGGCCATACGCTCTCCATGGGACAGCCTCAGGTCCTCTCTGCCTAAAACCTCACCTAGGGAGCTCTATTTTTCCAGACAAGAAGTGGGGCAAGAATCCCCTGAGTCAGATCCAAACTTTTCTGGACATTTTGTCTTTCACGACCCCACTCCCCTCCCTACCCAGACTCAAGCAGAATGGGAAAGAGAGCTCTCTTTTCTCCTCTCCCTCTCTGCCAAGCTTCTCATCCATCCCAGAAATGCTTCTGTCTCCTCTCACACTGCAGGAAAATATTCTGTGCTTATTGAAGAATTTTTTCCTGTTTTATGTTTATTGTATCAAGTCTATGCTCTGAGACCTCCATGCTTTGTCTTGATATTCAAACTTTTGGAATGGAAATCATAAACAAATAATAACATAAAAAATTTTCTCTTATCAAGAATCTTGCTCTCAGCGTTGAAAGCTCTGGCTTTGAAGACTCTCTTTGAAAGCTCAAAGCTAAGAGTATGACTGTTTTTACCAGCTTGTGTTCTCCCTTCTCCAAGACGTATATTTCTCTCAGGCTGAGAGTAAAGGGAAATGACTGAGAAGGAAAAATATAGTCAGTAATATTTCAAAATATTATTCTGCTGCATCAACAACTTTTCTTATCCAGTCTCTACAAAAAGAAAATGTGTTTAACAATGAACTTGGTATAACAAAATTATCCTGTGGCAAAAATGTGTGGGCCATAGAGTTTTGTTATATAAAGATTCGATCAGCCCATAGGTTTCAAGAGCAGGCCACTGGCAAATTGTATTAATTTACCATGCATTTCTCATAACACAGGTCAAAAATAGTGTTATTGAGATAACAGAAGATTTGGAACAAAGATATATTTACTTTGGCTAGTAGCTATGAAGATAGAATCCATTTTCTTTTAATCTCAAAATTAAGAGGGCTATACTGTTACCATGATTATGTCACCCCTAAATGTCATTAGGGAGGGTTTTGTTTTTTAATAAGAAATCATGCCATACATTGACGGTTCAAAAATGACTCTACTCATCACCTAAAAATATTACAACATTTATCATTATTAAAAATAATTTGGGTTTCATTGAAGAGTAACAGTTTTTCACAAAAATTCTAAGATCTTTCTTTCCTTTGAGGATAAAAATATATATAAAGGGAAGCAGGTGAAATCTGCCAACTTTATATTTGGAAAGAAATACAGAGATGATTTTCCTGCCAGCAGTCTTGGATATAAACCAAGTAGATAAAGTTATCAGAAAGGATTAATTGTGTCCCAACATACGTAAATGAGCTGCCACTTTTGGTATGCTGACCATTAATGTTTTAGACTAGAGAGTACAGTGCCTCTTTCAGCTAGAATTGAAATGTTCCCGAAGACCAACTGGAAAACACATTAAGAATACACTGGAATATCCATAAGTTTTTTTAGCGTATCTCTGATTGTAACTACTGATAGAGCCCATATCAGTCCTATGGAATCAGCCTCTATTCTGTACATCTGTATTTAAAGCAAACAACAACAAAATCCTCCAATTATCAGAGATTTAGCTATGAAAAAAGGATTCACCTAGAGCTGAAATTTACAAAAACACAACTATAGAACCTTCCCATTCTTAAGATTTCAGTTTAATAAGTTTTTGAGATTGTTTTTGAAAAGTGAATCTATCCATTATTAAGTCATTTACAGAGCGTTAGAGTTCAGGGTACATGTATCATGAAGGTCAGTGCTATGGTTTCCACAGCAACTATAGCTCTGTCTCACTTGACTCCTCACTTTGTGCTTTATTCAGCCTGTGGTAGTAAATGCAGGCCCATGGTGAGTACAAGTAGGTGAATATAGGCACACACGCACACCTGTGTATAGATAAGGTCTCTTCTGTAAGACCTGGGTTTTCCTTTCCATCATGTCATGATATACTTAACCTTTAAGCTTGGAATCAACAGAGCCTTTTGCAGGCCTTTCAATTCCCAGGCATTGTAGTAAAATACTTTTATAATGAGAATTATGACCTCTGGCATATTTTTTAAAAAGTTAAATGATCACATGTTCAAATAACCCAAATCTGCTAAGTTTACAACTAAGAGACCTGTCACTGATTCAAGAAAGGAGTCTTCTCTTGAGCCCACTGCTAATTCCAGGAATGAGATTGATAGAATAAGGGGATATTTCAGCTCAATTTTCCTTGAAACCAGGTATCTGGGGTTAACACAACAGCACTTCAGTTCCATCCAACTGAGCTGCTCAATTGCTTTGAGATTCTTGATAGATTGGCTGATTGGGCTAACTGTATCTATCACAGCAGGCCCCAGTGCTTGAATGCTTGCTGTGTAGTGCAATTAACAGGCCACCAAGTTATTTAGAAGACTTGTTCCCACCGTGAAAGACAAGCTCCATCCCCAAAATTCTAGAGCTTCTTGCTCCACAGTTTTTGTGGCAAGAATTCCTCCTAACGGAAACCACTGTTTGCACCTTTGGTGTTCATTTATGAAGACATCCAACAAATATTTGTAGAGTGCCTACCATATGCAAGGGGCTGCACTGGGCAGTCTAGGCCCTATGTTGACTCTGTCTTAAGTGCCTTGAACGGGGGTCTGAAAAGGACCCACAGCAAAGTGAACAGTGTTAAATGTCCTCACTCTTAGGTCGTTCTCAGCTACCAAACCCTTAATATGACCTTAGCATAGCCACTGCCATGTTTTTGTCTTCCATTCCAGGCTTTCATTTACCTCCCCAGGTACTGCCCTACTATTTTTTTTTTTGGCCATGTTGGGTCTTCGCTGCTGTGTGCAGGTTTTCTCTAGATGCGGCAAGTGGGGGGCTACTCTTCGTTGCAGTGTGCAGGCTTCTCACTGCGGTGGCTTCTCTTGTTGCGGAGCACGGGCTTCAATAGTTGTGGCATGTGGGCTCAATAGTTGTGGCTCGCAGGCTCAGTAGTTGTGGCACACAGGCTTAGTTGCTCTGCAGCATGTGGGATCTTCCCAGGTCAGGGCTCGAACCCGTGTCCCTTGCATTGGCAGGTGGATCCTTAACCACTGTGCCACCAGAGAAGTCCCCCTGCCCTGCTACTGATCCATCCTCCAGAGTCCCCACTCTTCCTTATTCTCTGTGTCCTTTCCTCTTACCAAATAAATCACAACTTGATCCCCACTTTCATCTCAACCCTCCCTCCCAGCTTCTCACACCCAGCTTCTCCAGCCCTCATCTAGTTTCCTTTTTTTCTTCCTTCATTCCTCTCTCACTGAGGATTTCGAAGTCTTCATAGGACAGGGAGATCCAAGGCACCATGTGGCTTTTGTCTCAATAGTTCAGGGCCTGATAGGGTTCAAGGAGTCAGTTTGGGACTCAAGAGTTGAGCCTCCTTGGCTACATCCTGGTTAAATAAGTGCTCTGGTATTGGTGTGAGGATCTAGCCACTGTTCATCTCACTGCTTTTTCGGTAAATGTCTCCATGTCCCATACAAGCCATTACCATTTTTATCTTCCCCCCGAACCAGCCTGAACTTACAGAGAAAAGACACCATCTATAAATTCACCCAAACCAGAATCCTAGGAATGATCGAAGGCCCTCCCTGCTCACTAACCCTTCCTTATCCCTTCCGTCACCAAGCCCTATGGGTTTATCTTCACTGTCGCTGCCTTATTTAGGTTCTTATCACCTCTGGCCTGAATTATTGCCCTACCCCCTCACTGATTAGTCCAATCTACCACCACCCACCACCACACACCATACTGGTGCCCCCACCTCCATCCATCAAATTCATGCCTCCAAAAGCAACCATGGAATTTTTTCCAAAATATATGTCACTTCTTGGCCTGAATCCCCACAGCTTTCAGAATAACATTCAAACTGCTTGGTTTATGACACATGGTTCATGATCAGATCTTGCTTCCATTAGTAGCTTCCTTTCCCAGCAACCTACCATCCACCCATGCACTCTTTATTCCAACCGTATAGAACAGCGCGTGGCTTCTGTAACTTCTGCTGATTCACACCTGCGCTGTATCACATGTACCGCCTCCTCCTGGAATGCCCTTCTTCTCATCGTAGGGGAGGAAAAATTAATTTTCCCTCTGTCCTTCTAACTTCCCAGCTGTAACAAAAGGCAGATTAATAAAAGCAAACAAGTTTATTAACATGTATACAGGAGAGATGCCCAGGGAAAAATAAGTAACTCTCAAAGAGGTGGCTTTAGGATCCAGGCTTAAATACCATCTTAAGCTAAAAAAAATAAAAAATGGTGTGGAGGAGGCCAGTTATGGGGAGACGGCCGTGAGCAGGAGGGTTTGTTGTGTAGATTTACATTCTTTTAAATCTCCATTCATGAGAGTTTCTGGTGATTTAGTCATCTTTCTCTCCCTGGTAGGGAAAGGGAAAGAAAGAGAGAGAGGCTCTAATAAATGGAGGTTTCCTTTATACATATAAATTTCCCTTACAAAAGGGTAACTTCTACTCTGTTTTCAAAGCTTTTCCTCTGTCTGCTGTTTCTTAAAATAATCAGCTCAAAATAACTCTGCCAAAAGGGCACATTTTGGGGTGGCATACTTTACCACCCTTCACCTTGAATAGTCAAATGAACTCTCATTGATCTTACTGATCCTTCAGAGTCCATTTACTGTGTGTTGTGCACTGTGCTAAGAGCAGTGTATGTGTTCCTTGAACCGTAACTCCAATTTAGATGTCCTTCATTTGAGCTCCTAAGCATTCTATGAATACCTCTATTAGAGCATCAATCATAGACAACATTCATTTTGTCAGCCTCATTCATTTATTCAACCAATATTTATTTACCGTATGTCATACGATAGTGGGCAACTTAGACAAGTTTTCTACTCTCCAGTTCTTATAGTCTAGGAAGGAAGAAAGACACCTGAGAAATAACAATAAAGTGGGTAAGTGTCATAGGAGGGAAAGTGGAAGGTTCTGCAGGTTATGGGGCTCTTAACACCAGCCAGAAGGTCAGAAAAGGCTTCTCTAGGGAGCCTTCCTTCAGCTGAGGCTGAGACATGTTCTAGGCAAAGAGTCAGCCCATGGAAGACCTAAAAATGAGAGAGCACATGCATTTGTAGTGAAAGGAGTTCACTACAAACGGAGACAGTCTGGCAAGACACCAAGTTGGAGAGGCGGTAGAGGCTTGGGCGAGTGGAGGGCTGTGGAAGTCATTTTAAGGAATTTAGGTTCTTATCCCCCAAATAATGGGAAGGCCATTGATCAGAATAAGATAAGAAGGGAGTGACATGATCAGACTTGCCTTTTAGAATGATCGCTGTGGCAGCCCATGAAAATGGAGTGGTTGGGGCTACAGTAGGGGTGAAGAAATGTGGACAAATTTTAAAGCTGCTTGGGAGGTAGAATTGACAGGATTCATTGACTTATTAGAAAAAAAGGCATGAGGGAGAGGGAGTCAGGGATAATCCCAAATTTCTGGATTTAGAGGATCGTAGGTATCGTTCCGATAATTGGGAATGTTTGGATGGAGAGGCAGTTTTAAGAGAAAGAAGAAAGCTCAGTTTGGGACACATAGATTTTGAGGGAAACAAACAAGTAAAGTTGTCCAGTGGACATTTGAACATGCATGGACCTAAAGTTCAGAGAAGAAATGAAGACCAGTCTGGAAATGGACATCTTAAAGTCACTAGCATATATGTTGTGATTAATTAAGGCCAAGAGGATGAACATGATGCCATTAGACAGTAGGTCTAATGAGGCAAGAGCCGCACATTATTTACCTCTGTATCACCAGGGTCTAATATCGTGCCTGAAACAGAGTAGGTGCTTTGATCATTTTATTGAATGAATGAATGAGTCAATGAATGAATGTGAGTGAATAACTGAATGAACAGTGTGAAATACAACCAAGTTTAATTCAAAAAACTGAATATAAAATATTGAAAGATTAAAATTATTATGGTATTCATATGCACCAAGTTTTTAGAACAACAGTACTGGAATGGATAATCTAGGGGAAAATGGTGCATAGAATAATAACCACTCCGAAGACAAATCAAATGCATTTCATTTGTACAAATTAAAGCACAGTTACAGTCCCAAAATTACCAAAGCAGATTGCAAATGCTATTTTATTATCAATATTTATACGTGTCTGTGATGGTGCAATTAAAATTTGATAATCATATTTGTCTATGCATAATGATTAGCAAGAGACAGAGTAAAGGGATAGTTAAAGAGAAGCAAAAGTGAGCAACCTTTAAACCTCACCTTTGGCGTCACACAGACCTCCTTTCAGCAGTGGCCTGCCATGGTGCCTTGCTTTCCATTTTCTACTTGCTCCACTCACAGATCTTAAATGTGAAGATACAGCAAAACTCCTCTTGTGTATTATAGTGGTAACTTTCTAATTATTTTCAAAGGGAACTCTTTGAATCTTTTTGTTCTTTCATTGAACATAACATTTAAATATAGGAACACAGTCTCTGGAACCAAACCCTGTCTACCAGCAAGGGAAACGGATGTTGGCTCCACTACTGAAAGACTCTGTCCCCGCTACTTTGTAAGCACGTCTCTTTTTTTTCTGTTGATTCTTTCATTTCATCAGAAAGCCTAGGAAGTACAACTGAGAGATTTTTATTTTCGATTTCTGTTTCATAATCCCAGTCATTAGTACAAGGCCAAAAGATAAATCTCAAGTGAGTCGTTGTCAAATGCATACACAGTAGGGGGAAAACATCCCTGCCAAAGGCAGACATGGGTGCACGTTGCAATGCACCTTTTCAGTAGGTGGAGGAGCTCAGCGAAGGTTGTTCGACCTGTCTGGGCCTCAGTGATCTCATCTGTAAAGTGAGGGATCGGATTTGGTTGCTTCTAAGACCCCCTACTAGCTCTATAATTTTATTATACCCTCAGGAACATTTTATTATTTTAAACTATGTAGACTTTATTAAATTTGACGTTGCTTCATCATTTTATTATATCTGTTCTCTATTAAATACCATTTTATGATATACTGACTATGTCTCCATGGCTGGTGGAAACTAAAGGGCTGGAGACATAGGATGAGCATGGGGATGTGATAACACTAACCATAGTGCTTCCATTCTTTGGGTGTTTACATGGGCCAGGCATTGGCCTAGGCATTTGCTCTACCTCATTTAATCTTCACAGCAACCCCATATAGTAAGTATTAATATCTGCTTTTTATAGGAGATGAAACTTACGCTTGTATGTATTGATAACTTGGCAGCTAGAAAGTGGTACAGCTCAATTACAACCCCAGGCCTGCCTGCGTCCAGAGCCTCTGCTCTTAACCACTACGTTAGATCTGGATTTCTGGCTGGGTCACATTCTGAAGGTTGGCATGAACCCAGTAAAACCAGGTAGCACTTGGGGAAGAGAGTTAAACGGAGCCATCGTGGGTGCTTATCCCAAAATACAGACTTGAGAGGTAAGCAAGGGAGAGAAAGCTAAAAGTGTGCTGGAGGATTGTTCACGCTGTGGTTGTAAGGCTACATGATAATGTCACGTCCAAGAGGAGAGGCAAGAATAGACATGGGAAAATGAACAGTTGACATGGGTGACCTGTAGAATCTTAGCAGAATTCCCTCCAAGTGCTCATCATTAAGGCCAGATACAGCAGGATCATGTGGAAATTCTCCTTTAAATAGTACTAGTGGTGGCATAAGGAAATAGAGTGAAAGTATCCATAAGACAATGGAAATGGACCCCAGGAAACAGATGGCAAGTAGTTTGTGCTCAAGAGAAGCACATTAGAGAAGCTTTCTGAATTGGTCAAAGAAGGAAGGGAGAGGTGGAGAAGATGCACTGGGCAGAGATCTCATGTGCCTGAGACTTACGACTAGGAAATACAACAGGCGTCATTGGGACTGGTGTTCTGTAATGCCAGGCCATCTTGGTTCACTTCGTGAAGCCCTCAGGGGCAACCACGCCCACTGTTTAGAAAGACTTTAATCTTAACAAAAGGTGATTTAGAACATCAAAAGTAAGTGGATTGCTTTCATCAGAAAAATGCAATTGGTTCTTATAAAGTATTCTTGCTTTTAAAAAAAATTAATCTGAATCTAACCAAACCTCTATATTAGTTATCAGTTTATAGCAAATGGAGGGGATAGAGAAACAAGTTAAATGATACCACAAGGAAGTAGTCAGCCAAATTTTATATTTTATAAAATCCAGTTTCTCCAACCACAAATGTCCCAGTTTCTCCAACAGACTAATGGCATGAAATAAGGGGAGATAAATGGAATAAAAGATACTTAGATCTTAATTTAGAAAGAAGTAATTGGTGTAAGAATACAACTTGTAGTCATTTCAAGGAAGTAATTGGACAATAGAGTACGTGTGTGTATGTGGGTTTCCACTGCTCTGTTGTTTATAATGGTGGAAATGCAATGCTTCCACTGAAAAGGATGCAGTATTGAGACAGAAAAGTAAAGTAAGAGGGAGGAAAAAAAGCAGGGTACAGGCAGTATGGACCATATGCATGGTATGGTAATCAGAAAACCTAGATTTTAATGTAAGGCTCTGTTAGACCTTGAGCAAATCAACCTCTCTAAGACTCTATTTCCTCATCTTAAAATAAGTTATAGTTCCTATCTCATAGAGATGCTATGAGAATTAAATATAATAATGTGAAGCACAAAGCTTGGCAGAGTAAACATTTGCTATATCCTCCTAGAATATACACCAGACTTTCTAGAGTGGTCACGGCTCTCTAGAGAGGAAATTATGGATTTTTTCCCTTTTCTGTTTTAGTTAGAATTTCATTGTCATTCAACTCTAAAGTTTTTGTCATTTTCATTGTAAGAATACATGTGTGTATCCTTCAAAAATATTAATAAACTCTATTTCTTAGAGCACTTTTAGGTTCACAGCAAAATTGAGAAGAGAGTACAGCGTCTCCACATATCCCCTGACTGCACATACATAACAAAATCCCCCACTATCAACACTGTGTCCTTTTTGAACCATGAGTTAGTTAGGTCTGATTTTTAATTTTCAAATAACTGGGAATTTTTAACAGATAATTTGATATTTAGTTGCACTGTCATCAGAGAAAATGGTTTGTATAATCTTGATTCAATAAGAATTTGTACTTAAACTTTCATTTTCCTATATAACCTAATACATGGTAAATATTTGAAAAGAAAGCATATTTTTCATATGCAGGAGTCTATATATTTTCAATATGCTCTGTCATTCTTTAACATATATTTTTAAATCCCTGACTACAACTGTGGATTTGTTCATTTTTCTTGTAATTTTTCTTGTGTTTTAAAGGTTATATAGCAACCCTCTTAATCCTGATTGATCTTTTTTGCCTCCTGTTTTATTTTGTTATGTGAACTATTTACATAAGGTAGCACAGGAGAAGTGACAGCGAGATGGGAAGACTTCCAGCAGTGCAAGATTCAGAATGCAGAAGGGTGTAGTGGTTACTGGCATGTTCTTTGGATAAAGACTGATCTAGACTGAAGTCCAGGCTTCTCATGTCTAAGCTTCAGTGTACTCCTCTGTACAATGTGGCTGATGACAATAACAGTACCCACTCCAATCCAAACTCACATCTGGTGGTGCCTTAGGCTAAAGGTCGGGGCATTGCAGAATCCAGAAAAATTTCCTAAAAGTTGTAACTGGGAAATAAATCAGTGTTGACTTGAAATAATGCATGAGCTTAAGAGGGCTTACCTACTTGTAGCAATGAAAAGGGAATTATAAAAAATCATTTCCTAGCTAAACTGAAATCCTCAGGGGGTCATTGTAGTGCCACTGGTCAGTGTTCTTGAACCCTTGGTTCATCACCAGTTTTCAGAGGCACTAGAGGAGCTGAAGAAATCCCCTGATTTCTTTTGCATTTTATCACATGCTCCACAGGCAAAGTGAAAGCTTTCCTCAGTTCTCACTTTGTGAGTAAATTCTAACTAAACCAAAGTAATTTGTTAATTCAGTCATAATATTTCTGATAACCCAAGAAACTATAATAATCTAAATAATAATGGGATTTCACTTAATGCCTGTTCCTTTTACTTTCTTACATAAATTAAGACCCTCTGTCCATCTTTTCTCCATGAAAGTACATAAAGCCAAACCTAATCTTCTCCTGACAGAACACATCCATAAAAATGAGCTTTGAAGTCTGCAGATCGCTAAAAGGAATGTTCTGCCTGGAACGGACAGTTTATAATAGTTGTGAACGTTTAACTTTCCAAAGTGTCCACAAGATTTAATAGCTTTATCCAGCTCTAAAAAAAACATACCCTTCTCTGGCCCTCATTTATCTAGAGATCAGTTCAGTTTATTAGCAAATATTTGTGCTCTGCTATGTGCCAGGCACTGTTCTAGGCTTTGGGGAAACAAAAAGTGGTTAAGACATGGTCCATGGTGAAGGGAATCCTAGTCTGTTTAGTAAACAAGCAAAGCAATGAATTAATACATTCATTTTACAAAAACATAAGCTATACAAAAAGGAAAGTTCCGTTCTTATGGGTGGCCTGAGTCCTGGGGGAGGGGCGGCCCCGGCCGCTAGGCATCTTGCTGCTGGATGAAGGGTTGGGGATGGCTTTCATACCGTCCTGCGGGCAGATGAGCACCACAGAGGTGCCCCTGCACACCACCAGGCCCAGCTGCCGGGTGTCCTCTGTGAGCTCGTACTGGTCGTCATGGTCTCTCATGTACTCGATGGTGCCGTCCAGCATGAGGCTGAGCAGCGGGTCAAACCCTCTCAGGATTCCACTGGCTTCTCGGCCTCCTTAGAACTTCACTAGGGTCGTCTTGTCAATGTATTTGGACAGGTCCAAGATGCTCTCCTTCTTTTTCTTCTCTTTGTCCGCCATCTTGCCCAGCCGCGTCGCTGCCTATCTAGGTTTATATCAGAGGTTGAAAACAGGTAAACTGAAGACATTTGACCCACGTGGCATTTTTGTTTTGAATCCAGAAATTTCAAATAGAAATATGAGTTTTGGGGTTGTCGGGAAGAGTCAACAAATGTGAAAGAATGGCACTTTGGACTAACTTTCCTGTATTGCTGCTGTTAACCAGAATTAAGAAGCCCTGCTCCCTTCAGAAGGGACACATACTCCCTCAGGCCAGCCTGCTTCACATACTTGGGTTATCTGTCTGGCTGCGGGAGGAAGGAAGCCTGTGACCTTGATCTTTACCAAATAATCGCAAACAAGGTGGTTTGCTGAGTATCAGTGATCACTCGCACAGCACTTATAATCTGTGCTTTGATACTTCTTCCTAATCTAAAGATAAGATTCTAAATTAAATTATTTTTAAAAATACAAACCCCAGCATCGTTAGTAATGCTGCAGGAGACCCTCAGCAGCCAGGAATGATCTGGAGGTTTCTCTGACTAAAAGATAAAGGTTCTAAATATATAAAACTATCTACAGTGAACTGGACCAGATTACTCTATAAAAGAGTAGTTCCTGAACTGATTTTGTTCAAAATGGCAACATACATGTTTATAATGTTTTTGAGATCTTTTCAGCAAATAACCTATAAGTGTCGTACATGGGTAAGGAAAAACATAATTGCTGTTAAGCAGAGAACATCTGTAAAGTAATGGCCCATGTAGTCATAACCTAATTTGAAACGTGTGGGGCAGAGCTCTCTATATCTGAGAGAGCCAGTCATTAAGAGCAAGAAGCTAAGCTGAATTCTACAAAGAAAAAAAATGCACTCTGAAAATAAGTTGCCCAGCTTCCTCCTAGCAGGTGAATTTAGAAACTGATGTTAGTTTCTGATTAAAATTTTCAGAAAATGAGTACAGCGTTTGAAAGTGCAGTTGCATTCCTGCCCTTAATTTTCCGAGGTTCAACCACATGAATTTAATTATACATGGTTTATACATTTTAAAAGTTTAAAAATGTTTTTTCCAGTTCAATGAAAGGATTATTTTCTAAACCAAAGTATAACAAGAGTTTGTGATGATCTCTTGAAACAAGTAGACTTATCAATTAGGCTTGTTAAAGCCAGTCAATGATACAATTTTTCTTGCATTTCCATTTATCAGTATAAGAGTGACAATTCTTTCTTAAACAATTGTCAGTATAGGGCTTCCGTGGTGGCGCAGTGGTTGGGAGTCCGCCTGCCGATGCAGGGGACACGGGTTCGTGCCCCGGTCCGGGAAGATCCCACATACCGCGGAGCGGCTGCGCCCATGAGCCATGGCCGCTGAGCCTGCGCGTCCGGAGCCTGTGCTCCGCAACGGGAGAGGCCACAACAGTGAGAGGCCTGCGTAACGCAAAAAAAACAATTGTCAGTATAATTGACAAACTACATGCATTTATTCTTCATCTGTTTGCCATTCTCTGAGTGCTGAGGTGTAAAGGAGGAGGCGTTTGTTTGGGACCTTGAGTTGAATTCATACCTCTGATCTTAATTCAGCCAATGATTATAAGCCAGTGTAGTACCTTTCTGCCTGGACTGGAGAGGGAAAGGAGGACCATTCATAAAGAATCAAATGATTTAAGAATTTGAGCTTCAGTATCAAGTAAAGTTCCAGGGTGCTTATAGTTTGAATGACTAAAAACTTTATTCCACTAACCATTTGCATTGAAGGAAGTTGGTTTTCAAAATCTTCTTCTATAAATGTTCTCTTTCCCTAATCATTTCCCCCTGATTAACCTAAGAACACATGGCAGAGGAAAAATCACGTCAAAGCTTGGCAGTAAAGTTACATTTGCCATTAGCTTGGGATGGATTTCACCCAAGATTTGGAGCTGACCTACCATAGAGATATGGGTAAATTATGTCACGGAAGAACTGCAGGACTGAACTAGAGGTCCCACAGCAGGACCTTTCACAATATTTTACAAAAATTGGATTCTCGAGCAATCTTGCTACTGGAGCCAACCTCTGGCACATCTCTGCTTTTGTGTTCCTAGCATTTCTGAGGCACCAGTGTCCCCCAATATAATGCACTTCATTCATACCAGCATGCTTTTGAATGGCATCCACTTACACAGTCAGGGTTTTATTCCTTTTTTTTTTTTTTTTTTTTTTTTTGCGGTATGCGGACCTCTCACTGTTGTGGCCTCTCCCGTTGCGGAGCACAGGCTCCGGATGTGCAGGCTCAGTGGCCATGGCTCACCAGCCGCTCTGCAGCATGTGGGATCTTCCCGGACCGGGGCACGAACTCGTGTCCCCTGCATCGGCAGGTGGACTCTCAACCACTGCGCCACCAGGGAAGCCCCCCCCTTTTTTTTTTTTGGGCTGAGTTGGGTCTTCGTTGCTGCACGTGGGCTTTCTCTAGTTGCAGTGAGCAGGGGCTACTCTTCATTGCGGTGCACAGGCTTCTCATTGCGGTGGCTTCTCTTTGTTGTGGAGCACGGGCTGTAGGCGCACGGGCTCTAGTAGTTGTGGCACGTGGGCTCAGTAGTTGTGGCTCGCAGGCTCTGGAACTCAGGCTAAGCAGTTGTGGCGCATGGGCTTTGCTGCTCCGTGGCATGTGGGATCTTCCTGGACCAGGGCTCAAACCTGTGTCCCCTGCATTGGCCGGCAGATACTTAACCACTCTGCCACCAGGGAAGCCCGAGCGTTTTATTCTTAAGAAGGAAAGAACACAGGAATTCAGAGAACTTGAGTTCTTTCTTGTGTGTTGGCCTGTATTTGGACAAAAACCATTCTTCTCGGTCTAAATCCAAACAAATTGTCATTCTCCAAACAT
Organism: Delphinus delphis; assembly: GCF_949987515.2. Taxonomy (NCBI): domain Eukaryota; kingdom Metazoa; phylum Chordata; class Mammalia; order Artiodactyla; family Delphinidae; genus Delphinus; species Delphinus delphis. Next base: position 104,675,764 of record NC_082686.1, on the reverse strand, counting down.
ACTCTTGTGGCTCTTGCCTGTGTTTTTCTCATGTTCTGAAGTATCCATCCCATGTTTCTCACTTCTTAAGCTCCCACTCATCCCTACAAGTAAAGCCTAGCTTCACCTCCTCTGGGAAGTCCTCCATGACGCCCTCTCCCAAGGCCTTCTTTATCTGCATCAAATAACATTAAATACAATGTAAGGTAATTATTGTTTTATCTGCCTATCTGTCTGCTATACAGTGGGTACAGGTGACATGTCTTTCCTATATACTTAGTGCCAAAGGTTGACCTGGGGCTCATAAAACATGCTGAATGAATAACTGAATGAATGAATATACCCATACTAAAATCTCACTAGAATGTTATTTCATTAGAATAAAGACTGCCCTGTTTGTTGCCAGTCAGTATATTGATTCCTATGATTTCCAGACACCTCCTTTTTAAATCAGGAAAGTGGAAAAGCAAGTTCCCTGCCACCTAGCAGTAGCTTAATAAATATTTCTTGAATGAATGAACATTTTTTAATGAGAAGCTATTTTTTGTATTAGGCAATTCTGTTGGAAATTAAAATGAGAATTTCCTTTACAGAAAATCATCTTTCTTCAACACCATTTAAAAAATTTGCATCCTGTTCTTGAGGCTAAAAGGATCAATGGCACAAGTACAGCTAGGGCTTAGCAGCAATACAATTGTAACAGGATAATATCTTTAAAAATTAATTTTGTGCCTTTCTTTTCCCAACCTTCTTTTATTTGACCACATTGCCTCAAAGAGAGCAGGATGATTAGGTTGAGAATAAAAGAGAAGAATGGTACATGTTCCGCTTCGCAGCTCTGAAGCAGGATTTTGCGAATAAAAGGGACCTCTTGAGAGAGCCCAGAGATCATGACATAGACACGGAAAGAGATTAGATGAAGGGCCAAACCACCAGCCCCCATGATGACAGCACTTAGGGACAGGGAATGGAAGAGAAAAGGACCTGACCTGGGGTACCTGTGAAGTACCACAAGGAAGAGGCTTGGTGGAGGTGAAGATAGGCAACATCAGAAGATTCCCCAGCACTGCTGGAGTTCAGCACCAGGGGGAATCTGAGACTACTAGTCACCACTTGAAAGAACACTGCACAAGGCATAGGCCAAAGAGCTACTTTGCTAATCCTTCTATCAATAGGTGTCCTCATGTCACCTGTGGATTTTCCAACCTAAGAACATTTACTTGTATCTCAAGTCTTTTCTGAATTCCATCCATACCGCCCCATGTAAATAATCCCCATTTTTTATTGTCCAGGATACCTGTAAGCCTCCTACCAGTCCCTTAATAGGGTGAATGAGAATCCTTAGCCTCCAGTGAGCTGGAGAATAGAGTGGCATGGAAGAGAGGGGCCCAGCGCAGGTACTTGGGGGCCACTGGACAGTGATTAGATAATTACCTTTATTACACATATTTTAAATAGAAGTGGAAAATTTCTTCAAACTCTATATCAATCATAGGTAAGATTAGCATCTTACTTTAGAGTCTAATAAATCTGGTCAGAACACACACAAAGTTCGGATCTTTATCCTGAGTACTGAACATGACGAGCACACATTCCAGAGAATGTGGACAGATGATCATACGAGGATTGTCCCAGGTACTGGACACATGCAACCCGAAGCAGACAAGACTTGGATGAAGGCCTTTTTGTGGGTAAGGAAAACTGGAGTTCATTAGTATGCTCCCCTGAACAATGGCACTAGCAGTCAGAGTGGTCCAAAGATGTTTCAAGAACAGTTGGTTGACCAGTTGGTTAGAATGATTCCATGGGACTTCTGATGGGTGAGTGGAATAATTAGCAGCTGGGGTGACTTCTGACTCTGAGAATCTATAAGTCTGTAAAGTAAAGATAAAAAGTCTTATTAAATCAACCAATAAACATTTATTGATCACTCACTATAGGTCAGGCACTGTGTTCTAAACGCTGGAGATGTAATGGGGCAAAATGACATGCAGCTTACGGTTTAGGGGAGAGAAGCCAGACATTGATCAAATAATTAAACAGATATAAATTTCAGTGGTGACAAGTGTTACAGATAAGAAATCCATGGTGCTATGAAAGCTTTCATGAGGGCAAGAAGGTGAGGATGGCTCCTGGAGAATATGACTCTTGATTAGAGATCAAGGATGTGTAGGAGCTATCCAGGAGAGGAGGGAAGGGCAGAGCAGCCAAGGTCATTGGAAAAGAGCAGCCCTGTCTTTCCATTTCCTGGTGGAAAGCAATATGCCTCATTGAGAGACAATCTGGCCTAATTATTAAAAGATAGACTTGAATTCCATATCTTTCACTCATGAGTTGTGTGTCCTTGAACAAGTTATTTAGGCTTTCTGCACCTAAGGGTTCTTACCTGTCAAATTAGGAAAATATCTATCTCACAGCGTCGTTGGCTAAGGTAAATGAAATAATGAATATAAAATGCTTAACCCAAGCCTAATACGTAGTGTTTTTTAAAATTTGTCTATAATCCATAAATAGACATGATGTGACAATGACAATTTATTCATTGAAGGCAAAACATAAGCCTTTTCAACTGCAAACCAGTATATTCTGGGACATTAAGTATCCCAGTGTTGAGGCTGGGAGCACCAAACCATTAAAGGTAGAGAGAGTGTGAACCATGGTCCACAAACTTGTCATGAAAGAAATCTCACAATTCTTCCTTTTTCTTTGAATCTAATTAAATCTTATTCTTTACCCAGGTCAAGACATTTTTTTGCTAGATCAAAGAATTCAAGCTCAGTTGTGATTGGATTCCTTCCCCCTCCCTAATCTTCAGTCTGTCAAGGTTATTAGTGATTAATTCATTGACAGAGATAGCTTCACCATTGAAGGCAAGCACCTCAACCGACCAAGGTCTCTGTCCATTTCCTCATCTGGGCACTCACTCCTCTCTGGTGGTGGTGGTAGTGGTGCTTCTTCCTCTGCTTCTCCCCATGCCTCATGAGGGAGGGGTTGTGCACAAAAGCATGATTATTCTTACACCTCTTTTCTCCCATTCCCTCCATCTTCTGCCAGTGCCTCCAGTGACCCCAACTGGAAACCAAAGAACAAGGGAGCCTGGTAATGTAATCCTCAAGGGCTGGGCTTCTCCGGCACAGAGTAGGTTAGAAGAGGGCAGAATGGATGGAAGCAGGGGAAGGGTGATGGTAAGTGTAGTGTAGTCATCTGTGATGAACATTTATGCCATCAAAAGAGATTAGCTAGTTTTGAAAAGAAAAAAGCATAGAAATGAAGAAACGATTAGTAGTTTTTATGGGTGGGGTTGGGAGGGAAGGGGCTGTCTATAAAAGGGCAACACGAGGGATTCTTGTGGTGATGGAAATGTTCTGTATCTTGACTGTATTGATGCCAGTATCCTAGATGTGATATTGTACTATAGTTCTGTACGACACTACCATTGGGGGAAACCAGGTAAAAGGTACACAGGATCACTAATATTATTCTTAAAACAGCATGTGAATTATCTCAAAATAAAATGTTTAATTAAAAAAAGAAAAAACAGGTTAGCTTAAGATCAGATGCTAGATGTTTTCTGGCCTTACATCATCAAAGGAAGTGTAATTATTTGCTTCCCCAAAAGACTGAGTGTTGCATTTGGTTTACACAGAAATCTGTAGCTCCTGGGATTTTTACTCAGTAATAGTCACAGAACAAATTGCTTTTTGCTAAAACGTGCCGCATTCTTCAGCTTGATCACATCTTTAGAATATTCGCTAGATTGCAAAATCCCAAGCACACCCATGAATAGCCTAGGTCTGTTAAGACATAGGCAGAAATACATGCTTGAGCACACGAAAGCAGAGAGGACTGAGGAACAGGGGTCTAGTAGACATAACACAAGGAACAGAGTAGGAAAAGTGAACGCATTTTACTTAAATATTTATTCTCCATCATATTACAACAAGGATTTAAAATGGGTTTCAAACATAATACAATAGGATTTTTCTTAATATGTGAAGAAATGTGGGTGAAAAGAAAACCAATGAGTAACAATGAGACACGGTCAGGGGTGGGGTTAATACACAACATACAAGCATGATGTCACGTACGCTATGAGAAGTCAACGACTCAGGTGGCCTTTGGCCCTACCTTTCTGATAGCCAGTGCAAAAAGCAAAACCTGATCTATTACATGCTTATAAGGTAAAATTTGACTTGAAGGAAACCTCTTTGCTGTGTTGTCACAGAGGTGACATTACAGTTTATTCAACACCCTTAGGGTTAATAGAACAACTAGTTTCATCGTTCAATAAAAGCAGTTCTCTCAGGGGCCTAAATGATGCAGTTTAGATGTACAGCATTCTGGCTTTGATTTGGGGGGCATTTTGGAGTATATTCGAAATGGAAGAGTTATATCCTTTAAGAAATAAAAAAAATCGTTTTCAGCCAATCTGTAGCTAAGGAATAGTGAGGTGGCGAACTAAAATTCCTATAGGGTCCAGGAAGGTAAAATAACTAAGAAAAGTGAGACATCTCTTAAACACACACACACACATACTACAAATACAGTGGAAATGGCCTCCAGTTGGGGAGTTCACTAAGATGTGGTGAGATCTATGCAACCTACAGGCCACTGCTCATTACCAGTCTACTGTTACCATAACCAAAATCAGGGCTGGATGTTATCAGAGCTCCTCTTTTTCCTATATATTCGTCAGAGTTCTGTTACAGAAAACAGAAACCACTCTAGCTATTGTAAGCACGAAGGGCAAAGGGCTTCAAACAGGGAATTAGGGTGTGTTAAGGCTGGGCCTCCAGGGCTGACCACCAGAAGAACAATGAAGAACCCATTCCCCTGACTCTGCCTCAGTCAGGAAGATGGGAAACAGTTCAGTTTCCCCTGAACTGTTAGCTCTAGGAACAGGCTGGAGATTAGGTCGCTACTGATGCTGTCACTGCTGGCTCCAGAGCCATACCTCACCTTTTAAGTCCATGCTGGCAACGAAAATAGCGACCAACAGCTGAAAGATGCTACTGATCTCACCCGTTGGTCCCCACAAAGCTGCTGTCAGGGATGCTGCTACAGAAAAACCCAAAGCATCCTTGACGGGCCTGCCACCAGGGGCCACTGGGACCTCTGCCTTTTACATCTCCCCTGAGTGCATCTGATTGGTCTAAGCTAAAGGTCACTTCCAGATGCCCAGTTTAGAAATGTCATTTTTAGCTGCCCAGTCTCTGGGGGTAGGGAGGGGTGTGTGGAATGCATGCGGAGCAGCAATCTATCTTATCCACCACAATGTATTTTTATGCAAAAATCACCTGAGCTTTTAAATGCTGGGAATTAAATCGATTTTTAATAGAAATTAACAGGCAGACCAGTAATGTGGGAGTTGATCAAATACGTCTGTTAACAGATTCAGCTTCATGGCAAGTAACCAGCGGGTAGTGTTTGGTCCGCTTCAGCACATGGAAGAAGAGAAGATTAAGCCCTGCCCCCTCCCCATCAGCCGATATATGAATAACAGTTTGTATGGTGCTGGGCTATATTCAAAGCACTTAAAATGTATTTATTACAAATGTAGTAAATGCTTGAAAAAACAATATTCTACCAACACATAAGTTCATACAGTAGAAGTTAGTTTTTCTTTGCTCACTTCCCGCTGTCACTCCCCAGATGTAACTTCAGGTAGCATTGTGAAATAAATCAGACTTCACCATGTTTGAAGTTGACTCTTCTAGAAGCACCCTTTGTTTCAAGTGGTCTACCAAGAGAAAGCTAGAATCAAGTGTTTGAAGCGTTTGGACTCATGTGAGAATCTATCCAACACATATTTGGGGGTTTAATTAGGCTCGTGAGTCTATTGACTAAGGAATGGGCTTACTACTAAAAGCAGAGTTCATATTCAGTCTGGGAACAAATATAATTTCCTATAACATATTTTATAGCTAAGTGAACAAATACCATTTCCTGTATCAGACATGTTTTACAAGCTTTGTGGAAATCTCGGACTTTGTGGTTAATGGTCATATTTATTGCTAATATTTGAAAATCTTAGTGTCGTCCTCTTCTCAGCAAACATGAAAAGACAGGAGTATAATATATTATATTCTAAAACACCGTAGGCAAATATTTAAATTTAAATTAGACCTTTGTTCCCCTCTGTTGTCTTTCAACAATGTTCCTCGTTTATTGTGCTCCTGTTTTCACCAGAAAGTAAATATTCTCTAACCTTCTCTTTCTTGTCTTATGGAAAAGAGTAATAATCAGCACTTCTCAAAGTACTTGGGTCAACAAGACATTTCCTTCTCAGGGCATCTCATCAAATCCATAGTGATCTATCATTTTATTTGCATTTAGCCAAGGTCAAATTAAGCTTCTGATTATTATATCCACAACTGTGTGACATATACACTTAAGCATTTATAAGATATATATTTTGTGTGTATGTATAGAGAGAGACCTGTGTGTACATGCAATGCACGTTTGTATGCATATCATTTTTTTCAAGCACTTTCACATATTTCACAAAGATCCCGCTTCCAAATACCATCACATCAAGGGTTAGGGTTTCAACATAAAAATGGGGGGAAGGGTGGAGATAGGTACACAAACATTCAGTCCCCTTAACATGAATTTAGTCCATAGCACTTTCTTTCTTTATAAATGTAAATATTTAAAAATTAAGATATACTGGGGCTTCCCTGGTGGCGCAGTGGTTGAGAGTCCGCCTGCCGATGCAGGGGACACGGGTTCGTGCTCTGGTCTGGGAAGATCCCACATGCCGCAGAGTGGCTGGGCCCGTGAGCCATGGCTGCTGAGCCTGCATGTCCGGAGCCTGTGCTCCGCAATGGGAGAGGCCACAACAGTGAGAGGTCCGCGTACCGCAAAAAAAAAAAAAAAAATTAAGATATACTGTTTATTCTCTTTACGTGTTCTTTTCCTCTAGAAATAGGAATATATCACAAATATATTTCCATGTCATTAAAGAGTCTTCTATAAGAACATTTTTAATGATTATCTCGCTGCATGGTGTCACAGTTTACATCATATCCTGGGTTGGGCTTTTAAGGGATTCCTATCCTTCACCATTCTAGATACGCTATGCTGATTTAATTTCCTGTCTCTTATGGAGCATGGCGCACCTAACCCTCACCCCACAAACAGCCCCTGGAAGAAGTAACCCTGTACATCCTATGACAGTTCTCTTCCCAGACCAACAATAGTTGATTGGATGAAGTCAGTCAATCCATTGGCACTCAGCAATCAGTCCAAATCAATCAAGAATTTTAACTAAGAGAAGCAGAAAATGCAGAAGGCAATAGGCATTTCAAATGCTTTCATTTGAAAGCCTTGCATGCTTTGCAACCTAATACTTGCAACCAAAAGAAGCTAGACTAAAAAAACTGTGGCAAAGCTCAAGGCTGAATCTTTCTTTTTTAACCGATTCATGCTTATTTCATAGAATAATGCTTAGAAGTGGGATGCTAGCTCAACTTTATATATTTAAAAAAATTTTTTGACTTAATATTGCCAAATTGCTCTCTAGAAATGTTAAATCAGTTTATTCTCTTTCCAACCATCACTAAAGATTCGTTTTTCGATTTTATTTCCAAAATCGTATCTCACTGTTTTAAGTTGCACATTTAAACTTAAAACAAGTTCCAAGTGAGCTTTAATATTTTCTGTGGGCATTAGCCATTTGTATTTCTTCTTTCATGAATTGCCGTTAGTGATCATTTGCCCGGTTTTTTCTGAAATAATCATATTTTTCTTATTGATTTAAAATAACTCTTTATATGTTACAGACTTTAATCTTGATCAGGATCCTTTTCATTGTGAGCTAGTGGGAATTAGAAGGAAGGCAGAAAAAGATGGATCAAGGATTTGGGTGAGGGTCAGCAGCCAAAAGAGGGTCAGGTCAGGGGACGCTCCACCTCCTGACTCTCCTTCCTTTTCCCCAGTTGTGTCTTAAATGTGGAATACAGGTGTTGCTGGATACTCACAGAGACTTTCAAAGGGGTATATAAACAGAGAGATCTTTAAGTCCAGATCCTCACATTTCATATAACTTTTTCCTTAAATCGACTGCCTGAGAGCTCCTTTCCTACCTCAATTTTCCAATAGTGCTTCTCCTATTTAGAAAATCTCATTAAGGTGATTTGCACTAGTTCACGCATATTGGGAGACATTGCTATAACTACCTTTACTCCCATCTATGTGAACAAAATTTCTCAGTGTTTTTACTGAGATGCATTTTCAAAAATTAAAAATTATTTTTCTTAAGAATGGCCTATCAAAAGTTGTAATATAGGGGCTTCCCTGGTGGCTTAGTGGTTAGGAGTCCGCCTGCCAATGCAGGGGACACGGGTTCGAGCCCCGGTCCGGGAGGATCCCACATGCCGCGGAGCAACTAAGCCTGTGCACCACAACTACTGAGCCTGCACTCTAGAGCCCGTGAGCCACAACTACTGAGCCCACGTGCCACAACTACTGAAGCCCACGAGCCTAGAGCCCATGCTCCACAATAAGAGAAGCCACTGCAATGAGAGGCCTGAGCAGCGCAAGGAATAGCAGCCCCCCACTCACTGCAACTGGAGAAAGCCCGTGCACAGCAACGAAGACCCAGTACAGCCAAAAATAGATTTAAAAAAAAAAGTTGTAATATATCCATGCTGTTTTGATCAGTTATGGCGTATATTGGTCAGGATAGTTTAAGCTACCTTACAGTAACTAATAAACCTAAAACGTCAATGGCTTACCCAACAAAAGTGTATTGCTAATTTTTATATCACAGTCTGGTGAGGACAAGGAGGCTCTTTTAGGGGACTCTTCTCCAAGGGGGCCTTAGATAACTCTGCTTCCATCTTGCATCTTTGCCATCTCAGAGTTTCCAGCTTCCAACAGAGAGAGAGAGAGAGAGAGAGAGAGAGAGAGAGAGAAGGAGAACTAGAGCTCAACTCACTGTGAACTAGGACAGGAAACAATACATCACTTCTGTTCAGACTCCCAAAGGGACACTGAGAAATATAAACTTCCTGTACCTCCAAGAAGGTAAAAGGATGTGGTGAACACAGCATTATTTCTGCCACAGGTATTCCCAATAATGATTGTAATGATGACTCAATCCAGGTGAATTTTTTTTAGCAGTTAGAACCTTATGACCAGAGGTAAGAAAATAAATGCTCTAATTTCACCTTATTTTTATAGAGAAGTATGAAATGGGAAATAGTTAAATACTCTTAATCACAAAAAGACATTTTATTAGGATAAAATTCGGTAAATGAATAGAAACAAAAATACAAGGGGAAAACGAAAAGATATAAAATTTGCAACTCTTACCTAGTGTATGATAGCAGGTATCAATTTGCTGTAGTATTTATTCCATTCCATTCCATTGGATTTATCATTATTATTTATTTATTATGATGAGTTAAGTAACAGTATCACTTTAAAAAGCTGATACTGACAACAGAGCATAAATTATATCCTTTGCCACTGTTCAAGATTTTGATGAAATGTTTTAACATTACAACATAAAACTGAAGGAGGGTGCATAGTTTTTCAAAATTCCATTAGGAGATAGTGAACAAAAGCATTGCAGCCCAGTGTCCTATCCTATCTTTAAGGAAACACCCACCCAGTTTGATTTCTTTCTTAAAAAACTAAGAAAGAAAAATACACTGTAATGGAACTGCTTCTGTTGCACTGGACTTGCAGACGCCATGAGCTGCAAACCACAGTAGTTTATGACACCAACTTCCCAGGAAGTCCAGAGATAGAGAGTGCCGGGTACAGAAACATATTTCTTGGCAGAGTTCACATGTCAAGGTAACAACCAGACCCACAGTCAGCCACGCCCTGCTTAGCTTTGCGGTCAAGGTCAAGCTACCTTAGGATTTAAGTCTTCCGCCCAGGAGTCGGTGAATTCTTGCTGCCTTGTTCATCAGCTGGTCATATTCATCCACTCTCCCAGCTAAATAAGCATCCTGCCACTTTACAGAAGAATCTAAAGCAGCCTGTCTTTTTGACTGTGGAAGATGGCAGTTTTAGACAGGGTTCTAGCTCTCCTTCCTAAAAAGGCCCATTGACCTTTATTGCAAGTGAAATAGCTTATGGAAACAGTAAATGGCTAACCTCACTATACCATAAAATAGAGCTCCCTATAGACTCTTCTCTCTCAGCTCTGGCGAGAAGCCTGTAATAGAACTCATAAAAGCCTCCGTGCCATTCCCCAGGTGCAACCCTTACAGAAGTACAAATAGGAAGTTTCCAAAATTGCTTGAAGAGAAGATAGTCTAAGAATAATGCCAACTATTTAGCAGATGTTTCTTGACCGGAATTTTGAGATCACTTTCTTTTTTGCATTTGCTCTTTAACTAGTGTAAGTGACAACTGACAACATACTGGAAACATAGGAGAGGAAGCTTACATTAAAAGGCAATTGAGAATGCCATCTGATTTGGAGATTAAAAAGATAAATTCTACTTTCTGAACCAATGAAGTTAAAAGTCATAAAATAGAAACTTCTGTCAGGTTTCAAAAAATAAATAAATACCTGATTCTAAAATATTGATTGAGGGCTTCCCTGGTGGCACAGTGGTTGAGAGTCCGCCTGCCGATGCAGGGGACACGGGTTCGTGCCCCGGTCCAGGAAGATCCCACATGCCGCGGAGCGGCTGGGCCCGTGAGCCATGGCCGCTGGGCCTGCGCCTCCGGAGCCTGTGCTCCGCAACGGGAGAGGCCACAACAGTGAGAGGCCCGCGTACCGCAAAAAAAAAAAAAAAAAGTCAAGAATTCAGAAAGTCCTTTTCTGACCAACACACAGTCATCCACTTCACATATCTTATTTTATTTTCACTATGGAGTTTATCACTACCTGACATTTTCTCCTTTATTTCTTTATTGGTCTCTCTCCCCATGAGAATGTAAGCTCCATGATGATTGAGACTTGCCCATTTTGTCCACAGCTATAACCCCAGGGTTCTGAACACAGCCCAGGGTGTCGTAGACTTTCAGCACATTTTGTCAAAGAATGAGTAAATTCCCAAGCCTCAGAAGGAGCATGGACCCACAAGGGGCAGAAATTGAAAACCCAGATACAAATAATATTCATTTATGTATTCATTAAAAAAGAGAACAAACAAAGCAATAAGACACAAAGAATTGAAGGATCTTATGGAAAGAATCAAGTTTCCTAGAGGAACTAATGATATTGGGCTTCAATTCCCTGGGCTAGTGTGGGGCTGGGGGACAGGGCAAAGTGTGAAGTATACACAGAGAATATTGGTTCCATGCCTATAACTTTATATGAAAAGAAGGATTGCTAGCAAAGACTTTATGATAGTCAACCAATTATTAAGCCTTTGTTCAGTATATTTCCTGTACCCCATATCATGTGTTAGTCAGTCCTTCCTAAATATGGGTGTCCAGATGATTCCTGGTTCTGCCCTCTCAGCTTAGGTCACACCCATAGCATCACCAAATAAAAAACCTAGTCTTTAAAAGGAAGGCAATCTGTAATCTAAGAGTAATTTAAAGAGGCCTCCACCTGGTATGAGCTCCCAAGAGCACATTTTAAGTATGTAATCTACATGATTTCAGGTTATGCTGTGATTGTCTTGCTAGGGCCTTAGGGACAGACCATATGCCTGTGGATGGGTGCATGAACACTTCCTAGAAGGGAATGAATCTTTCTTTTCACTGTCGTTCTAGAAGTTATCAATACTGCACAGAGAATAAGGGCTCTGGAAGTGGGCCTTACACTTGGGTCAGAGATTATCTTTCTCCTCTTTTATGGGGGTGGGTGGGTAGTCATATTGTCCAAACTCCAGGAAGTAGAGGTTCTCTTGGCATCTGGAGGCAGGTACCCAGCCCCAAAGGGGACCCTAAGGCCAGTCCGGGATGTGCTGTTCTATTTCTCTTCCATTCACTTCCAACTTTCAGTAATGTCTTCTTGTATTTTACCGTGGTGTTAAGTGTCTTGGAGATAGAGGGGGGAATCTGTCCCACATTGGTTGGAGTGACAGAAGGGAGAAGAGCTCCCCTTCCCTGTTACCCGCAGTGAGGCTGTTATGGGGTGAGCTGAGATGGTCACCAGCAGAGGACAGCTGAGTTCAGAAGCATCTTGTGAAGGTCTCTTGTAGTAGTGACAGCTGGGTCGAGAGAACAAAAGGAGGCTCTGCCTACCTTGCTTATGCTTGAGATGGCTTCTGAAAGCATCTGGAAACCTGGAGGAATAGCTGAGGGACAATTAGAGGAAGAACTATCCCTGGCAGTCAGTTTAGTCACTAAAATTAATAAACTTGTTCCAGATAAATTCTTAGTAAAATTGAAATTTCATACATAACTTTTTTTTAACATCTTTATTGGAGTATAATTGCTTTACAATGGTGTGTTAGTTTCTGCTTTATAACAAAGTGTATCAGCTAGATGTATACATATATCCCCATATCCCCTCCCTCTTGCATCTCCCTCCCACCCTCCCTATCCCACCCCTCTAGGTGGTCACAAAGCACCGAGCTATGCGGCTGCTTCCCACTAGCTATCGGTTTTACGTTTGGTAGTGTATATATGTCCATGCCACTCTCTCACTTTGTCCCAGCTTACCCTTCCCCCTCCCCATGTCCTCAGGTCCATTCTATAGTAGGTCTTCGTCTTTACTCCCGTCCTGCCCCTAGGTTCTTCATGACCATTTTTTTTTTTTTTAGATTCCATATATATGTGCTAGCATACGGTATTTGTTTTTCTTTTTCTGACTTACTTCACTCTGTATGACAGACTCTATAAGGAATTATACATTCTAATTTTTTTCCAAGGCAGCATCTTGCTCAATAGTGAAATACAAGGTTTCCCTTTAAAGTGAAGAAAAGACAACATTGGTAACGTGTTTCACATATAATATTGTTCAAGTACTACCCAATTGGATAAGAGGAAAAAAATATATAAATAATTGAAAAGGATGAGCCCCAATGATAACTATTTATAGATGATATAATCACATAGCTAAAAGCAAGCCACATGGAAAACTACTGGAAATGATAAGATAATCCAGGAAAACTGGTTATAAAATGCAATAATCTATAACCAGTAACTTTTCTACATAAAAACAAGTTAGAAAATGTAATGAAAAAAATTCCCATTTACAAGAGTGCTCAGAATAGTAAAATACTTCACAAGAAAAATAACAATAAACGTACAGGATGTTTATGACTTGGAGGAATCTTGAAAGAATAAAATGGCATTTTCAATGTTTAGATTAAAAGTTAAATATTATAATGATGTCAACTTTCTTTAAATTAAATTATTCATTGAATGTACAGCAACAAAAATGCCAAGAAGTTTTTTTTGGTTATTGTTTGAAATCACATGTCTCAAATAAAGATATTCATTACACAATTATTATAGTTGCAATAGCCTGGAAACAATATGAATGTACATCAATAAGAGACTGGTTAAATTATAGTTTATTCCCACAGGATATCATTATGATATCCTGCTATTTTAAAAAAATAAGGGAGGGAATTCCCTGGCAGTCCAGTTGTTAGGCCTCTCTGCTCTCACTGCCGAGTGCACAGGTTCAATCCCTGTTCAGGGAACTAAGATCCTGCAAGCTGCATGGTGTGGCCAAAAAAAATAAAAAATAAAATAAAATGAAATGACATAAAATAAAACAAAATAGTAAAGTAAAATAAAATAAAATAGAATAAAGGGAGATCTGCAGGCCTGGATGTGGGATAATCTCTAAGTGTATTGTTAACTGAAAAGCTCAAGTTGCAGAAATACATACACACACACAAATGGCATACTATACCTATACATGTGTGTACATATATAAAGATACACACACATAGATATACATACACATATATACATAGATCTATTATGATGTCATGTGTAAACACACACACACACACACACACACGTGCTTTGAAGAGCACACAAGAAGCTTTGCCACTGGAGATAAGGAATGGGGGATACCTTTTTGCCATATACCCTTTTTATGCCGTTTGGTGTTTTTACTATATGTATATCTTAACTTTTCAAGAGAAAAAAAGTTTTTAAGCAATAAAATGAATAAAAGCATAGACCTAAAAAAGATACTTGTTCAGGTTAATGGTATCAAAATGTAAATGGGCATTCCCATCTACCCACTGTCCACTTCTACTCATATCCTAGAGAAACTCCTGCCCATGTGCACAAGTAGACACGTACAAGGAGAGAGGGGCATGGCATGGAGGGGGCAACTAAAACATTATCTATCTCTATAGTATCTACCGCTTAGAATGTGAATACATATTCATAATAAAACGTTGGAAACAAATATCCATCAGCGGGAGATATTTAATAAATTTTGGTACAGCTAAGGACTATACAGATGTTAAAAGGAATGCAGTAAGTCCATACATAACATAGAAAGTTGTTCATGTTACTAAGTGGAAAATCAAATTGTAGCACTATGTATGTAGTAGTAGTAATTTTTTTGTGTAAGCATAAAAAGTATATGGAAGGAAATATATCAAACCGTAAATAGTAGATGCCTGAGTAAAACAGTATTTTATCCACTTTCTCCGAGCCAAGCCTGCTCCTCCTTATTTCCTTCCAAGCTGCTTCCTGAGAGAGTAAGAGGTTTCTGGTCTGGGCTGTGAATCCTGGTGAGCTGGGTCACTGATGTAGTCCTGGCTCCAATCTGGCCTTCAGCAACTCTTTAGTGGGGTGCAGAGCTCTCTTACAGCCACCAGCAGCGTTATACTCTTGTTCCTAATCTGCAGCTCCTTGTGTGTATTGGCTCCTCGGGGATTTTGCATGAGGGGGGAATGATGGGGTTGACGTGTTTCTGTGGCTCCACCATAACCCCTAAGACATACCTCCAGGCGTCTCTAGAGGGAACTTTCCCTTTTCACTTTTTACAATCGGCGTCCATGGATTTTTGGAAAGACAGTTTATAAAACTGTAAAACAAATGTAAATTGCAAAAAGAACTTTGACATTCCTAAGAATAAGCTTAACCTTAAACATAAAAATAACACACGTAAAATGATATATCTTTACTGATGCTTCTCACCATGATGTGCAAAGGATTTGTGACCACAAGAGGATTAATAACCACTCTACTCAACCTGTTTATTTTGTTTGTTTGGTTTTTGTTATACTCATTTTTTCCTTTCCAAAATGGGTAATATACTATTACTTGATTTGTATTTAGTTAAAAAGAATATTAAATAAGTTGGATCAATCTACATCTTTACTAGATAAATTTTAGTTTACATTATTAACATTTTGTTAGGAAAAAAATCTGTTACTTTCCTTTAAGCATTTTATTAAGTCTTGATGTATTTACACATTCATTTGGAATCACATGGTCTCCTCTCCCTTTCTTTTCCCTTCTCCCATGACAGAAATTCTCTGAAATAATTTTGGAAAAGAAAATTTGATTACTGAGTCAAAAGCTACAAAAATATTAATGCCTCCTGATGCAAGTTTTCAGTTTGCTTTTTCAGCTTAACTTCTTTGATTTTGCAATACCTTATAAGGTATAAGTGTATTCATTTAATACAAGCCTCAACAGCTTTAAGCAATACATGTAATTTTTTAACTGCTAGTTAATGTACACCAAAGTTTCCCTCTTTATTCCTAAAATAGGCCCATCTTCTGAGACATATCTGTTTGTTTACTGATAAACATCATGAGAGACTCTCTCGCTGAAAGTCTTCCCACATAAGGAAACATGTTTGTGAGACATCTTTCCTGACCATCAGTATCACATAATGCTTTATCCTTACGAGATCCACAAATCATAAGATATTCAGTGAAAATGGACATTGTAGGATATCACTTTGACGTACAGTCAGTTCAAGGGCGACTGAATGGTAGCGCAGGTGTGTGGCGTGTGACTCATGCAGGCCCTACCCCCAGGTGCAGTGAGTTACTCAGCCGGCAGAGAGCTCCCCTGGGATAATGGCACCATCAAGAGAACCTCTTGACACTCACTAATCTAGGCTGATAGCATCATTTAGACAAGCTAAGAGCCAAAAGAATGCCAAGGTCAGTGTTTTTGTAGCAAGAATTAATTTTTAGTAATTTAAAAATGAAAATGGTAAATAACATTTAAGACAGTCTTAGAGAAATCATGTCGTAGTCCAACACTAGGAACTATACAGCTATTTTCAGTTTTGCATATGGCCTTCCATTTCTTATAGATAGCTAGCTAGTTACAATCATGGGTGTTTTATCTTCTGTTTCTCTCAGTCAGCTTTATATCACAAGCATGGTTCCATGTTTGTATAGAGCTTTCATAATTATTATTTTTAATGGCTGCATGAAGGCCATTTGATTAATTTTATTACTCTGTCTATTCCAGTGCCCATTATAATGCTCCTGATGAGAACATAGGATGGTGCTAGTCTAAGTGCTAGTGCCAAAACACCCCGGTTCAAATGTAAGTTTAGCAACCTCTGTGCCTTAGTTTTCTGGTCTTTAAAATGAGGTTGATGACAATTCCAACCACACCGGTTTGTCATGATTAAATGAATTCATTTGCATAAAGTGCTTAGAATGGTGCCTGGTACGTGGTGAGCAGTCAATAAATGTGAACTATTATTATTGATGTATAAATGACTTTCGAGCCTTCAAGTCATCTCTTGCTTTTGCTATTACAGACAGCAGTGCAATGAACATCTCTACTTATCAGATGTTTTGCTTCTGTATAATTATTTCCTCAGATTAAATTTCTAGGAATCAGATTTCTGGGTCAAAGAATTTATCACAGTGATTACTTTTAAAGAAATTCCTTGAACTATTGCCCTTGAAGAAAATGTGATGGCATGGAAAACAAATACTAGTTGATATAAAAGAGATGATCAGGAAGGGAAATCATGGCTTTATTTATAACAGTAATTTAGTAAAACCCCATTTTATTCATAAAACTGGGTAGGTAGACCTTATACAAAGAGCCTGGGTTCCATTCAACTGATTTAATCCAATAAGTATTTCCCAGTCTGCTCTATGCTTGTTCCATGCTAGGTGTTAAGCAGAGTATGGAAGGCTATGAAGTGGCCTTTGTCCTTAAAGAGTCATAATCTATGTAAGAAGGTAAGATATGAAGGTAGTATGAGACTATAGAATCAGGGGCCAAATTACTTTATTTTCATCCAAAATCTGTGGTACAGACACCAAATATTAGGCATAGTCAGCTGGCAATAAAGAGATAATATTCAGTTTCTGGTGAAGAAAAAAGTGCATGTGGGAGAGAGGGGCAATGATACAGATGAACTTCTATACAAAACAGAAATAGACCCACAGACATAGAAAACAAACTTACGGTTACCAAAGGGGAAGGGGTGGGGTATGATAAATTAGGAAGATGGGATTAACATATACTCACTACTATATATAAAACAGATAACCAACAAGGACCTACTATATAGCACAGGGGACTCTACTCAATATTTTGTAATAACCTATAAGGGAAAAGAATCTGAAAAAGAATATATATATATATATCTGAATCTCTGTGTTGTACACCGAAAACTAACACAACATTATAAATAAGCTATACTTCAATAAAAAATTAGTTCATTGATTAAATATACATAGGGAAAAAAAAAGAAAGAGAAAAGTGTGTGACCATCCAAGTGATAACTAAATTGAGCTCCACTTTTTTTCTCAGAATCTAACATTTTATAATTGCTTTCAATACACCTCAAACCAACAGGCCAGACCTGCATTTGAAATCATGCACAGAAACTGTTTGCTCTTGCTAAAACACATTCTTATCCCTGCCAGTTAAGATAAAAGCACTCCTCAGACTTCAACTGTGGGCTTTAGCCAAGGGGTCCAAAAGGGGTGCTCAGGAGTGGAGATGGCTTTGGTGGAGAACTGGGGGTGTGTGTGTCTGTTTAGGAAGGGCCTCTGCTAGCTGAAATAACAAAATCATCTCTATCTCGCCTGTTTTTAGGGAGCAGTGCTAACGTGTCTGGAACAACCAAAATCTCCCACCACCACTCCGCTGTCCTCTCTCTTTTGTCTCAATGTCCAAGGAAGGGGGTCCAACTGCCTCTCCTCTTTGAGATGAGCAAGCTCACTGATTTCCAGGAAGCCAAACCTGAAATAGAAGCAGAGCCTTTTCTTATCGTTGAGGAAGACTTCCCAATCACTGTAAACCCTTTCCGTAGGGGGCAAGCCCCGTATAAAGGGTTTTCCGGTCTTTGAAAATGGCCTGACAAACACCATTGTTGTGCCTTATCCAGCAGTTATCAAACTGCCTACTATGTACAGATCCTCTCAAACTGACAGGTACCAGATGCCCCCAGAAGGCTTAAGCCTCTGCAATGTCCAGAGAAGGAGATGCTTTGCCCAAACAGGTCCCCAAGCAGACAAGTGAAACTGTCTTCCTTATATGGTGAAAAGTGCCCTGTCGCTTTAAGGCCAAGAGACTGGGCTGCAGATGGTCCCTGGGAAGTTTGCGGGCAGCCCCATCCTGTATCTGAGCCTCGCAGCTGTGCAGGTGAGTTCCCAAACCTTCTTTCCCCAATTTGCCCTCTGCAGTCTCTCTCCTGGCGTGGCTGGTTGGAAATGCTGTTACAGAGGGCTAGAGAAATTCAGGGTCAGTAGAGATGGTGTTGTTTGGAGAAGTTTGAGTTGAAGGGAAAGAACAAGGTTACTAGGGAAATGTGCAGTGATGCAGCCAGTGAGGATGCTTCTAACTTCCAGTGGGGCGGAAGCATCCAGATTACAAGAGGCCCTGAGGCTTTTCAGGACAGGGCAGGGGAAACAAATTCAGCAGCGGAAGAGGGACAGATGCTAGGTAAGACCCCACAGGGCTAAGTATGGAATTCTGAGCTATAGAACCTGGTCAGCTGCAAGTTTAAACCAGACATAGGTGGGAGGAAATAATGCTTCTGCAAATGCTGAAGGCTTTGCAGAGCTACAGGGCTGACTGCAGAAGAGAAAGTGAACGCGTATGTTTGCAGCATCTACTGGAATGGAAGGCTGCAGCCTTAACCCTTCGTTCAACCTGGCTGATTAGCAAGTAGGGTTTGACAGCACAGAGCACAGGGTGAGGGTGGGGATGCCTGCGTGGAGTATTGTGGTAGAAGACTAAAATAAATGGATAAGACTATGATCGTGGAACCGCATCTCTGGTATCCCCACAGTACCGCCTGCAGAGAAAAGAGATTTTTCTAAGCTCAGAAATTCTGTGTCATCCACAAGCAAAGAACTGGAAGAAGAAGCCTCATTTAAGCTGATTACTGCTCTGTCATTTACTAATTCAGTTTCCTGACTTCTTTTAGCCTGTGGCCTGGAGCCTCCTAAAATATTAATTTGGAATTAACGAATAGAACTTTTTAAAGGCTAAAGATGAGCTAGCAAAGCCCTTTAACTGAGCCCACTCATCAGCTACAACCAAAATAGAAGTCCACCCAAGAATTTAAAAAGAGAGACGCCAGATTGTAGGACTGGGCTTGTTTTCCCTCCTGGTTGAGTCTGGGGCCATTCATCATTCAGAGGCCAGTGGTTTCTCTACAGTTGTTGTGTGGGGAGTGAACACGGAGGCTGGATTAAAATTCCTTACATACCCCATGCCTTTCAAAAATATTCATTCATCTGGGTACTCACTGAAGAATTCGTTTTATTATTAACTAACAAGTGCTCTATCTACTTGTTTTCTAAAGACAGAATGTTCATGAAAAAAGATTTGTTTTATCAACAGGGGTTTGTTAGCGCAAGGGTTCCCCTTTTCTCACTTCTGATGGCTGGGCCAAGTGGGGATTATAGCTTGCTGAATAGGAAGATCTGTTCTTGACTCTAAAAACAGCAAAGGGCTCTACTTGGGCCTTACCCATTCAGAAACGCTGATGTCCTGAGCAGAAAGTTAACTTTTGAGTTCATAATTTGGAAGGGAACAGGGTGCGTGGGTATAATGTTGCTTCCTTTGTTTCAAGTTAAATCCAGAAAGCAGTGTCAAATATACTGCTTTCAAATATGAACGCTGCCAAGAAAAATAAAATCCAATCCCCAAAGCCGGAAAATCTCTAAAAGTAACAGACTGTGACCTTTCATAAGCTAAATCAAAGTGTTTAAAAGGAAAAAAGATGTGGCTTCCTGAACATTTCACATGGTGACCCTCAATCACATACTGACTGCACAGCATCTCTTAAGCTATTTATTTTATCTGTGCCTCGGATTCCTCACCAGTAAACCGTGCATTGTTGGGAGGGACTTTCCAACGAAGTGGAAAGATCCATTGGAGCTGGAATTGAGCAAATCTGGGTTAAATTTCCAGTCCCTTCATTTATTCCATAACCTTAGACAAGGTACACAGCCAGTCTGAACCTCGGTTTCCTTATTTGTAAAGAGAGTAAATAATTAACAATGTCATTAGAATTAGAGGAACCTACCAGTACACAGGCTCAGGCCTGCGGGTCCTTGGACTTGGAGAGCAGGATGTCCTGCTCCCAAGCAGGAACCTTTGTATCTTGCATGAAAAATGGACTGTCTAAAAATGGGTGATTTTGGGATTTCCCTGGTGGCGTAGTGGTTAAGAATCTGCCTACAAATGCAGGGGACACGGGTTCGAGCCCTGGCCCGGGAAGATCCCACATGCCGCGTAGCAACGAAGCCCGTGGGCCACGACTACTGAGCCTGTGCTCTGGAGCCTGCTAGTCACAACTGCTGAAGCCCGCATGCCACAACTACTGAAGCCCGCATGCCACAACTACTGAAGCCCGCACGCCTAGATCCCGTGCCCCGCAACAAAAGGAGCCACGGCAATGAGAAGCCTGCACACCACAACAAAGAGTAGCCCCTGCTCGCCGCAACTAGAGAAAGCCCACACACAGCAACGAAGACCCAACGCAGCCAAAAATAAATGAATACAATAAATAAATTTATTTTTCAAAAATAAATAAATAAAAAATAAAAATGGGTGATGTTGAGAAGGGCAAGAAGATTTTAGTTCAGAAGCGGGCCTAGTGCCATACCATGGAAAAGAGAGGCAAGCACAAGACTGGGCCAAATCTCCATGGTCTGTTTGGGCAAAAGACAGGTCAGGCCCCTGGATTTTCTTACACAGATGCCAGCAAGAACAAAGGCATCTCTTGGGGAGAGGAGACACTGATGGGGTATATGGAGAATCCCAAGAAGTACATCCCTGGAACAAAAATGATTTTCACAGGCATTAGAAGGGGCTGACTTGATAGCTTATCTCAAAAAAGCTTCTAATGAGTAATAGTTGGCCATTGTCTTATTACAAAACAGAAGTGTCTCATGGCTTTTGTTTTATGTGTACCGTATTTAAATCGGCCTCATACACCAGAATTCCAATCATGAATGGCTGGTAGGATATTTCTTTTGGACGGCCCTGATTTATATAGATTGACTCCTAGTTAAATTAATATGATCAGCTTTTTGAATTTTGACACTAATTCCAGCTCAGGAAGTACTATCCCTGTTTTCCCCTTCTAAAGATATGATTGGACTTGATGTTCAACTCTTCAGAGAGATGGTGAACGCCATCTCAAAACCTACAGGAAATTGGTTTTATATTTAAATTTATATAACTGGTTATATTAATATATTTAAATACAGAGGATATCCCTTCACTGTCTCATAGAACAGTAAGACTCACCTGCATTTCACGTTGTGTTCGTTAGCCTGCTAAAGGCAAGGGCTGAAGACAAGCTGGCAATGTCCACTTTATCTTTTTGGTCTTAACTATGCCAATTAAATTAAAATTCCCTGTATCTAAAATGTTGTCTTTTACTTAATGAAAGGCATTTTAGTGTGGTTTATGTATAATATCAAATAAAGAATATTTAATACTTCTCACATTTCATAGGTGATCTATAAGATCAAATGCTTTTAAAATTTAGCATCACAAGCTATTGCAGCAAACTTTGCTTATGAATTCTTTACCAAGTCAAACTAAGTTATAATTCAGGATTGTCTTTTAAACAGCTATTCAAAAACACATGCAACTGTAGCATTACCATATATGCATGATTGGCTATGGTGCTTTTGCCAACTTGTTAGAAAGATTAGATGAGATATACCATCAGCACAAATTTGTAAATTATGTGATCCTAAGGCTGAAGATAATTAAAAACAAAGTCATGGATCAAAAATAAATAAACAAATAAAGAAAGAAGAAAAATTATTAAAGGAACTTTAGAATCCAGTAGAGTTTCCAAAAATATTATGTTACAGTTCCTTCTTTTCCTTTATGACTTAGGAAACTATATTGTTCCTTGGGGGAGGAAATGAGTTTTGAGAGTGGAAACCAGTTCTGTAGCACAACTTTAGAACCACTGCTAATTCACCCCCTTCTCCCCACCCTCCTTCAAAAAAGGATGCCCAACTGCCTTGGAAATCCATTCCTAGTTATTAACCAGGCTCATTGATCAGAAGTCCTTCTTAAAGCAAACCCACTTCTACCTATTTTGTGTTCAGAAATACAAAGAATTGTTGGTTTTCTTCCCAGGGTATAGTTATTCCATATGCGTGAAAGACAAGGTAAGCCACCTCAGAATCTCAATAAAGGTGGTCTATCCAAAAGCAAGTTTAAACAGCATTTTTAAAGGAACTTTTTTTGGTTGTTATTAGGAGCCACCTCTTACAAGTGGTTCAATAATAACTAATCGCTACCTTTCTGTAAAATCTCCTAACATGTTCACACAGCCATCTTTAAGAACATGGTTAGTGCTACTCTCAGAATTTTCATCATTCACTTCAGGCCATCGTAAGAGCAGGGTTGCCATACCTGCAATGGGGCTATGTGTAGGACACATTTTTAAACTGAAAACATTCTCTCCACCAGCTTAGAGAGGTGGTGATAAATTTCAGCAGCAGAAACATTCCATTGGAAGCACATATCACAGCACATGCATCAGCTGGGAGTTGAGAGCTGTCATTTTTAACTCAATGACAAGGACCTAAGGGTAGGTCACCCCTGTAGCCAATCTTCTAGTGGTGGATTAACACCCTCTGTCAGCAGGCTGGTGTTTAGGATCCACTCTTGGCCACTTAAAGCAGCTGTGGGACCTGGGTTAGTTCCTTTACATGTCTGAGCCTCAGTTCTATGGCCTGCCTCATGGGAATGATAGCATATCCACGTATGTGGTTATGGGAAAGACAGGAGAATTGGCAGTGCAGAGCTCAGTAATTATGTTGGATCCAAACGCCTGATGGTCTCTAATAAGGTCCTTGTTCTTTACTAATAAGACACTGGCCATAGACCTTGTCTACACCCTTTAGACCAATCTGCAAGTATGAGTATGTGGCCAAGAATGTGTGACTTAAACTTTTAATAAAAGTTAAGTTTCAAGTTAGGTGGAAGCAAAGAAAAGTAGAGGCTGAGGCCATTCTACATCGTGCTGCAGGGGTTAACTTTGGAAACAGGTTTAAAATCTGCTGGGTCACACAGGACTTTGGATTGATTACATTCTTTAAAAATATTTTATAAGTTTTGACCCCGTGGGAGGTACTTCTGTGTCTGGTACACTGGAAGAAAGAGTCAGAATGGGGGAACACGATGGTCTAGATTGAGCAGGTAGGGTACAGAAATCCTGGTGGAGCTGAATCTCTTGACACATCTTTGATGCCCCCTCCTCCCCACTGACCCCATGCACCTTGAGCTTGTCAGATGCGATTCTTTCATGAATTCACCAAGCTGGGGAAGCTTGAAAAAGTGTCTAGTCGGCTTCTTGCCTTCAGTCAGAGCTGCTCTTGAAACAACCAAGAACAAGGGCCACCTACCTCTGCTCAGGGAAAGAGCCTTTCAAGTCCCATCTGTTGTCTGCCTGCACTGGGGCTGCATTTGGGAAGTTATCCTTATGCCTTGTGCTACAAGCCCGTTTTCTCCCAGCGAGCTCTGGGTCTGTCCTTTGTTGCAGCAAATTGCTATCCTGCCTGTGGAAGTGGCCACTAGGGTGGGGCATGCTCATGGTCACAGCCTCTACGAGGGGCAGCACTGCTTGTTTCCTCTCTGATTAATGAGCAGGTGAGCAGACATGCTTCTGCCTTGACGTTATCACATCTATTCCCCCTCCACCTTCCCTCTCCCTACTGCAGTGCTTCCCAAACTAGAGAGAGCGTGCATCAGGAAAGCTTGTTAACACACACAATGCTGGGACCCATCCCCAGTGTTTCTGATCTGTAGGTCTGTGCTGGGGCCTGAGTACTTGCAAGTTGTAATAAGCTCACAGGTGGTCTCGGAACCACACTTTGGGAACCACTCATCCAACACTCAGTCTCACTCTGGTGTTTCCGGTAACTTGCACCGCCTCCTACATACCAAGATAATACCTCCTCTCTGTTCCTGGGGGTGGGGATGGAGGTGTGAAATAGAGCCTTCTCCTTACCACTGTTCTGTGCGACTATTTAGTGAATTCTGATTGTAACAAGCATGGTACTAAATACTTTACAGACATTATTTGCACTTTCCCAATAACCCTACAAGTTTGATGTTATGAGACAAACAGAAAGAGTGTGAGAAACCAAGATCTCACCAGTGACCAAGAGCAGATGTGGTGTTCAAACTCAGACTGATCTGGAAAGATTTGCTCTTTCCACTATTCCAGGTCTGGCAAATAGATGTTTAACTTGTGTGTCAACTCCCATTCACTGGTAGCTGCTGCCTGGAGCACTGTGTTGAGAGTCCCATGTGGAACGGGTGCTCAGCAAGAGGAAGTACTAGGATTGGTGAGCTGTACCTGCCGAGATGCAGGAGTGGAGAATGAGAACCCAGGTGCTGTGTATTTGCCATCCCCACACGATGCCTTGTTTGGGAATCAATTTTGTCAGCTACTAAAATCAGATGAGAGATGGGTATTCAAATTTGTTCCACAGAGAACAGTAAAACTTATTTCCTTTTTCATCCCCTTCTCTAAAGGGTGAATCTAAATTTCTTTTTTAATTAATTAATTTTATTTATTTAGTTTTGGCTATGTTGGGTCTTCGTTGCTGCGCGCAGGCTTTCTCTAGTTGTGGCAAGCAGGGGCTATTCTTCGTTGCGGTGCACAGGCTTCTCATTGCAGTGGCTTCTTTTGTTGCAGAGCACGGGCTTTAGGCACGCGGGCTTCAGTAGTTGTGGCACACGGGCTCAGTAGTTGTGGCTCGCGGGCTCTAGAGCGTAGGCTCAGTAGTTGTGGCGCACGGGCTTAGTTCATGTGGGATCTTCCCAGACCAGGGATGGAAACCGTGTCCCCTGCATTGGCAGGTGGATTCTTAACCACTGCACCACCAGGGAAGCCCCTGAATCTAAATTTTTGAGGCTAGATTTGAAAAGGTATAAAAACTTGTAAAGTAAAATGAAATGCAGCTAGTATATAGATAGTAGGAGCCACCGTGGACATTTATCCTTAAAGTGACGGGGACGAGTGAACTTATTAATTATGTATGTCTCTGTACGTTATATGTCTTTCAGTGTGACCTAATAGATCGCCTTATGCTGAAAGAATCCACTGTGACTTAATAAGGAGGCAATGACATTTCTGGTTTTATTTCTCCCTCCATCACTAATATTCAGTGTGAGATTTGTTATTTTTAGTGTCTTAGTGCTTTATCTAAAAAATGAGTTTCATAATGCTTTTCTGCTTCTTCCTAATATGTATTATGTACATGATTAAATGAAAAAATAACTTTATGGCATCTATTATTCAATCAACAAGTATTTATAAAAATTTATCCCCAGGCTCTGGGGATATAGCAGCAAACAAACAGACTGCTCTCATGGAACTTACATTCTGGAGAAGGGAGACAGACAGTATACAAATAAACAAAGAAGAAAATTGTGTATCGTGATAAGTATACGTAGTGAGAGTGACTCTGTGTGTATGCGTGTATGTGTGTATGTATTTCTATTTTAGATGGGGTGGTCCAGGGAAGGTCTTTCTGAGGTGGTGACATTTAAGCTAAGACTTGAATGTGGAAAAGGAGCCAAACTGGGTGGTCTGGGAGTGCTTCTTTTCCAGGCAGAGAAAAGAACCCATGCAAAGATCCTGAGGTTGAAGGTAGGTAAGGGCCAGATCAAGTAGGCTAGTAGGGATTTTCAGCCGGGGGTGATGCAACCCTCCTTCCCCTACCTAGGTGGTGTTTGAAGATGTGCAGCGGGTGATTTGGGTGCAAAATATGGAATCGAGGACAGAGCACTATTGGCTTTTGTGGGCAGGACCAGGGATGCTAAACATCTTATACTGCTTTGGATGAAGGCACGTGAGAAGACTTGTGCCGCTCATACTGTCCTGAAGATATTGTCTCTGTTGAGAAATCCTGAAGAATCTCCAAGGCCAGGGTGAGAAGTTTGGATTTTATCCTGTGTAGAGTGAGAAGCCCTTGGAGAGTTGTAAGCTTTAAAAGATGATCTTTAAAAGATCATTTTGGCTACTGAGTGGAGAGTGAACTGGAAGAGACAAGGGTGAAAGCAGGGAAATTCAACAGGCAGCTGTCTCGGTAATCCAGAGTAGAGACGATGGTGGCCTGGGCAGGGGGGTCATGGTGAAGGTTTTGAGAAGTATTTCTACCTTCAAGAAGAAGACTGCTTAAATAAATATAAAATGCCATGTCTCATGACACCTTATGTTATCGTTTGTCTTCCTTAAAAGACTTTACAGTTTGGGAATCCACTGGTTTCCTCTGTAGCCGTTTAAGAGAATCCTTGCGGCACCGAATTACAGACCTCGCCCTTTCAAATGCAAGTCCTTATCCTCTTGCCCTTCACCCTCACGGATCTGTGTGCATTTCAAGTTGTTCGTAGCTCGGGAAGGTAATCTGTTTGATTTGGGCTTGTAAAAAGAGAGAAAATTACATGCGCTTCTTGAATAACAATATGTGATTTCTCTCTCTGAAGGGTCAATAGGAATTAGCCTACATATATCATTTTAGGAAACCGGTTCCTAATCACATGAATAAGAGGGACCAAGTCCACATTTTTTCTGCTGAAAGAGGAACATTAAGTGAACATCAAAATCTCTTGAAGAGATTGCAGGCATCTCAGTACTAATTTTACTCGGGCATTAAAGCCTCGCCAATAGTTTTCAGGTGCATCAGCTACTCCCCAACAAAGGCAATTCAGCTTCCACAATTTTAGAGAATCCTCCTTGCTGCTACCTTCCTCTCTCTCCTCATAGCCACCTCTTCTTCCTGTCCCCCCACGGAAGTGCCCCTACACTGTCCTCGGAGTGTCCCTGCAAATGCAGAGATCCATAAAGCAACAATGTGGGAAGCTATTAGCTCACCTGCAGAAGAACCCACTTCTCAGACATCTGGGGGGAGAAGCCTCCTGGCCCCCAGGCTGAGATGCGGGGGTGGCAGGAGATGAAGAGAGAGGAGACAGCTGGTTTCAGGCCACCGCGCATGGGTGAATGGTCCCACTGAGTGTGGAAGTCAAGAGGTGGGTCTTCCCACCAGAACCTTGCATCCTGAGAGCGGAGGTGGGGTAGTCACCAGAGAAACACTGGGAACTGGATGCAGGCAGGCAAAACAACACACCACAGCCTCCAGCTAGAGCTGGTGGAGCCAGGTACGCACCCACCGACATCCTGCCTTCCAGTTTCTAGATAAAGCTGAAGAAGAGAAACAGAAAGTGGATAGGACCATCCCCCCCAAAACAAATGATTGAAACCCATCACCTAATCTACATAAGCCAAGCTCCCAGGAATTAAAAAAGCAAGTGGTCTCACTGAACTGTAAAAACCAAGGAAGAGGAAGCTCCGCCTTCACCTCTGGGCACAGGTGTGGCCCAGCAAGAGGTGGGCCACCTCACTGCTGACCGCAAAGGGGGAAACCAGGACCACGTATTGGAAGGGAAGGAGCAAATGTTTCGCATTAGCAGATCCTGTCCCAGCTACCAAGTAGCCATGTGGATTTGGACAAGGTCACCTTCTTGGGCTTCCAAAATAGAGTTGATCAAAAGCTCTTTCAGACTCTGATGTGCCTTGAGGCTGTAATTCATAATTCAGCTCAAGGTCTCCATGGTTCCCCTAAAGCCTCTTGCAAAACAAACCTCAGCTCGCCCAACTCCTATTTCCCTCTCTGTCTGAATTAGTAACTGTTCTCATGCTGCCCCCGTTGGGTCCTGAGAACTCTCCTGTTAGCACACCTAGAACACTACTGCTTCTCTTTCTTTCTTTCTTTGCATCTCTCTCTCTCCACTAGCTCTTCAACGCCCCACCCTCAAAGGGAGGTACCAATGTCAGGTCTTTTCTTTGAATCTCCAGGGTTTAACGCTATACCTGACAGTCACTTACTAGATGTTCAATAAATGTTTGTTGTTGAATGAATGGAAAGGGAGGATGTAAAAATAGAGAAGAACGAGCCTGAGCCAATTCAAAGCTCAGGAGCCAGCTGAGCCATATATTCTGCCCGTAAGATCCTGGACTCCTTGGAATTAAAAAGAGAGAAGAGAGAATTTTAGAAATTATAGCAATAATTTTCAGGCCTCACAGTTTCTAATACCCTATGTCTCCACTGAGATATGCCAATTTCACAGGATTTTAGAAATACTAGAGTTTTACCTAGGTTTTATGGAATGTCTTCTATTTGTAAAAGGCTAGTATAAAATTGCTGAGTAGGAATTTCCAGATCCCTTACTTCCTGACTTCATGCCTCTTTAAGCTGTTCTCGGGGAGAAAAAAAAAAAATCAGAAAGTTTAAAACTGCCTACGTCTTGTCTTCATAAACTTTGATCCTTTCACTTACTTAAAATTCATAACCACGCTGTCCTAATAATTAGAAGTGCTAAAGTACTTAGGGAAGGCCATGAGGGATGAACCCCCTGGTCTGTCTAGCCAAGTCACCAGAAATGGTGAACCCTTGCTGATACGGTGCTGGGAGGAAAGGAGGGGGCGTTGAGGCTGCCAGCAGAGGTGGCCCAGAGCATGACAGACCCAAGCTGGTCCAGTTCCAGGAGTGTGGATTTGAGGGGACTGAGATCCGGTGCAGCGTCAAAACCTTTGGGCAGCGGCCAACTGTTTGATGAGCGTTGGCCTCATCAGGGAGGACCACGCACGAGTGATTCCAGCCTCAGGAAAGGGGCCAAAAGGAAAAGGGAAACACGGTTGATTGTGCCTCTTCCTTGTACCGGGCCTGCTGCTGAACGGATGCTTCCGCAGGGCGGGGGGCAGGAAGATGCTGCCCGCAGAAGTGTGGATTCGCCAGTGGTGTCCCTGAGGGATACCGAGTGAGGGTTCCTTCCAGAACATTGCCCACAAGCAAGAAAAAAGCACATCTCCAACTTCAGCGTGGTGATGTACGATGTCTGGTTCATCCATGCATTTGTCTAAGCCACTTGAGAAGCCAATGTCATGCACTCAATGATTCTTAGTTTTTCTGTTCTGTGTAAAGAAGTGAGTCCCTTTGGCCCTCATGAGTGCTGTCCTGAGAGTGGAGAAAAGCCTACCATGAGACCGTGATACAACCAGAGCTGTACTGACAATAATAAACCTTATTCAAACCAAAAAGAGCAGGGTTTTGGTAGGCTCCCAGGGGTCTTATCTAAGGGGTGCACAAGGGGAAGGCCCTGGGAGGTGGGAGGGACTATTTATCGCAGGGCTGCCGGAGGAGTTATATCAGGAGCTCACGTTTGCTGTGACTCCGCAGGCTGTTACCAAGGCATGTGCTCGATAACATGAAGGGCTGGCATCAGTTTAAGTACCCCACAGGCCTCTTGGCCAAACACATTGGATGCTGAAGCAGCAATACCACGGAGCAGCTTAGCTAAACTCTCGACCATACCTGATTGTAAAACTTTAAGGAAAGGCAAGGGCTTACGCTAAATTTTGGATCATGTTGAGGGATCAGAAGGAGAAACAGAGGGAGAAACGTGATTAGGGCGAGACACCCAGAGGGCTTCAAAGGTACCAGAATAATCTGACTTTAAATGGAGAGGTGGGAAATGCTGGTGTTCATTTGATTATTATTCTTTAAACTGTGCCTTTATGTTTTTATACCCTGATTTGTATGTATGATATATTTTAAAATAAAAAGGCATTTAATTCCCTCCCCAAAACTAAAGACCCAGAGTCTGAATGAAAGCAACTGATCAAGAACTAAAAAAAGTTGCCAAAATAAGGCCACTAAGACCTTAAGTGAAAATTTAATCTCTCTCCCTCCCTCTCCCTCTCTCTCTCTCTCTCTCTCTCTCTCCCCCTCTCTGCCTTCACTGGTAAAATTTTTGCTGACTGGAAAAATCTCTGTGGGAGCGAGAAGCATTAGAAGTTATCTATGAATTACATTTGAGAGAAAATACTTTTTCCCCTCCCTTCCCATCCTGCTTGTCAGGGCAGGATTGATTCAGCACACGTTCTTTTCCAAAGTTGAAAGGTTAAAAATAATGCCCACCCTCTGGAAGCCATTGGACAGAAGGCCGCTTGACGTCAGAGTGTGTTCAGCTGGGCTGTCGCGCTGTCCTGCCCTCGGCCGCTGCCTTTCCCTGGGTTTGTCCGAGGCTCTCCATTACGCTCTGTGCACCAGCTCAATATTTCTTATTTTGCTTCACTCTTTACATGCCTAGAATAGCTCTTTTATTTTTCTGCTGAGCCCTGGCTTAGCCGAATTCCTTATATTTGGTTTCTTTGATCTTTCTGATCAAATTATTTTCTGTTCCACTCCTCTGAGCCTCTTCCAGTTCCCTCTATTTCTCAAGAAGCCAGGTGTTTAATAAAGAATCTGGATAAAGCTCAGGCACAATCGGGTGTACGCAGCTGCTTGCCCCCAGGTCACGTGCTGCTTTCTCCTTAAGCAGCGAAGATGGTTTACTAAAGGCATGTGACATTCCAGAGACACCACAGTGCCCTGCACGTGGCAAGTGCTCAGTAATTACTGAGTGGAGGAATTAATCAGGATCTCTTTTAAATGAGCTAGCCTACATTCCAACTTACACTTAACCTGTTGCCCCATGCCACCCTCAGACCAGGCTTCTTTCTGCTCTCAGGTTTTTCTTTCCAGCCTAATAGTTATTTCATACCTTACTTCCTTGAAGCTTTAGTTGACACATTTTTAAATTCAATTTTCTTTTGTTTCATGCTCATCTATTTAACCTCATTAGTTTAATTCATGTCGTAGGGTTTTGCAAGTAACTTTGTTTACCAGATTAGCATTATTTCTAAATTATTGTTTTACCCATTTCTCTAAATAACTGAAAATCACGTTCATATTGTCTTATTAATTCCTCTTTATTAGAAAATAGACTCTGCTTACATATGTATGACTTTTCAGTGTTTTTCTAATTGGCCACAGCACAAATTCATCATATCCTGTGATTCTGACACAGGTTTGGGTTAAGAGTAAAGATCATTGTCTTAAAATGATATGGTGTCTGGGATTTGCTTCAGAATAATCTAGTAGAAGGATTACAGGTAAAACAAGATTACTGTGGGTTGATAGTTGGCCGAGCTGGGTGATGGATACATGGGGTTCATTGTACTATTCAATTATGTAAATGTTTGAAGTGTTCCCACAATAAAAAGTTTTTTAAAAAAGAAAAATATAGATATATAAATAAAAGTTGATCCAATGGATTATTTTAAGATACAGAGAGAGGGAATGCCTCCATCATTCTCCAACCTTCCCTGTCATTGTTACCTACTGGAAGTTCAGCCAATCCTCCGCGTTCATTGTGAAGTTTAGCACTTGCTCCTCCCCTTCCTTTCTTTCCAAACTCTTATTCTCACCTGGGAGATTTCCTTGTGCTGGTGTGTGGCTCTTCCAACACCTCGCATCTGCAATGCTAATCGTCTGCACCTTCATACCCTTTCAGCAGCCCACTATCCTATCCCTTGATTTAAATGGTTTTTTACATGATGCAAATCTCTATCTGCTGACTGTCTAGCACTTTGGCTAAGGCCTTCAGGTTATGTTTTGATACAGAATTTACTTTTTATCAACATCAGTCAACACATAAAACACATGTATAATCCAGCCATTTCTGGCTTAAAATCTTTCAGGTCTCTCTCTGAACTTCAAATTCAAGACCAGTAACGTTCACATCCAGTTCATGCTTTCCTACCATTTCCAGCCTCTTTCTCTACCATCCTCCAATATTCACTCTCTTTTCCAGTTATATTAAAGTGTCTCATTTGTGGGTAACAGATCGTGCTTTCTTAGCCTCTCTAAACTTTGACCATACTGTTCTCTGAGATTCAGATGTCCTCCTGTCATTTGGCCTCTGGAGGACTTCAGCAACTTTTGTTTATACCTCAAGACTCAATTCAAGCATCACTCCTTTTGGAAGACTTCCCTGAGCTGTCCACATTGAGTTAAATGCCCCCTCCAATACTTTTTTCCATTACACTCTTTGACTACGCCCACCCTAATACTCTGAAACCCAACTGTAATCACTGATGTTCTTCTTTTCCTTTCTAGACTGTGAACTCTTTGACCTCTTCCAACTCTTTCTTTCCAAAGCCCAATCCAGTGCCTGGTACAGGTATTTCAATGAATGAGTAACTGAATGAACAGAGGAATGGAAAAATGAATGCTGTTGTCTTCTTGAGGTAGCAACTCCCTACCCAAGGGCCTTCTCTAGAGGTCTGGGTCAATGCTCTGGGTCCTGGGAAGCCCCTTCAGGCTTTGTCTCCTAACTGCCTTCTTCAACCTACCTGACCCACCTGGTTCTAGCTGTAACCCAACTGTCCCTTTCTCTACGGAGTCCTTCATACTTGGTGCTCCATCTAGACAAGTGTTGCCCAAAGTGTGATACACAATAATTTTTAGGTGATACTCAGACAAATGTATTTTGACAGTCTTGTATTTACATTCATATATTTGGCAGCAGGAAATGAGCACATAAACCCTGTAATTTCATAGAGAATATTGCTCAGGATGAGACAAATGTAGTAAGTGCCATGGTAATCAACCTTACCTGGACCTCATAAATCAGGGGTGGGACGCTCAGGTATAATCATAAGTGTTCCAAGCCCTCAATAACTGAACCATTAGAAGCACAGACAGCCAGGACTCACACCAATAGGGAAGAACTCCCATTCACTGAATTCTACAGGCACCTCTGTGTTTTATTCAGTGAAATGTTGAAATATCACTTCCTGAAGTTGCTGAGTATGTATACATACATTTAAATAATACAGATAAAACAGTAAATATCTTTTGAGCTGTCTAACTATATGCTCATGGGAGTTCAGCTTTTTAGTGGGTTAATATCGAAACTGACAGATTTGTCTCATTGATAGAGATCCTCATCTTTGTCTGAAATTATCAATTAGGATTTCTAGCTATTTTGATCCAAAAGTTCCATTGTCATCAACCAGAAACTTACATTCAGCCATACATTTTATACATTTTGATTTATTATATTTTTCATTTGTCCTTTTTAAAAGTTTAATAACTTTGTTTTTTATAGAATTTACTATACTTCATCAAATCTAATATACCACTGATAAGTAAAACACATCATTATGTTATGTGCTACTAAAATATGATGATGCCAATTACCATTGCAAGATGCCATTGATTCTAAGATACATCCAAATTTCAGCGGTGTTAAATTATTTTTAAAATTGATAAAATGTAGTTTGTGTACACTTCACTTCTATTTTAGCAGATAATACTTATATTCCATTTATCATAGTGATATAAAGCTTCCCCTTCAAATGAATTTAATTTAAAAACAATTGATTTAAAGAAAAATATTATGTAAATAGGAGTAGAGGTGGTATACAGTATGGCAAAATCCTGGAGGTGGTAGCCAAGTGACTGTGACTTGGACAGAAAGCCTAGACCCAGATACTGCCCCTTGCCCTACCTGCCAGCTCAGGCCAACCCGACCACCCTCCAGCACTGTGCCCAGATCCACCTGAGGGAGAGCCTGGGTCCTCCACTGAGAATGGGAGAGGAGTTTGAGGTGATCCCTACGCTCAGGTTGAGGAATATGGCTATCATTCATTGAAGGTAATTTAGGAGAGTGAAAAGAAATTCCTAGGAAGTAGACTCATTATAGGTACTGGAATAATGTGGACTTGCCTCTATTTAAATAACAGCATACTCGGAGGTTTCTGTTTTGTTTTCTTTTGAACTCAAGAAATAAGTAAGGAGGGGAAAAAGGCACTTTAGTCTCTGTTGCTGGGCAATTTATTCACTGATAATGGCTACCTAAACCCTAAACACTCAGTTTCAGTGATTATCAAACGAAAGAATGGTCAACTTGGTTCTTCATAATAGATTTATCAGTTGAGAATAACTATGAATAACTTGAAGCAAAATGTATTTCATTGAGAGAGTAGAGAAGTAGCTGATTTCCTTATTTCAGAATAGGAAAAGTGAAGAGAAATCACTTTAGAGGGAGGAGGGAAAAATGGTTAAGTTTCCATTGGGGAAACTGTGCTTTGTACAGCATCTACCTGGCTATTGCAGGGGATTCGTGTTCATCATGCTTCCAGCTCTCACTCTGTGCTAGATCCAGCCCTTGGACTGCTGTGCACATTTCTCTGAGAGCTATGCACAGAAAGAACCCTATGATTTACTCAGTGCTTATTTTTGAAGGTTATTATGAATCATTAACCACATGCAATAGTGCACGAGGTCACAAACCATATAGGTGCTACTGCTTGCCTGTTTTTACAAACTTGATTTTGAAGTTTTTAATGTAGGTGTAATTGAGAAGATAAATTGAATACATATGCCTATTCTAATAAAGGTATTCTTCCGAGTCAGCAAATAATCACATCATAGTAAGCATCAATGAACCCGTTACAGTATAATAAAATGGGAAAGTCTTATAATAAAAGATTATTTATAGCCTATTGGTTATTAGTATAATTTTTAAAATGTAATCAGAAACAATGAGTAAAATTGATAATATTGGAGATGCAGCTGTTTCTACTCACTAGCACAAATAATACTAGCAATAATTCTATATAGTAATGTCAATTGAAAGTTAAATCTCTTCCAAGTTCTTTGTTTATCCTTATGGGTGTTTTTGTTTATCAGATCATTGCTGCACATTTTATAAGAACTACTTCCTGGTATTCATAAAAGTTACTGTCACCATACAGTAAATTTTGAAATTTATTCTAATTTTTGAAATTAGAATTAAATTTTAAGAATAACCCAGTCCTGTATCCTTTCTCCAAGCAGATGTAGTGGTCAGAAAGCCAAATATATTTAGAAAGTAGACTCACTGGGATTTGGTGTCTTGGGTCAGGTTCCCTAGAAGCAGAGCCCGAGACAGGGATTTGGGTGCAGGTGGTTTATTAAGGGATAAACCTGTAAGGAAGTGAGAGCAGCAGGATGGGACAGGAGAAATGTCAAGTAGGATGCAAATCAGATGGTCTATCCATGGCCTGATGAAGGTGGAGGGATAAATTGCACTGTAGAGGATAGCTGTGAGCCTTCATAAGCAAATATTCACAGCAGCTGGGGGGTGGGTGTAGTGGCCAGGAACAGGGATCTGCTTGGAGTACTAACAGCAGTAAATACATCATCTGGTGACTGGAGGCAAGGCCCAGGTGGGGAGGGACAAAGATGGCTCCCAGGTTTGTGGCTTGAACAAGTGAATAGATTCTTGTATATAAGAGCAACACTCCCCTCATAGTACCAAAAATCTAAGATTATAGAATTGTGAAAAGATTCTTCATTTTACAAGTAAATAAATTTTCCTTTAGCTTTTACTTTCTAGGTAAAAATAACAACTTCTTGACATATTTGCATAAGATCAGTTTTCCATTAAAAAATATATAAACTTTTAAAAAATGTTTGCTCTTTTAGACCTTTTCCATTTATTCTGCTTCCTGTTGAAAATAGATCCCAACCGGTTCTAGGACTCTAATAATTGAAGATTCACCTAGGTTCAATCCCAGTATTATGTTAGCTTTTAATGAAAAAGTAGTTATGTGTTGTTCTTATGTATTCATCGTTTACCCCAGAGGTCATCAAACTATGGTCTGTGGGCCACATCCAGCCTGCAATCTCGTTTTGTATGGCCAGAGAACTAAAAGTTTTTACATTTTTAAAGGGTTACTTAGGAAAAAAAAAAAAAAGTATATTCAACATGACTGTATGACTCACAAAGTCAAAAACAGTTACTACTTAGCCATTCACAAAAAAAGTTTGCCGGCACCTACTTCCCATTCATTAGGACCTCAAACTTTTTTCAGAAGTTTGCTGACTCAATCTATATTTTAAAGGAAAATTTGATATTCAGAAACTTTAATAAGTGATTTATGGAACCATAAAATTATTTGTTTTATAAAAGGATTCATCACAGAATATATATACATTCTAGCCCATCTGAAAAATTATCTTAATGGACTTCTTTAACAAATTTAGAATCATTCATTTTAAGTAAAATAAATATGCATAATTTGTTCTCTGTTTTATAAAATGTTCCCACCTGTTTTGTGATGATCGTAAAGAAATTGAAAAACACAAATAGATACAAAGGTTAAAAAATCACCTGTAATTTTGCCATCCAGAGTTAATCACTGTTAACATTTGGCTACATCTTTTTCTAGGCATATAACCATTTAATTTTTAAAATGTGGATCACAATGTATGTCTAATAATATACCTCTTTAATTCATTTAATGTTATAACTTTCAGAAGTATCTTATTTGACTGCATTTATTCCACAGACTGAATATGTCACAATTTATTTAAATGCCTTCCCATTTTTTGACATTTAGGTTGAAGCTAATTTCTCACTATTGTAAATTCCACAATGAGCATCTTTATGCATAAATCTAGATCCTCATTTCTGTGTCCTTACGCTACATTTTTAAAAGAGTAACTATTGTCTCTCTTCCCATTCTGTTCCTTGTCTTCCTTATAAACACATTCTTCTTCCTCCTAGATCTATACGTGATAGGGCTCCTCAGGGCTAGAGATTTGGCCTCTTCTCTTCTCACTCTATCTGTCTCCAGAGGATGTCACCTATACCCAAGCTTTCAAATACCATCTATGTGCTGAGACTTCCATGTTTACATCACCAGCCCCAGATCATTCTTCTAAGCTCCAGACCTATATATCCAAATACCTTCATGTCATCTCCACTTGTATGTCTTATACCACCTCAAACAGAAAATGTCCAAGAAGGAGTCGATATTTCCCTTCCTTCTGCTCCCCTGCCCAAACTCCCTCCTCCTAATTGCCCAATTCAGTAGAGAGACATCACCTTTCCACGAAGTTCCCTACAATAACAATCTGGAAACCATCAGTGACATCTCTCTCTCCCTCACCACCCCCATCTATTCAGTCACCAGGCCCTGTTGAGTCTACAATCTAAATATATCTTTAATATTTCTATTTCACTCCATCTCCCCAACTCTCACCTAAGCCACAGCCATCTCTTTCCTGAACCACTATATTTGCTTCCTAATCAGTCTCTTTGCATCCACTCTTGTCCTGCTCTAGCCTTTCCCCACGCAGTTCTCCACCATGGAGAAAGTTTCTAAAATGTCAGTCTGCTTTTACAACCCCTAAGTAGCTGGTAGGATGAAGATCTTCATGGCAACCTCTCCTCACCTTCCCACCTTCATTTTGTCACTTTCCCTGAACTCTCTTGCTCCAACCTAGTGGTTTCCTTTCAGTTACTCAATTGTGCTAAGCTTTTTTCAGCCTCAAAACCTTTGTCCAAGATGTTCCTTCTGCCTGTAAGACCCTTCCCTCCCTCTTCAGCTGACCAGTCCATCTCCTGACCCTCCCGCAACACACAACACTACCTCCATGTGCCTCTCGGTGTCATATCTGTCTACTTTTTGGTACTTATTATAAATTGTAATCTAAATTGTTCTATATTTTTTTCCTATGTAATGTCTTTTCCTCCCCTACAATGAAGTTCCATTTTGGGGCAAATAGTATTTGTCTCTTTCACCTCTATATCTCCCAGTGCCTGGCACGTAATAGGTGCTCAATAAACATTTGTTGAATTAACAGACCATGGAGTATGAACTTCATAAAGACATTTAAAAGATATTATCACATAGCATTTCAGAAAGTTTGTATGAACCAATTTATAAGCCCACCAACAGTATGTGAGTGTTCCTGCGATCACACCCATCCTGAC
This sequence comes from Delphinus delphis, assembly GCF_949987515.2. Classification (NCBI taxonomy): domain Eukaryota; kingdom Metazoa; phylum Chordata; class Mammalia; order Artiodactyla; family Delphinidae; genus Delphinus; species Delphinus delphis. The sequence continues at coordinate 104,637,799 of NC_082686.1, read as the reverse complement.
ACCGAGTGTTGTAGTTCTAAATAATTTTTAAACATTTTTACAGGCAAAATTTTACCTCATTATGATTGAAATTGCCTTTCTTTGATTACTAGTGAAGTTGAACACGTTACACAAATTGATAGCCTCTCATATATTTTCTGTGATTTTTAAAATTCATGACATAATGCTTTTATTGAACCATTTTTGTTACAATAAACAGTGCCACCAAACCTGCTTACCTTCATCTGAAGGTCTGGACAGATCTAGGAAATACTCCTCCACAAGGTTTATGTTTAGTCATTGATGATTTCCCCTTACCTGGGATGCTCATGTAATTTATCATGGAAACTGGGACGCTTTTGAGAGTGAGGGAGGGTGCCATTAATAATTATGCCAAGACAACAGGTATAAAGCAGGACTGTCCTGTACAGGCCAAGATGTTTGGTCTCCCTAACTCATTTTCATATAGACTTAGAACTCTAAGGATGTAGGGCTCAGAGCAGAGGTCCAAGTGGTGATCCAGGGGTAAACTGAGGATAATCTTCTTTTTGTTCTGGATTTTAACCCAGATGGCCCTGTGCTGTGCTGTTCAGTGATTCAGTGGCTCACCCTGTGACTTCCTGTTGTCCCCGCTGCCAACTTCACTCATTTACCTCACCTACCTGACCCTTGGAGGCATCTGATAATTTCATACAACTCTCCTTTCATGATGACGCCAGTGGCCCAAAGAGCTACAGGGGCCACCTTGCCCATAAATGCAGAGCTGGTCAGAGGCAAAGCCAAGTCTCTTGGAAGAGTTCTCTCCTATCCCACCTCACCGCCTCCTTCTTCACTTAGAGTGCTTCCAAAGTTATGTCAAGAGGTGACCAGAACAGAGTTTTCACTTCCTAGAGCATCCTGCAAGGATGTTCCTCTTGTACATCAAAGTACAAGGCACGCAGTTTCTGAGCACTTCGTCCCGTATCGGGTAATGTGCACGTGCGCTTCAGTTCCCATCACTTGTAACGCTTCCCTGAGCTCATGCAGTGCGTCTACAAACTTTCCCGGCTTTTCCTAAACGTCTTTTTGTGTAATTTATACCCTTCAATAAAGCTCAAAAAATAAATTCAGAGTTGCTTGCAGACTTGCATTTTCAAGAATTGCGAGGAACTTACGGAAAGTAGCACCTGATGACAGAAAACTTCTGGAAAAAGATGGAGAGTTTAGACAAGTTGAATTTGTGTCAGTGCCATCCAATCTGAGGTATGACTTGATTAGGAAAAGAACAGCAGCCTTCCTCTTCCAATCTTGTCAACAGAGAACAAATTTCCTATCAGTGGAGTTCCTAATAGAGCCTACGTGTACTGCTGTGCACTGAACAACTCCAGGGGGCGTCACTTACATTGCCATCTATGCGAATGGTGCCAAGTGGCCCCTCCTGGCAAGGACCCGTGGTGCAGTTCACAATCCTCCTGGCACTGTACAGGGCACATTCTGTGTGACCGTATGCTAAGGTCCTGACTGACATGCTCTGTGTGACTTTTCTCTGATAAAGATGCTGTCCCTTTGTCACAGTTAGAGTTGCTTTCTTCACCAATGCCTACAGATTTTTCAGGGTAATCTTCATTTCAAACATGCATTCACCTAGTTTCTGTAAGTGCTGTAGTATTTGTCAAGCCAAGTGTCCTGGTTTCAGGTTTAGAAAATAGGTCATTGGAGCTCTCTTTTAAGGGCTGAGTTTTGCCCACATTTTGCTATTTCATCTTTATTGAGGAAAACGTAGGAAATAAATGCAATCTCATGGTTTGCTAGAGAATCAAAACAGTTCAGATGTTAATGTTTTTTAAAGTTTGTTTTCACTAAAATATAGCTCTATAAAAGGAAGAAAGAAAAAAAATTATTTTAGGTGTGTGTAGGAGCCATCTCCAAAATATCTGCACATACAGACTAATAAGTTAAGATCAACCCATTTGCTCTACAGAAATAAAGGAGAAACACGATGTACTCAACCTGCCTAAGGGAGATAGACCTTGGTTTTGAACTAGTAGAGGAACCAACTTTGTATCTCCCAAGAAAGAAAGTGATAAAATGACACAGAGACATTTCCAAAGGGTTTTTAAGCTAGAAGAAGCCTTTCAGTGCATTCACTTATGCATTCATTCAATTAATTCTTACTGTTTGCTTAACACCCTGATGATGAAATCCAGCCCCTTCATGAGGAAACTGAGGTCACAATGGCGGTTAGAGACAGGGCTGGAAAGAAAGCCCAGATGTTCTATATCAGGGACACTTCACCCCATAGTGCTATTAAATATTCCCATGTAGTTACACTCAGGTGATGAAATAGGAGAGCATCTGTGTACTGCGTGTGACTTGCATGTAATTCATGTAGTAAAGATAAAATACACACCCCTCTGCGAGCCATTTCTTTATTACTCTAAATGCCACAAAAAAAGGTTCAGTGTTAGGGCTAATATCTTGAGAATTCGTCTGGGAATTTTGCAAATATAGTAAATCTTTTTTTTTTTTAACATCTTTATTGGAGTATAATTGCTTTACAATGGTGTGTTAGTTTCTGCTGTATAACAAAGTGAATCAGCTATACATATACATATATTCCCATATCTCCTCCCTCTTGCATCTCCCTCCCACCCTCCCTATCCCAGCCTTCTAGGTGGTCACAAAGCACCGAGCTGATCTCCCTGTGCTATGCGCTGCTTCCCACTAGCTATCTATTTTACATTTGGTAGTGTATATATGTCCATGCCACTCTCTCACTTCGTCCCAGCTTGCCCTTCCCCCTCCCCATGTCCTCAAGTCCATTCTCTACGTCTGCGTCTTTATTCCTGTCCTGCCGCTAGGTACTTCAGAACCTTTTTTAGTTTTTTTTTAGATTCCATATATGTGTGTTAGCATATGGTATTTGTTTTTCTCTTTCTGACTTACTTCACTCTGTATGACAGACTCTAGGTCCATCCACCACACTACAAATAAATAAATTTCATTTCTTTTTATGGCTGAGTAATATTCCATTGTATATATGTGCCACATCTTCCTTATCCATTCATCTGTTGATGGACACTTAGGTTGCTTCCATGTCCTGGCTATTGTAAATAGAGCTGCACTGAACATTGTGGTACATGACTCTGTTTGAATTATGGTTTTCTCAGGGTATATGCCTAGTAGAGGGATTGCTGGGTCGTATGGTAGTTCTATTTGTAGTTCTTTAAGGAACCTCCATACTGTTCTCCATAGTGGCTGTATCAATTTACATTCCCACCAACAGTGCGAGTGGGTTCCCTTTTCTCCACACCCTCTCTAGCATTTATTGTTTGTAGATTTTTTGATGATGGCCATTCTGACTGGTGTGAGGTGATACCTCATTGTAGTTTTGATTGACATTTCTCTAATAATTAGTGATGTTGAGCATCCTTTCATGTGTTTGTTGGCAGTCTGTATATCTTCTTTGGAGAAATGTCTATTTAGGTCTTTTGCCCATTTTTGGATTGGGTTGTTTGGTTTTTTGGTATTGAGCTGCATGAGCTGCTTGTAAATTTTGGAGATTAATCCTTTGTCAGTTGCTTCATTTGCAAATATTTTCTCCCATTCTGAGGGTTGTCTTTTCGTCTTGTTTATGGTTTCCTTCGCTGTGCAAAAGTTTTAAGTTTCATTAGGTCCCATTTGTTTATTTTTGGTTTTATTTCCATTTCTCTAGGAGGTGGGTCAAAAAGGATCTTGCTGTGATTTATGTCATAGAGTGTTCTGCCTGTGTTTTCCTCTAAGAGTTTGATAGTGTCTGGCCTTACATTTAGGTCTTTAATCCATTTGGAGTTTATTTTTGTGTATGGTGTTAGGGGGTGTTGTTATTTCATTCTTTTACATGTAGCTGTCCAGTTTTCCCAGCACCACTTATTGAACAGGCTGTCTTTTCTCCATTGTATATTCTTGCCTCCTTTATCAAAAATAAGGTGACCATATGTGTGTCAGTTTATCTCTAGGCTTTCTATCCTGTTCCAATGATCTATATTTCTGTTTTTGTTTGATTCCAGTACCATACTGTCTTGATTACTGTAGCTTTGTAGTATAGTCTGAAGTCAGGGAGCCGGATTCCTCCAGCTCCATTTTTCTTTCTCAAGATTGCTTTGGCTATTCGGGGTCTTTTGTGTTTCCATACAAATTGTGAAATTTTTTGTTCTAGTGCTGTGAAAAATGCCATTGGTAGTTTGATAGGGATTGCATTGAATCTGTAGATTGCTTTGGGTAGTACAGTCATTTTCACAATGTTGATTCTTCCAATCCAAAAACATGGTATATCTCTCCATCTGTTGGTATCATCTTTAATTTCTTTCATCAGTGTCTTATAGTTTTCTGCCTACTGGTCTTTTGTCTCCTTTGGTAGGTTTATTCCTAGGTATTTTATTCTTTTTGTTGCAGTGGTAAATGGGAGTGTTTCCTTAATTTCTCTTTCAGATTTTTCATCATTAGTGTATAGGAATGCAAGAGATTTCTCTTAATTTTGTATCCTGCTACTTTACCAAATTCATTGATCAGCTCTAGTAGTTTTCTGGTAGCATCTTTAGGATTCTCTATGTATAGTATCATGCCATCTGCAAACAGTGACAGCTTTACTTGTTCTTTTCCGATTTGGGTTCCTTTCACTTCTTTTTCTTCTCTGATTGCTGTGACTAAAACTTCCAAAACTATGTTGAATAATAGTGGTGAGAGTGGACAACCTTGTCTTGTTCCTGATCTTAGTGGAAATGGTTTCAGTTTTTCACCATTGAGAAGGATGTTGGCTGTGGCTTTGTCATATATGGCCTTTATTATGTTGAGGTAAGTTCCTTCTATGCCTACTTCTGGAGGGTTTTTATCATAAACGGGTGTTGAATTTTGTCAAAAGCTTTTTCTGCATCTATTGAGATGATCACATGATTTTTCTCCTTCAATTTGTTACTTTGGTTTATCACACTGATTGATTTGCATATATTGAAGAATCCTTGCATTCCTGGAATAAGCCCCACTTGATCATGGTGTATGATCCTTTTAATGTGCTGTTGGATTCTGTTTGCTAGTATTTTGTTGAGGATTTTTGCATCTATGTTCATCACTGATATTGACCTGTAGTATTCTTTCTTTGTGACATCCTTGTCTGGTTTTGGTATCAGGGTGATGGTGGCCTTGTAGGATGAGTTTGGGAGTGTTCCTCCCTCTGCTATATTTTGGAAGAGCTTGAGAAGGATAGGTGTTAGCTCTTCTCTAAATGTTTGATAGTATTCACCTGTGAAGCCATCTGGTCCTGGGCTTTTGTTTGTTGGAAGATTTTTAATCACAGTTTCAATTTCAGTACTTGTGATTGGTCTGTTCATATTTTCTGTTTCTTCCAGGTTCAGTCTCAGAAGGTTGTGCTTTTCTAAGAATTTGTCCATTTCTTCCAGGTTGTCCATTTTATTGGCATAGAGTTGCTTGTAGTAATCTCTCATGATCTTTTTTATTTCTGCAGTGTCAGTTGTTACTTCTCCTTTTTCATTTCTAATTCTATTGGTTTGAGTCTTCTCCCTTTTTTTCTTGATGAGTCTGGCTAATGGTTTATCAATTTTGTTTATCTTCTCAAAGAACCAGCTTTTAGTTTTATTGATCTTTGCTATTGTTTCCTTCAGCAAATATAATAAATCTTTTCCCCACTTCTTCTTACTCTTTATGATATAAATATTTCATTCATGCCTTTTCTCAAATGTTGCCTTTACAGATTAAAATCCTATAAATAGCACTGACCCCTAAGGAAGATGATCTCATCCATACCTTTAGGCTGTTATTCCAGACAGTTTCCTTTCCATGTCAAAATGAATACCCCAATCTCAGGGTGGCTACCTTCTTAAAGGATTTGTTTTGCGGGGAACTTAAGGCATCTAATTCATAACAATGTGAAATTCATTTTCTGAGGTGTCTATACTCTTCCTTTAGACAATGAAATCCCTCAACTTGCTGATTATTGCTGAACTTGTTGACAATTGAGGAGGTTGACTGGAGAACCTATGAGCAGAGGGGAACAGCTGCTCTTGCCAGCTGCCTTTTCCTCTGCATAGACATAAATACTGCCCAAGGAGGCTCTGCAGGGCAGGAGACAGAGAACTCATTGAGGTTGCTGCAAGGAGACCCTGTCTGATATTTTTGCTTAGTCAGTACATCTGTATGCATCTGGACCAAGGGATGCTGAGCTCTTAGCTCAATGACTGAGAGCAAGGATACTGAAGCCCATCTACCTGGTTCAAATCCTGGCTCTGCCACCCGGCTTTGACATTAGTTACTTAACCTTACTGTCTTCAGCTTCCTTACCTATTGATGGAGATACTATTTTTTTATATATAGGGTTTTTTGAGGATTAAATGTTACTATTAATAATTCCAGCAACAAATATCAAGTTCCTATTCCGTTCCAATTACCATGAACAAGATAGAAATGGCCCCTTCCTTCATGGAATTTAGAGTACTTTTTCATACTAGGAACCCTGACCCATTTAAGGCTTGTGAAGTCAGTGGTGAAGTGTGACCACATTTTGTTTTCAATGACTTAGGATAGAATTTTACAAAATAAGAGTTTTAGGAAACTTTAAAAATTTTTTTATATGTATGTGTGACCTGAGTCTTGATATAAAATGGATTTCTTGAGTCTAGTAAAGAAGATAAGAAATTAAACAGCAACCTGGATTCAGCATATGTGATAAGTTCAGTGAGTGTCATGGGAACACAGGAAAGTCACATGATCCCCTTTGTGTGGGTACGAAGAATCAGGGAAGCCTTCCAGGAGGAGGTGGCATTGAAGCTGAGACTTAAAGGATGAGTAGAAATTAACCAAAAGAAGTTGGGGGAGGTTGGGCAGGAAGCAGTTCCTTTAAGGGCAGTGAGGAGCCCTGGTGTAGGAGGAGGCGTGGGGTGGCGGTTGGTTAAGGAAGGAAGGGGAGACTTGCTCAGATTTGCATTTTAGAAAGGCACTCTGGCTGCTTGCAGAGAATGGGCAGAGAGAGTAGGGAGACTGTTTAGTAATTTCAGGACACAGTGGTGGTCTAGACTAGGGTGGGGACAGTGGGTATTGAGAGGGACAGGACCCTGGTGACTGATGGGGAAAGGTGCTAGTCTGGGATGACACCCATCTGACTCACATGTCTGACATCTAATTTACAGAGTTTGCAGGGGACACATCTAAGTCTGTAAGCCCCAAGCCCCTGACTTGAGGACCTGTTCCTGTAAACAGGAAGACAGGGCCTTTCAATCACTTTGCAAATCATCTCTCCATCCCGCTGGACATATCTGTAGACTGTTGCTGGCCTAGCAGTTGGCAGGGCTTCCTGTTCCAAAGTGGGACGGTTCTTGGCAGGAGATGGAAAGCTGGAAACAGAACGCGAACTGGGCTAGCCAGGCACCTTGCATAAAGAGAAAAGAAAAGAAAGGAAACCTGGCACTCTCCCATCTGATCCAGAATATCTGGTCAGAAAATAATTTAAAAGGACAGATAACTCAAAGATGTTTCTATTTGGCTTTGAAATGCCATGCATTTTTGGCAGTGGATTTACCTTGCCAAATGTTTTTCTAAGGCGTCATTTTGCATTCCCTGAACACAGACCATCTGGGCAGCAAAGGGCTGAACCAGAGCCCAGGAGGGAGTCTGGGTGGCTGGCTGAGGAGGTACTGATACTTGAAAATTGGACGGAGACCACAACTCTCACTTATCACCCCAGCTGATCAATACTTGTCTGTCTACCTCTGTCCTGCCACAGAGCAGGGAGCTTTTTCTGACCTAAGCCTTGCCAAGTCACATGGTGACTTGAAAAGCAGCTATCTAGTTCCCAGGACGCACCCAATGCTTTCTTCCCATATCTCTGAACACTCACAGGGCCACCTCTACTCCACAGGGGGGCAGCCAGCTGACCCAGGGCTCCACAGCAACCTCAAAATCAAACCATATTTGGAGCACGGGGCAGGCTGTTTACAGATGTCACCATAAAAGATATTTTAAGTCATAATCGGTCCTGTTTTATAGAAGGGCTGTAAAGGGGCCAGACCAGAAGGCCTCCTTTCCTGTTACTCATAAGATAGCTGCTTCCAGACAAGTTAAAAGATTAGTTTATCTTCCCTGGCTCAAGCCTACCTAAGAGAGGAAAGGGTCGCACTTCACAGAAATCACTTAAACAAAGGGTCTCTCCCATTTAGGACCTAGAAGAAATGTCAGGGTGGCAGCCACTCCCTACTAAACAATTCCAAGCATTCCCCCATTCCTCCATCTGGAGGGTGCCAAGCCAGGGTGGTGGCCTGGTGCAGACTAGAATTCACTGGGAATAATCAGTAACAGACCCAAATCTGGAAGTTCAAGGAAACTGGTTTTCCCCAATCTGTAGTAAAATTAAGCAGATATTTTTTTCTTCTTTTTCTTAAAAAATTTTTTTTGGCTTTATTGAAATATAATTGACATATAAAATTGTAAGATATTTAAAGTGTCCACTATGGTGAAAAATATATATACATACACACACACACACATATGTTGTGGAAGGATTCCCCCCATCTAGTTACATCCATCACCACACATATTTATCTTTTTTTGCCTGTGGGAGGACATTTAACTTCTAAGTGCTGTTTTTCATAATCAGAGAAGAGGGCATTTCCTACTTCCCCAGGGTTGGGTAACAGTTTCTTCACAGTAAAGTCTTAATCCTTAAAAGGTGCTCTGTGACCCATATCCGTTTTCCAAGCGTTGGTTATCTTTCCCTTCATGGAACCTTGTTCCTAAAGAGGACGAGCTGCCAAACTAAGGCCGGCGCTGTGTTTTGAAAAATCCAGCAGAGGTTTTTTTCGACTCGGTTCCCTGAAAAATTTAGGAAGCCAAGCCAGCGTCTGTGCCAGGAGCTTGTGACCTGACACCCACCTCTTCCCCTCCTTTAATGTCCCCTTGATTGGAGGTGGCCAAAGGGGACTTTGGAAGCTCGCCCAAACCTTTAGCTCAGATTCCCCACCTCCATGCCAGACAGCAATCCCATCTCACACTCCTCCATTCCTCATACACACACCTCTCATAGGTCATCCTCGGCGTGCAGCCGGGAGGGGAAAGAAAACGTGAGCTAACGCAACAGGTTCCACCCACAACCTGAACTTACAAGGGGAGACGGCCAGGCGACTGGAGCTGGGCGGTGGAGGGAGAGGAAGCGGCGAGGAGGAAGGTGGAAGGGAAATGATGGTGCATGACCACCAAGCACACGTCACTCGGACTCCCACATGGGCTTGTGTATGTGCGCATGTAGCGGGAGGGAGGTCCTGCAAGGGGTCACTTGGGGACTTCCGCGCGGGTTTGGGAGGCACCGGGCCTGCGCTTTGGGATGTGCGGGGGTTTAGGCGGGGTAATGAGCCCCGCAGAGAGGGCTTGAGGCTCTCCCAGGAAATATGAGTGTGTCTGGGGGTTAAAATTCACCACCCTCCCCAGGGCGCCGCCCCTACTAAGTGGTCCTGTCTGCGCCCCTAAAGCCCCGAGTCTCCTTCCCTCGGGCCTTTTCCCGGCCCCTCCAACGCGATCCCCGCCCGGCCTCCCACCCCAGCCTGCTTCCGAGAAAGCCGGGAGAGCGGACTGCGCCGCGCCCGGCAGCCTCTGGGCATGCTCGGTGGCGGGACCGGCTCCGTGCCGGCAGGGCGCGTCCTCCCTCCCCCAGGGCGGCGGCGGCGCCTGCAGCTACGGCCGCCGCGCCCCGGCCCCGCACACCTTTGGGGGCCGCGGGGGCCACCCTGCCCGGCGGGAGCCGAGAGCGGCCCCCACCCCGAGCCTTCTGGCGAGCCGAGAAGGGGCCGGCCGGGGAGGCGCGGAGGCGGGAGTGAGACCTCCGAGCTGCCTGCGGTTCCTTAGAAAGTAAAGCTCGGCTCGCCAGCGGAGCCGGGCTCCCGGCCGCCGGCGGGGGCGGGGCGGGGCCGGGTAGGGGGTGGTCTCGGCGCCCTGCGCGAGGTGCGAATTTAGTAGCCGCCCACCCTCTTCTCGGTCCCCGCCCCCAGGGAATTATAATTCTCTGGGAAAGTGTCTGGTTCTCGGAGAATCCCTGGGGCGGGGTGCGGGGGCGCGCCCGGCGCAAAATGGTTAAAACAAAGTCCATGCGCGCCCCGGGGTCCCTCTTATGGAAAGTCTACGTGCCGGTGGCTGGGCACCCCCTTTGCTGATTTGAGGGTTAGTTACCCGGAGGAAGTCTGCCTGTCGCAGGGGAGGGGATGGGATGAGGAAAGCCTCAGGCTGGTGCCGGCTCCCCCGCCGCAGGCCTCTTTGGGGGGCGCACCTCCAGCCAGGCGGGCGCGGGGCTCTGGGCCGGGGCGTTCGCGGCGGGCGACGGGCGGCGGCCGGAGCAGGCTCGGCCCGGCGGCTCACTCTTTCTGCCTCCTCCCCCCAGGATTACCGAGAGGATGGGATGGATCTAGGCAGTGACGCCGGCAGCAGCAGCAGCAGTAGCCGCGCCAGTTCGCAGTCCAACTCCACCAAAGTGACCCCTTGCTCCGAGTGCAAATCCTCGCCGTCGCCGGGGGGCAGCCTGGACTTGGTGTCTGCCCTGGAGGGCTATGAGGAGCCCTTCCCGGTCTACCAGAAGAAGGTGATTGATGAGTGGGCGCCGGAGGAGGACGCGGAGAAGGAAGACGAGGAGGAGCGCAGCGAGCGAGGGTACCGGGATGACCGCTGTCCTGCCCAGGAGCCGGGGGACGTGAGCGCCAGGACCCGCAGCGGCGGCGGCAGGGGCGCCACCACCGCCATGCCGCCCCCCGTGCCCAACGGCAACCTCCACCCGCACGACCCCCAGGACCTCAGGCACAATGGCAACGTGGTGGTGGCCAGCCGGCCGAGCGGCTCCCGGGGCCCCCGCCGGGCGGTCCAGAAGCCTCAGCCGGCTGGGGGCCGGCGCGGTGGCCGGGGCCCGGCGGCCGGGAGCCTCTGTCTTCAGCCCACGGACAGCGGGACGTGCGTCCCGGAGGAGCCCCCGGTGCCCCCTATGGACTGGGAGGCTCTGGAGAAGCATCTGGCTGGGCTGCAGTTCCGGGAGCAGGAGGTGCGGAACCAGGGCCAGGCGAGGACCAACTCCACCTCGGTAAGTTGCCCGGGGTGCGTGCCCACGCGCGCACACACGTACGCACCCCGCGCACAGCCCGCACGCGCCCTACCCGCGCTCCCGCCCAGCGGCGGCCCCATTCATCCTGCCCCGAGGGTGGGTGCCGGGCAGGAGAGCCTGACTTATGCTCCCCTGGGGTACCGTTGCTCAGTCTCTGAGCTGTCTGGGTTTGCAGGATGGGCGGAGAGGAGGGAGGGGGAGCCAGAGGGCAGCGGAAAGTCGGGTTAGTGGAACCAGAGACTCATTTTAATGGAATTACTTATGGAGACGAGGTTGTGAGTCACTTGCCTGAAAATAAATCCGGGGAGATTTTGGCACCGAAGTCGGTGGCCTGTGTGTGGGTGATATTTCAGGTCGTAATAGTTGTGGCTTTGTCAGCCGTGGTGGGTGTCCCTTCGTTGCCACTAATGTCTCGTCCATATACAGGCTGTCCCTGCGCACAAGCACGCATTCGCCTGCCCACACCTCCGGTGAGGCAGCAGGGATTGTTCCTCTTGGCGTTTGAGCGGATGCTCCTGAATTGTAAGGGGTTGACCGCCCTCCTCTGAGATTTTTTCCTTTCTGAAACCCGATCTATTGTTGACCTGAGGGAACGGGTGAATTGACCTGCTAGGATGAGGGAGTGGTTCTTTCCTCTGTGGGCTGACTCACCCCCTCTCCGCTGAATCCCTCCTAGTTTTGATAAGCAGTTCCTTACCGGAGGCTTGTGCCTCAGTTCAGGAAACGGAGAGAGGGAAGGGTGCTGGAGTGGAAAAGAGAGAGAGAGGGAAGGAAGGATACATCTATAATAAGAAGCTCTGGCAGGTCCACACTTGTCTCAACATCTTTTTTGCCCCTGAGAGGAGAGCAGATAAATGACTTAAGAAAAACATCATGAATGTAGCTCCCCTATTTATCACTGTTTTGAGATAAAGCAACAGTTGTAATTTGAAATCATTAATGAACGGATCCTAAATGGGGCTGAAGGGCATACAGTTTAAATGAGCTGCTTTCTGCGTGTGGCAGTGTGGGAGAATGCTTGCTTGCAGGTGTAATTTTTCGGCTCCAGGGCCCTGGGGCTACTGGAAATTGGGTGCATGCACTTCTGACTTAAAGGGTAAGGACAGTTAATTGGCACGGTTTCTATCAGAGAGAGCCCTTGCCTGACAGAGCCCACTGGTTAGTGTCCCTTGAGAAACTACCTATTAAATTAACACACTCATTTTAATACCAGCTGTTTACCACGGCCACTCGCAGACATGGAATCTTTCCATTACAGCCAGTACTCTGTCTTGTACCTTGCAATTCAAAACATGCTTTTCCCACCTAGTGCTGAGAAAAATACCTGATTAAGCTCCCTGGACTTAAACAGTGACTTGAAGATACATAAGATTCTTTTACTATGGCCTGACATTTTTACATTCCAGGAAAATGTAATGATTGGGTATACATGGAAAGTTAGGGTTTGATGATGACAATGAGTTGCGTTATTCAAAAAGTTCTTGAGCACCCATGTGTTCTGTGCTAAATTCAAGGTGTGATTCTCAGTGCTGCAGTTACACATCTGACCACGTGGGCCTGGAATTATGGTAAGCGAGGTAGGGATGCAGATTGACTCCCCGCCCCCCCCCCCAGGAACTTACAAGTTAATGGCTAACCTAACAGACCAGCCTACCCCAAAACACACACACACATCTTCTTCCTTATTGTTGTAGAGACTGAATCTTTCCTTCTTGGGCCATCTTTGAAACCTGAGGGTGTCTTGTCTCCTCACCTAGCGAACAGTTTGCATTGTGGGTTCCTCCCCTCTCCTTCCCTCGCCCTCCTGAAAATCTCCCCCCTGGGCATTTCCTCCACAAGTCACACCGAAATTTGGGTTCCATTGATTCGAAGTAAGTATATGTACAAAAAAAAACAGCAGAAGGAAGTAGCCTGTGAGGTTGTTTAGTATTGAAATTTTCCGTATTTTGGTTTGTATTGGAACAAAATTACTAGCTGCTGTTAGTTTAGAATAGTGTTTTTCAAACTGCAAGTTCCCCATGAAATCACCTTATCACTTTTTAAAAAATAAGATAGAATGCACTGCAGTGTGTTGCAGGTAGTCACAGTAAGATTGTTTTTTTTAGAAAGTTTTGTTTCAGTTTTATGTAGACATTGGGTTACAGTGTAAGATTTCTTTCCCACTGTGGGTAGCTGTCATAAAAGTTTGGAAAACACTGGTTAAAATCTTGTTTACTCCTGCCTGGAATAAGTGCAAGAATTTATAACCCTGAGGACAGAAGTTTGAGAGTAACAAAGGAGTTGGTGCAAAAGAAGAAGTCTGTCCTGAAGGAGTTGCTCAAATCGAGTGATATTTTTGCTCCTCCTTAAAAAGTTGTGTGTAAATACATTTAAGTGAAATTAATACATAGTACTGGGAGGAGGGGTATAAAATGAAAAAGGCAGATACAGCTCCTTCACCTGTGAAGAGACCCAAATAAGTTATTCCCACCACATGACTTTTTTTCTTTTTTGCGGTACACGGGCTTCTCACTGCTGTGGCCTCTCCTGTTGCGGAGCCTGTGCTCCGGACGCGTAGGCTCAGCGGCCATGGCTCACGGGCCCAGCCGCTCCGCGGCATGTGGGATCCTCCCGGACGGGGGCACGAACCCGCGTCCCCTGCATTGGCAGGCGGACTCCCAACCACTGCGCCACCAGGGAAGCCCACCACCACATGACTTTTGCTTGTGCTGTTACCTCTGCTTGGAATCCAGTGGCTGGTTCCTCCTCATCATCCCAGACTGTGCTCAACTCACCTCCTGAGAGAGGCTGTCCCTGGCCCCCCTCCCTAATACAGAGTAAGGCACTCCACCACCTACCAAGGCGCTCCTCGTGTATTTTCTTAGTGCTTCTCACTGCCTGACATTATCATGTTCAGTTCTCCTTCATTTTTGGTTCTCTAGAATCGAATTGGAGTGCAGGGGTCTTGCCCGCGTCGTTTAATTGCTGGAACCTAGTGCCTGCGATAGTGTCTGAGAAGTAGTAGGTTCTCAGATACTGAATAAATGAAGTGTTTATAAGACTCACACGGCCCAGACCTAAGCCAGCCCCCTTATTGTACAGTTGAGAAAACTGAGGCCTAGAGAGGTTAAGAGATTTGCCGAAGATCCCAGTAAGAAAACTACGAAAGGGCTTTTGTCCTTCCTTGTGATGCCACACTAGGTTTTCTCCTTTTGATGCTCAAAATTAGTCGAAACAAAAGGAAAGGAAAGAGCTTCCACCTTCCTGAAATAACTTAAAGGGTTTCCTAATGACAGGTCCTCTCTTGGATTTCCTTAATGTTAAGGACAGAAGTAAACGAGGAAATAAAACCCCATGACTTTACGAGTCTCTTCTCACAGACAGGGTTTGGTTTGGTTTGGTCTGAATGGAAACACGTTGAGCTCTGCCCAGCAAAGCAGCGACAGCCTCCCCATCCCTGTCCAACGCCCCTGTCTTCCTCTTGGCTACAGTGATACACTGTAAACAAAAGCCTGAGATTGCAAGGATGTGTTGACGATCAGCTGTCTCTAGTCCAGGAAAGATTTAGAGGCACATTTAAAAACACACAACGTTTGGGTAGGACTTAAAACCTAGGGCTGACCTTTACCTTGGGAAGTTGTAAGCAACTCATCTCTCCCTTGGTGCCAGTGGAGGGGGGATGAGCTTGGAGGCTCCTGGGAACCACCTTTGGAGTCAGAGCAGGAGGTGCCTGGGGAGTCTTGAAGGAAGCTCTGGTGGCCTGACTTCCTGCTGTCTTCTCAGGGCTGCTCCATCACAAACCTGCCTCGCCTCACGCAGCCCACCCCCTCCTCAACGTCCCAAGCCCTCACCTTGCCATCAGAGCCCTGAGGGCAGCGAGGTCACTTTATTCCACTGCCTTATCCCCAGGAGGTCCCTTGTGCCTGAAGCACTCTTTGGGGGAGGAGTGGGGAACAACCAGAACTACTCCTGGAAGTGCCCCCTCCAGTTGGCCAGACCCCTCCCCGCCCCCATCCTGTGTCCCTGTGTTTCTCATGGTCCTGCCCTGGGCCTGCAGGTGTGTGAACGCCCCCGGTAAACTCAAGGGCCACACACGACCCAGGAGTGAGATTTAGAACCAGGGTGCCAAGTCACGTGAGTCCTGCCCCCATCTGTTCGCGTTCATCCTCAATTCCCTTCTCCCTGCCTGCTCTGTGGGAACTGGCGTGGACAGTCCTGAGCGACAGTCCTGAGGGAAACCTGGAGCTTCTCTTCCCGTTTCCCTCTTCTGAGCACAGCCCCAAGCCTCTGTCTTTCTCCTGCTTCTCCAGGACCTTAGTGTGTCACAGTACCATTCTTCTGCCTCCCCATCACCAAGTGGAAGGGGGTTGCCCACTGCCTCAACCTCCTCCTCTTCCTAAGTGGAGTATAACTTCACCCTTTTTTCTCCATGGTCCTTCTGTGAGGTTTTCTTTCCCTCAGAGTCTGTGATCCTCCATGCTGAGCCTGTTCTGCTTCTGGAAACTCACCCCTTTTTTCTCCCTCCTACTTCTCCCTCCTTTTGATTCTTTAGTTTTTAAAAAAATAGCTCCATTGAGGTTGAATTGACATACAATTAACTGCACATTTAAAGTCAAGGTGATGCATCTATCTCTCACCCGCAAAAGTATCCTCTTGCTGCTTTGCAATCCTTCCCATTCTGTTCCTTGGCAACCACTGATCTTATTTCTATCACTATAAGTTAGCTTGCATTTACTAAAACTAATGTAAAAGGAATCATGTAATGTGTACTCAGTTTTGTCTGGCATCTTTCAGTCAGCATATAAGTATTTTGTGATTCATCTGTGATATCGTGTATGTCAATAGCTCATTCCTTTTTGCGGCTGCGTAGAGTTCCATTTTATGGATATACCCTACTCCCTGGTGAATGGACCTTTGGGTGGTTTCTAGTTTTTGTCTATGACAAATAAAAAGTGCTGTGAACATTCACGTACAAGTTTGTACGGACATATCCTTTCATTTCTCTTGGGAAAATACCAAAGAGTGGAATGGCTGGATCCTATGGGAGCTGTGTGTTTAACTGTTTGAGAAGTTGCCTGTTTTCCAAAGAATTTGCACCATTTGGTGTTGGTTTCCTTTCCCACCTGTTGGTGTATTCCATCTGTGTCCTTGGGGATTTGCAGGACATCTCTCTTCAGGTGACTGGGGTGACTGATCCCCTATCTCTTAAGAGAAAACAACAGCAAAGTACCAGGATCACATTTTATAGCCAACCAAAGTCATTACACCCATTGTTCAAAAAAAAGGAAAGGACTCTTTTTTAAATTAAAGAGGAGTTCTAGTTGTAGACCTGACACATTTTCATTGCAGTTTTATTATTTTTTACTGCCTGTGACAGATGCATTTTCCTCCATTAATGAGAAGATAAGAATAATTTTAATTAACATGTTAATTGGAAGCAAATTCTGATAAAGTTATTTCCAAAGTACTTGAAAGCAATTTGTCTTTTTATTTGTTTGTACTATTAACTAGTAGCAAACTTTAAATAACGCACATTTCTTCCGAGAATGGTACTAATTACAGGTTATTTTCAATGTATTATTCTGAAAGAATTACAGCCTAGTTATTCCTTCTCAGTCAATGACACTACTAAAGTAGCTTGAATGACTGGGTAGTTTGTTTCCTTAGTTACTCAGGCTATGTTTAAATTGCATGAATTCCCATTTTTACAGACTGAATTAAGAGGGCTTTATTATTCCTGAAAAATATAGTAAAGTTTATAAGTTGAATAAGTTATGTGATTCCTCAGCCTGGGATACCACAGTGAAAGTATTCTGAGTGGTTTGTAGTTACCACTTATCCCTCTTAGAGAGCACGACATGACAGTGTTAAAATCACTTTTTTTTACCATAACCGGAAATTACCGGGCTAGCTATATTCTTTGCTTCAACCTTTACCTTGAAATGTTTAGTGTCATCATTGTCTGCTTTTCTAATTTATGTTGATTTCTGTTTAAGAGCTGCAAAGGCTGCTCTGTGCATTAGCGTGTACTCAAGACTTTAAAGAAATATGGTTGGGTTTTCCAAAAACTTAGGTTGCAGGGAAGCCACAGGTTCTGAGGCTCTGTTTGTGTATTTCAGCTACCATGAGATAGTTCATCCTACTGCAGCAGAGCCTTTTGAAAATATTGTAGTTGGATTAAAGGAAATCTTTGCCCACCAACTGGTTTGCACATAGTGGTCCTTTAGAACGTTCTAAGGATCACTGTCGTGGCGCAGATCTGAAAAACAGATACAGATATTCTCATCACACATTCATTGAGCTGTTTGAACATCTCACCACTGACATCACGTCACCTTCCTCCATCCCTTTCTAGCTCAGAATGCACTTTCAACTTTAGAACCTTTGCCTGGCATTCCTTGTGACTTCACTCCCAGGAAGGCCCAGCACGAGCCCTTTGCTCTGTAGCTGGTCCACCAAACCACCCAGCAATGTCTTCCCCAAGGCGTGCTCTGATTCAGCTTCTTTGGGAAGCTGTACCTGATCATCTCGGCTCCTAGGCAACCTCTCTTCCGAACTTCTTACTCCACTTGTGTTCCACTTCCTCATTCTTAGGTTTTAAAAGGCTCATCCCTGACAAAACTCAAACCAGACCTGTCAATCTCTGGTTCCAGGCTCTTTCAGTGACATTGTTTGCATTCTCTTTTTTTTTTTTGCGGTACGCGGGCCTCTCACTGTTGTGGCCTCTCCCATTGCGGAGCACAGGCTCCGGACGCGCAGGCTCAACAGCCATGGCTCACGGGCCCAGCCGCTCCGCGGCATGTGGGATCTTCCTGAAGCGTGGCACGAACCCGTGTCCCCTGCATTGTCAGGCGGACTCTCAACCGCTGCGCCACCAGGGAAGCCCTGCATTCTCTTTTTGTGGGTATGTCTCTTATCTGCCCAACTATTTTAAATCCCTCCTCCCCTTCAAACACATACATGCACCGGCTCGGGCATTTCCTGAGGACTGGACATTTGATGAATGCTTGTTACCTGGTTAATGTATTTTGTACCACCTTTCTGTTTAGTTTTTAAATTTGCTCAAAGCCGGTATACTACGAACTTTATTAATGCTAATAATAGTAATTACAGATCCTTCCTTAAAAGTTTACCTGGACTCTGTGACATTACATTTGCATTTTAAAATAGAAATTTGTTTTTACTCCTGGACCTTTGCCTCTGAAAACATGAATGGTTTTGTTTTCTTACCTCTGAAACTCAGTCCTAAGTTGTTATTTTTTTTTAACAACAAGGACCTTTGCAAATGCTTTTCTTTAGCTGCTTTATGTCCCCTGAGCTGTTGGGACAGATGACACTTCATACTGTTGCTGCTTTATACTGTCAGTGACTGGGAGATTATTTTGCACACAGCTTTTGTAGAAATTCAAGTGCCAGTTACGAAACTGAGCATTTTTCATAGAAAAGTAATAGGATTTTAAAGACAGAAAGGATCTGAGAGGTCATCTCATCAAACCCTCGCCACTTTCAAAGGAGGAAGCAGGCTTATAAAGATTAAATGTCCTTGCCCACCTTCCTTAGCCCAGGCCTGACCCAGCCTCAAGTCACCTGACTCACAATTCCCACTTTTAATGAACTCAGCCCCCTTCAGCTACCTTCAGCAGCGAGGGTGAGGGCTGACCGTTGTGCATGTCACTTCCATTTACAATCCGTCCATTGACTGACTGTCAGGCTATGAGGCAGTGCCCAGGTTCAGAAAGACAGGACGAAGACGATTTCCACGTGGCTCACCGCACAAGTGGAAACATTTTGTTCTAACTAGACAGAGTTTTAAGTGAATCGTTTATTATAAGCCCAAAAAGGAGCAAAATAACAAAACCAAGAAGGGACTAGAAAGAAAGGCATTTGTGGAGTTCAGGAGAGGCCCATGAAGTAGTCTCTATTAGGACACTGGCTTTGTTAGAATAGGGATGAAAACTAGGAATAGAGGGCTTCCCTGGTGGCGCAGTGGTTGAGAGTCCGCCTGCTGATGCAGGGGACATGGGTTCGTGCCCCGGTCCGGGAAGATCCCACATGCTGCAGAGCGGCTGGGCCCGTGAGCCATGGCCGCTGAGCCTGCGCGTCCGAAGCCTGTGCTCCACAACTGGAGAGGCCACAACAGTGAGAGCCCCGCGTACCGCAAAAAAAACAAACAAACAACAAAAAAAAAACAAAACTAGGAATAGAAAAATGGACGTCGGGGAAGGGAGATGTGTTTGGGTTTTTACGTTATGACGTTTCTGAGTTTCCCAGTTAAATCTGTAGAAGTGAATCATCACTCTTTCTTCTTGTCATGTCCAGGAGAGTTGTAATAATCCCTCTCCTTCACTTACCAAGTCTTATGAAATCCATGAGAGCACTCATTGTTTCAGATGTTCTTGGTGTGTTTGCTTTGTTTTGTTTTGGTTTGGTTACTACTATTCACTTTTGTGAATGATTCCGTTATTTTCCTTATATATTTGTTAAATAATTATGTCAAGCATGTTCTATCACCAATTTTCATCACTTGTTTTTCTCTGTTTTCATTCATACATATATTTAACCTAATTTTATTCTCTCCACCTGACCTGTTTTTCAGTATTTGTGTTATTATAGGTTATTCCCATTTTTGCCTACTTTTGTGGCATTTTCTCTATAAAGTATCAATATATGCGATTCAAAGGTGACGGTTGAGAATTCCCTGGCCGTCCACTGGTTAGGACTCTGCGTTTTCACTGCCAGGGCCCGGGTTTGATCCCTGGTCAGGGAACTAAGATCCTGAGACCTGTGTGGCAGAACCAAAAAAAAAAGAGAAAAAAAGGGTGATGGTTTAGGCTAGGAAACACCCAGGTGATAGGAATGAACTCGACCACTGCTTGTTCACTACGAGGTTGATGGTTTTTAAAGTACTTGTAAAATATTTTTTGGTTATGTTTTACTGACATGAGGTTATACTTAAAGCAAAGCTTACTGGAAGTGAAAAAGTTACTAGTTTTCTTCAGTCTAGCTTTGTATATCAGATTTCCTAATAATTGCCTCTTCTATCTGTACATTTTACTGATACCTCTGTATCTCCATCCAAATATTTTATATTTACTTGTAATTGAGTGACCTTTTTGGTGTATCCATGATCAGCACTATCATGTCACCTTTCTCTCTCTTTTTTTCCTTTCATTTCTCAAAGTCTCTCCTTAATATTGGTGGCTCATGGAAGTGGTTGTGAATCTTCCTTGGGATGTTAGCATAGTATACCAAAAAAGAAATTTCAATTTTTTTTTTTTTTTTTTTTTTTTTGTGGTACGCGGGCCTCTCACTGCTGTGGCCTCTCCCGCCGCGGAGCACAGGCTCCGGACGCGCAGGCTCAGCGGCCATGGCTCACGGGCCCAGCCGCTCCGCGGCATGTGGGATCCTCCCAGACCGGGGCACGAACCCTTGTCCCATGCATCGGCAGGCAGACTCTCAACCACTGCGCCACCAGGGAAGCCCAGAAATTTCAATTTTTATGGATTACAAGGAGCACTGCATTAGTCAGCAGCTGATTTCTGCAGATTCATCGATTCAAGAGTTTTATTACCCATGTCCTAATAGAGATGATTGATTCTTCAAAACTCTTCCTTGTAGAAATAAATGTCTTAGTGATTCATGAATGTTCTGTTTTGTTTTGTTTTGTTTTTTTTAAATGTTACAAAAAGCTTCTATCGAGAAAGTGGTGGTGGCGTGGGGTTGGGGGCTTTTCCAGGTGATGCTCCGTTTGCCCAGGTGGATGGGGTTGTTTTCACGGTGCTTGAGGAAGAGCAGAGAACAAAGCAGCATCTCTACAGCCTCACAGTCGGGCCTCCAACAGGCAGATTTTCTACTGGCGCCTTCTGGACACACACCAGCCAGGCTGGTAGGTCGATGTCCCCGTGGCAGCGCATACCCATTGCTTCCTCCTCTTGGATCCCCCCACTGTGATCCACAGCCTGCCTCTGTTTCCCATCTCTCTCCTGTGTGGGTGACCTGTCTGTGCAGAGAACCAATACAAAGTCCGTAAGAAAGTGGCTTCTCTAGTACTGGGCACCTCTGGTGGCCAGAGCCCCTGGCCAGGCTCCCTCATGGACCTCTTAGTGATGGAGAGCTGAGGACGGGCACTCTCCGAGGCCAACTAGCTGTGGCCAGGGACCGTCTTGCTCACTAATAGGCTGTAGACATGCCCCAAACAAAACAACAGGTAAGTCTAGACAGCTCCTTGGTTCTGTAACTTGATTCTGTTTCCTTCTTGGTTTGCCATATATGGAAAGAACTTCGCTGTCTAAAAAAGTTTAAAGGGAATGAGGTAATTTCCTCGTAATTCCTGAGATCTCCAGCCGTGTTTTAAATTTAGATTTGAGGTTAGAGCAATAAAAACAGAAAAGTTGCTGTGTTATGAAATGCTAGGGCATTTTAAATGTCAAGTCCATCAGCATGATAGCTTGTACCCCCATTTTCTCCATCCAAAGAAAGAGTAGTGTTAAACTTCTTTCTAAAATAAGAAGGGTCTGGACCTCTGGGAACCTGGCACAGTGTCTTCTTAGCAAAGAACGTAAAGCCTAATCTCCACTCCTATAAAAATAACATGTTTTCAAATAGTTTCAAAACCAACTTAGCCCTCTGTTTTTCTCCTCATGGCACCAGTGGCTAAAAATTATGCCACTTTCGAAAATTACAATTTTTTTCTTTGTGCAGTCTTACATAATTTTGGTCCATTTTGACCGGGTCTGACATTTTATTATAAGCACCAACATCTTAAGTGCTCTGTCCTTTTTTTTCCACTCTAAAATTGCTTCTGTGAGGAGTAAGACAAGACCACTGGGATTTTATTTTTGAATTCTTAAATTATGTAAATTATGTAATCAATGATCTCCTGTTAAGAGTTGTTATCCGGCCAACAGTGATCCCACCGTCTGACCCAAATAGCCCTTAAAGTAAGATCTTGTTCTAGAAGAACAACTTTAGGCAGCAGTAATTTTAATTTTTTCTGGATACTGGCTCTACTATGGTATGGTGATTTCAGTATTAGATGTATTTTTCTTTTGTTTCGTATGGGAACTTTCAACAAAGCAAACGTACAATGGTTGTGCTTAAACTAACATGTAAGACCTCTGCAGGAAGTCCAGTGCACTGGAAGCAAATTAAAATTCTCTTTTACTAGTAAACAATCACACTGAGAATGTGAATATTAGAGCTGGAAGGCACTGCATAGCAAGGGTGGCGAACTCAGATGCTTCCAGAGGCCACAGAGGAAACTAATGAGAGGGGTGGAGGACAGGTCCCAGGGCCAGAAGACAGCTGTTCTTTCATACTGCTGACTTGTTGCTGTGTCAGAGCCTCAGAGTTATGATATGTCAGGAGAAGCCCAAGACCCAGGTTTTTATGAGAAGTATCTTGAATACTAAATGCACCGCAAATAACTTTAAATAAATACAATTTTGTGGAGCTAAGAAACAGGTCTGTGGTTCAGAAGATGGCCTTGGGCTACCAGTTTTCCATCCCACACTTAACCCAACCCCTTCATTTTACAGGTAAGAAAACTGAGACCCAAAGATGTTAGATGACTTACCTGAAGTGGGGATGAGGTGGGGATGACTTGCTAAGAGGTTTGGTAAGAGTCTAGAAATGAGAGATCTCAGGGAGGAAAACTCCTGAAGGAGTGTCGGTCTTATTTACTGACACCAGCGTAACATTTTTCCCCCTTTCAATGCTTAAAGTAATTTGAGACAATAACATCCAGAGGAAAAAAATAAGAGATGCCTTAGGTACACACCTTCCTCTATTTCACTTTATTTTTATATACAGTCCATGACTTAGAATTTAGTTTTCTCTTTCATCTTCAAAGCAGTTCAAAAATTGATTTGTTATTTGGATTTGGGGTATTTCGTTATTTATGAAGGACGAAAAGGGAAAGCCTCTTTAAGAACAGATTGTCTTACACATAAACATGCGTGTGCACACAGACACACACACACACATACATACAACGCAGGATATGTGGCCTCAGTTCTTTTATCTGCTGGAAACTCATCTGAGACCATTTAATTCCAAGGGGTGGTGGTAGGGGTGAGTTCTAATAAAATTTATTGTTATACAGAATCTAATGAAACTTTAATATTGATGAATTGTATTGTTTTTATTTAACTAAATATGTAGTATTTAGGAGGACTTATTGAAAGTATAGAGATTGGGAAGTTTTTTTCTTCTTCTTTAGAACTATTGGCTCTAAGTCCAAAGTCAACAGATTTCAAACAAATGAGACAATTTTGGGGTGTTAATTCACTTTCCTTTGGAAAAATGGGAAATGTTCACTTAGCTTTTTTAAAAAAAAACTTTTTATCTGGGAATAACAAGATTTACAGAGGTGTTACAAAGATAGTACAGAAAGTTTCTGAATATCCTTTACCAACCTCCCCTGATGTTAACATTGTATATAATATGTATATTATATATAATGTACACATATATAATTATTAAGAGAAATATACTTGTTTTCTGATATTTCTTCAAATATAATAAACAGTTTGAGTATATGTCAGTGTGTGTGTGGTATATATAACTGTGGTACACTTGTCAAAACTAAGAAATGAACGTTGGCACAGTATTATTACCTAAGCTGGAGGCTTTAATTGGATTTATAGTAGCTTTTAAAATTAAGAAGTTTGTATTAAAACTACCCAACAAAGGTAATAAATAACATACAGGCTGTGGCTTGAGGAGAGAGGGGAGAGTTGGATCCTTTGTATTGTCTCTCGGCTCCCACAAAGTCACCCCAAGCGAACTTGAAACCGGAACAGAGATTCTGCTAGTGTGTTTGCTTTGTAAATGCATTTTGAAGACTCCTACCTCCTCTTCCGATGAGGTTGGCTTCCCTCAGTCTCTCCGCTGCAGGAGGAAGCATGTGTTGTGAAGAATCAGGAGAGGCAGGTGAAGAGAGAAACTCTACAGGCCTGTGGAGGGCAGGCTCCTCCAAGCAGCAAGGCAGGAGTCAGGGGACTGTGTTGTGAGCCATCGTCTGCTTTCACGGGCTGGGGCCAGCCACAAATTGTCACTGTCCTTTGGAAGGGTATTTGGCTCGCCAACATCTGAATCGTTTGTTTATTTGTTTTTTAATGATTTTTTAACATCTCTTTTGGAGTATCATTGCTTTACAATGGTGTGTTCGTTTCTGCTTTATAACAAAGTGAATCAGTTATACGTATACATATATCCCCATATCCCCTCCCTCTTGCGTCTCCCTCCCACCCTCCCTATCCCACCCCTCTAGGTGGTCACAAAGCACCGAGCTGATCTCCCTGTGCTTTGCGGCTGCTTCCCACGAGCTATCTATTTTACATTTGGGAGTGAGTATATGTCCATGCCACTCTCTCACTTCGTCCCAGCTTACCCTCCCCCCTCCCCGTGTCCTCAAGTCCATTCTCTACATCTGCGTCTTTATTCCTGCCCTGCCCCTAGTTTCTTCAGAACCATCAGAAAGAGAAAAATAAATACCATATGTTTATTTGTTTTTTAATGAGGAAGAAGTATTTTGGCCTGGGAGTCTCCTTCTTTAAAGTTAAGGGTCTGGTGGAATTGCAAAAGCTCTGTGAGCCTGTGGCGTGAAAATTCCCGCAGAAGGGAGTAAGTCACAGTTGACTAGAAAGAGGTGTAAGTGGCCTGGGGGACAAAGCCCACTCAGGCTGTAAAATGAGGGCTAAGTCATGAGGAACACATTTGGGAGACTTTACAGCCTAGAAATGGTGAGGAAAGAGGTTTGAGACTCGTGAAAATGGAAAAGGAAAGGAACTTGGCATGAATGTTCAGTATTTGCTGACTGATTGAATAATCCGAATTTTCAAAACTAAACTGGCTGTGGGCTCCAGGCGTAGTTTTATCAGCAATAGGAGGATGTCCCCGTGACTCAGTGACTTCTCATAAGGAACGTTCCGGTTACTCATTCCCTGCCTTTGGGTGGCCTGGTTTGGCTGGCGGGATCAGTGATTTCCTCTTAGGACTTCTTCAAATTTCCCAGAATTCTTTTGCTAATTACATGTTCAATGTATTGTGGATTATGATACTACTAAGTAAACGTTTCTTTCAGTAAAACCCATATAATCAGGTTGAAAACTGTGTGTTCTCCAGACCAAAATGTTTTTTTTCTTCTTTTTGTATTGAAGCGTAGTTGATTGACAATGCTGTGCCCATCTCTGCTGTGCAGCAAAGTGACTCAGTTATACACATATAGACATTCTTTTTTTCATATTCTTTTCCATTATGGTTTCTCACAGGATATTGCAGACCAAATGTTTTGACTAGCTGCTTCAATTTATATACTCCTTTGAAATTCACTAGAGGCTATGCTCGAGGATGGGACGTATGCACATCACTGACATCTATATTCTTAGGTTCTTCCTCCTGCGGTGGATGTGCATGGGGTTTCTGCCCAGCATGGGTTTACCTTTCCTAACAGCACCCAGGTTCTTTCTAGGGAATTACCTCTTTTCTGCTGTGTGCGATTTTGGTGGGAGGGCAATTGCAAGTGGCTGACTCCTGTTCCGGCAACCTTAGCCTAGGTTCTCCCTCCCCTGATTCTCCCACAGGTGGAAGAGCTCCCCTGGGACTTTGGGTCTAGAGTGTTCCCTGCGAGGCCCTCAGTAGCAATGGGAGGCCTCATCGCAGTGGTGACTAATGCTGAACCCTTCCCATGAGGGGACCACGACCGTGGCTTCTGCTTCCCAACCTTCCCTGCCTCCCCTGGTTTCTCAGTGCCCACCTCCTGTTGATTCTCTGAGCTTAAATCAGCCAGGGTTGGTTTTATTGCTTTCAAATCAGGAACCCTAACTAACAGCAGGCAGTCTCTCGACTTATGGCTCAGATTCAAACATGACAGTTGTGGGCCCAATAGCACTAAGTAGAGGCCTTTAAGATTTTTCGAGTCTTTCACAGAATCATTGAATATCAGAGGTGGAATGGGGACTTCCCCGGTGGCGCAGTGGTTAAGAATCCGCCTGGCAATGCAGGGGACACGGGTTTGATCCCTGGTCCTGGAAGATCCCACCTGGCGCGGAGCAACTAAGCCCGTGAGTCACAACTACTGAGCCTGCGCTCTAGAGCCCGTGCTCCGCAACAAGAGAAGCCACCGCAATGAGAAGCCCGCACACCGCAACAAAGAGTAGCCCCTGCTCGCCACAACTAGAGAAAGCCCACACGCAGCAACGGAGACCCAACGCAGCCATAAATAAATAAATTTATTAAAAAAAAAAAAAGGTGGAATGGACCTTAGAGCTAGAAGGGTAACTCATGCTGGGTGCAGTCCCCTTCTTTTTTATAGGTGAGGAAATAACCACACAAAGTGAAAGTGACTTTCAAGGTGTCATAAACAGAACATGCCGCGTTGACATCCTATGCTGAGATCTCATCTGCCCAGGGCATCTTGACCTCACACCCTCCTCTACTTCCCTGACCCTGTGAGCCATGGTACCCATTTATGGGGTGACTGGCCAGAAGTCAAGACAGCTATCTGTGGCCTTGGAGACGATCAGTGGCCTTGGAAAGGAGCAAAGGTAACTGGACCACATAGGACTTCAACCTATGGCTGGTGGTGTTATAACCAATACTCAAACACTGAGCTGAAAGGTGCCCTCTGATGCCAGTCCAGACGTGTCCTCTTGATGCAGCTCAGACTTTGTATGAGGAAGTGATTATCAGCAGGCTCTGGAATCAGGTAGACCTGGCCCCAAATAGCAGGAGTAGCATCCTTACGATTAGGGGCATAAAAACAACCAATATTATGGTATAAATCTCATGGATTTTTAATGTGGATTAAAGATTGTCTTCTAGACATCCCTTATTTTATAGAAATTGTGCTTTTATGTTGTAAATGTAGCAAGTCTCCGAGCTTCGAGAGGGTAAATTTTCTGAATTCATTTTGGAGCAAAAGCTATATTTTTAAAATCGCTTATGTGAAACTTTTCAGCAAAGTGAAAAGTCTGCAATATGATGTCTGCATGATGTCTGCCAAGACTTTCCTTAATATATGTCATTATTTTTTCTTCTTAGCTTTATTCAGTCAGTGACTATATATTTGCATATCTGCTATGTGTTAGGTATGGCGGATAAGGATGAGCAGAAGCTCGCGTGCGGCTGTCATGTCGTGCGGCTCCTTGCCCTCGTGGAGCTTGCAGTCAAGCAGGGGAGACTCACATGAATCATATAAGGACACAGATGTGGCAGGTGCTGCCGAAGAAGGCCATGATGCTGTGAGAACTGCAGAGACATGCCCTAAACCTGTTTTAATGAGAGAAACAAGCTGCTGCGTATTGAGCGCCTACTGGGCACACACCGATCCGGCGGCGTTTCATTTATTTGCCTAATGCACGACGGGGCAAGTTGAATGCTGTTACCCCCATTGTACAGACAAAAAAACTGAAGTGTGTGGTGGGATCACAGAGCTAGTGCAGGTCCCTCTGGCTCCAAGGGCCATGTGCTTTCTACTTCTACTAGAAACCACTACACCAACTATTTGGAATTTAGCCCCTCTGACTTTTCATCACACAATAACTGCTTCTTTTGGCTGGTGGCTGTGGCCACATCTGAATATCTGTGATCTCTTGATATGTAATATCCACTTACACCCACGTGCTTCTATCTGAGAATTTTTCATAAACAGAAACATTAATTAATAATTAGAAATTCATTTGACCATAAAGGCGTGGCTTTCTGTTTGTGTTCTCTGTTCTGGAGGTCCCCATCACCACCCCTGTGCTTACTTTTAATCATCAAATCTATCCAGTTGTTCAGGCTCAGTCAAAAACTCACCCTGCGTATTGGCTTGAAGGGTACATAATGACCCTCTGGTTGGGTGGAGGCACGTGGAGATAAAACTGTGCATTCTCACTCCCTTGACGCCCAGTCCGGAGCTGGCTGCACCTCGTAAACTGTTGTGTGCATAGAATGGGACAATAGGTCCCTGAGGTTCCAGGCAGCCCTGAATGGCTGGAGCATGCCTCGGGAGCCCTTACCATCCGGTGGGCAATGCACTCGGAGAGCTTTCCCCCGAAAAGTCCTGGGACCACATTCAGCAATGGCTTCATCTGTGCCAGTAGGTCTAACAAAAGAGACGGTCACCTGAGGGACCAGGAAGAGGGACAGGTTTCGGTAGGGTGAAGCAGAGGGCCTCAAGCTGCAGCTGAACCCACTGCCTTCTGTGATTTTTATTTTTATTTTGCCCATTCATGTACTTACTTAATAGTCATTCACTCAGTAGCTGCACTGTGCTAGACACTATGGAGACAAGATAGCTGTGATCTTGCCCAAAGGGCCTAGTTATTCTGGTGAGGGAGGTGGACATTAAACAGCTTCCTCGGTTATTTATTGAATGCCCGAGGTAAGTGCTGTGAAGGAGAGTTCTAGGAGGCAGAGGCAGCAGGGGGAGGACAGCGGCATGGAGATCTGGAGAGGAGGGGGCCCGGCGTGAGATGGGATGGCAAGAGTTTCCTGGGGCGGAAGGGCCGTGGGGCAGGAGGGAGTTTGGAAAAGTTTGTGGAAATCAGCCAGGGCATCCCTGACCAAAATCACTCTCTTTCTCAGCACACACATCCCAGGCATTTGAGTCTGTACTTCACTTTTGGAACTTTCTACCACCACTCTTAAGCCATCTTTTTCGCAATAAAACCACCTTGCAATTTTCCTATAGTAAATTTTAAAAATGTCTATGCTGCAAGGAGTTTAATAATAGAGGCAATGCTTGAAATGCCATTTCCTTGTACCCAGAGAATTGGGGTACAGTGGGGGAATAGAGCCTTTTAGGAAAATAAGAGGGAAGAAGCTATTTGAATTCAGAAGTGAATTCATGTTAAACTTCTCAGGCTCCAGGAAGTTCTTGAGTGTTTTGGTTTAAAGGAGTTGGCGTATTCGTGGGGTTTTCTGCTCAGGTCTCCTGGATGCTGTGGGCTGGGAATATGTTAGAAACAGAAGGCCCAGCCTTTTTCCTAATGAGCTAGTCGTGCTTTAGACACACTAAGCTAGGTTGGGGCAGAGATGTCGAAATGCCAGATGCTGACAGGATTGGGGACAGAACGTCAGGCATTCTGATGCCGGCCATGTGAGCATTCCGTCCCGGGACTTCCTTTCAGAAACACCCACAATGCTCTGTGGGCAGGTCCAGGGAGGTTAGAGAAACCCCTCACCTCCCGCATCCATCCAATTCGAGATGATTGGATCTGAAGTCTTGGTTAGGAGCTAAAGGGTAATTTCTGGGTCAGAGCAGGACCAGTGAATTGTATGAGCTGAGGTAAAGCTTAATCCTGTCTTCTACCCACCCACGATGAAAAGCTGTTGAACGTCAAAGAGGGTTTGCAACTTTGAAGTGAAGACGTTTCCTGCCACATAGCATCGAGTTGAACAAGTCCACACCTGTTGGTCTGGTCGTTGGTTAGTAGAAGGAATGAAAGAGAAGAACTGCGTGCCTTTGAGCTAAGGCATTTTAAATACTTATTACTCTGATTCACTTTCTACCATTCACCTTCACTGCAGTTTTCCTTTCATCTTGACATTATAAGTAATGCATCGGCCTTCCCTATGGAACAGTGCAGATCTCATTTAAATGGTAAAAACGTCTCCAGCTCAGGCCCATTTGCTACACCAGAAACGGGAAATATTTTTCTCAGGTTGGAGCCTAAGGATTCCCTGTAACGTGGGTACCTCCCGTTGGTTTCCATGACTATATTCCTTTAACCAATGGTTTCTGTTCTTTCAGTTATCCTATAGACTAAATGGAAAAATAAACGGCTTCATAGCCTTGTGCTGGGTCTGAGAAAATGGTTTATACATCTCTATCAAAAACAAAACTGCAAAATACTAAGTAAAAGTCAAAAAACCAATCGGAATTTTCTCCTTAGTATGGCTCCTTGGCTTTATAACCTAGAGACTGAACTAGGGCCTAGAGGTTATGAACTAGACAAGTATTGCATGTTTTGGTGTTTTTTTTTCCCAACACCCTTACCCGTTAAAAAAGAAGAAAGGCTTTAGGGTGAACTCTAAGGTCTGTATTACTTTTTTAAAAAATCACAACTCTGTATCATTCGGGACATCTACCTACCAAAGGCAATACACTTAAAATGCCATATCAGAGCGGCTGTGCAACTTCTCAATTTGATAGCTTTTCTGAAAAGCGTAACCGTGCATCCGTAACTGTAATGAGAACTTTTTCATATTAAAGGCATGTTATTTGGAGATGGAATGTTTCCTTCTCCCTACATAACTGCACAGTGATTAAATATTGACTAAGAGCCAGGAGCTGACAGCCCTCGGCCTCACACTGGTAGATGCTGATGTGTGAGGCTGAATGTAAATACGGAGCCATCCCCAGCAGGGCCACAGTCTTCTGTTGGGAAGTGGGGAGCAGCAAGTGGTGAGTTATGCACGCCATGCGGTGTCAGAATTCGAGCGCTCAATAGAAAGATGCAATTTGAAACAAGTAGTTCCTTAAAAAGCAACCCAACTCTGTCAAAAGAAAAAGACATTTTCCTAATCAATCTGAAAAATAAAGAGGATGCTGGTCAGAAATTTTAACAGAACATCCGGGGTATCCACTGAACACTGCTGTTTGCAGAAACAAAAGAGCTGTCGGTCACTGGAACGGCTTATTCTTTCACAGACAGTGATTACTTGGTTTCTATGAAACAGACTGGTTGAAATCATCAGATTTATTTCTGTGATACTCACTTGATTAGGAAATTTCAATACATCGTCTGTAGTTTTCTTGTGTGTATGTTTTCTTATTTATTGTTGTTTTAAGCAGTCTGACCATTTAACACACACAATTAGCTGTTTCTCTCCTATGGGGGGAGGGGAGGGGAAATGCAATGTTCTGCTGGGTTTCTGAAAGAAAATAGTTTTCGTTCCATCCTTCTATTAATAAGGTTCATTGTATATCTAATTATTTTTAGTCTAAGACTTTTAAACGCTGCAGCGGATACCTGGAATTTGTTTCAAAATAGCTCCTGTCCAGGCTGAAGGTAGAATACGAGCTTCAGCCTAACCTCCAACCCGTTTTGTTTGTTTTGGGTTGGGTTTGGGTTGTCTTTTAAGCACTAGAAGTTGCTGAGGCACCTTCCTCTAGTTTTGCAATCCCCGTTCATCCCTCACACATTCACACCCACTTGGCCGAGGCCTGTACGTTCCGACTCCGGAAGCTGAATGACAGTGCCTGCCAGGGCCGTGCCCCAGAGTCTGCCCCTAGCTGAGTACTGAGTGTGCGGAATGGATTCATGGCGAAATGATGAATCCCCTTCCTCAAATTCTGTTTTTAAGGTGAGTGGAGAGCAAATCCAACAGACTAATTCTGAGTGTTTTTCCCCTCCGAAAAAACATCTTTGTGGTTGAACTGGGCTTTTCAGAGATCCAACCCAAGGATTGACTACTGTGTTGGAGAGGTCAGCTGTCAGCCTTGAGTCCTCCTTTCTGCCGGCCTCTGCCCCTCCACTGCACTGGGACCAGCTCCCCTCAGCCCTGCCTGAGCCGGTCAGCCAGCACAGAAGATCGGCTCTGGTTTCCATGAAACTTGACATGGGCTTCAGTAGGTGGAATGGAGAAGGTTAGCCGAGGAATGTTTACTTTTTCCGATTTCGTGTGGCAGATAGAATGACCATCCCTGAGGTTTCAAAACAGCTGAATGAAGATGACTTGAGCCATGCTCCGAGCAGTCCCCTCCACCTGGAGACCAAGCCCTGCCTTTGTTCTTCTTCGTTAGCTGCCCCACTGAGCGGCTAACACGGAAGGGAAGGGGAGCGTCCTTGCCCCTGAGTTCTGTTTCTGTCACCCGGGAAAGCACATGATTTTAGATATTTTTACCGTATTGGGGCAGACATTAAAATAGACAATGTTTGAGACAGAGTTTTCAATTTCACTCTTTCCAGAAAAGCGATGTACTGATAACAGAAGTGACGAGATGCAGTCACCATGCTCATGACACTTAAACCAGTGGGTCCTGTGGATAGCACAGAATCTTAAGAATGGCCTGCTGAGTGCTGAGCGTGCTTTCACTTGTAAGAAATTAAATTCAGAAACGCTAAACACAATTCCTTGATGTGACTTCCTGTTGGTTCATCTATATACTCTAGAAGATTCCTGAGGAGAGCTTTATTGCTCACAGGAATTCAGTGCAAGTGTCCTCCAACAGTGTTGACTGTTTTCCAAGAGCCCCCTCTCAGGGCCAAATTATCCACTTCCCTTTCTCAGTGAGTTTACTGCAGATCATACATTTATCAAAAATAT